>NC_143014.1:110863413-111163413 GCF_055824585.1 Amblyomma mixtum
CGTTTATATGAAACATCAAGCCGTCTGAAGAAAGGGGCTACCTTAAAGTGTTTCGATACGTGAAGACTTAATGGGTACTCGTGTAAAAATCCTGTTTTATTGCAGAAGACACGGACTATAAGCAAATAAAGTGCTTGAAATGCCGCCATTACGAACTATTTTCGCTTCACTGTGCGGCTAACAGTGTTGGCTAACGCACTGCTCCAATTTTGTGTTTTCTCGGCGTTGGCCGGGAGAAAGGCGCCTGATATCAAACTCCTGCCCAAGCGCTAAGATTAATTTAGCACTGTCACCTGTTCTTTGGGCATTTTACTGTCTGTCTTGGCACGCTTCGAAGCTCTGGCGTGTGGTATTTCTTGGCGAGCAGTCGGTTGGCTGTGTTTTTACTGACACACCAACAACTGTTCGCTGTTGAGCGCAGGGCTGCTTTTAACTGTTTTCTTTGGTCACCAAAAGCCGCCATTCTCGCCTTTGCTCGTGAGACAGTGGAATGCAGGACAGGCTTGGGGGGGGGGGGGGGGGGGGGGGGGGGGGGGGGGTGCACTTAGCCACTGGCGTTTCACGCAACTTTTGGCTCGAACGCTAAAGTTTCCGTCAGCCTTGCGGCGGGCTCTCTGTAGCTCCGCTTGTAGCACATAACGTGTTTACGCTTTAGCACTGAACAGCTTACGGGTGGCGTTGAGAAACAAACAACTTTATGGCTAGCTTTGGGCGACTGCTTTAAGTAACTGGTTACAAAAAGTTCTTCGGCTCTTCGCCATATAGAGTGAGGTTTATACCTTCTTGAGAATTCACTTCTCACTTAAACTAACTTTTGCTGTTTTTATCGATGTTGTCACGAATTTCTTTTTCCTCCCGCCCCCCCCCCCCCCCCTTCCACTTTTTTTTTTTTAAATCTGAGACTTGAAACTCTGGTCTTATAAGGGTAGATAAAGAGAGCTATTGAGTAAACAAAGCACACCATGCTCAGGACTGTACCTCTTGCAGTTGTCATTTACACTTATATTGGCGATGTGTCCCCTGGTGACCCAACGAGCAATCCTCTTAAAGCGCATTCTTTCGCAACACCGTGACTGTCCTCGAGGGATTGCCAGTGGGCTTGAAAGCGTGCGACAGCTTTGGGTCCTATTGTCCTTCGTGAAAATCGTAAGCGCTTTTTCCTTGTTCTCGAAGGTGGCGCAGTGTGTGCCTGGCTTTTATTTTTACCAGAAGAGGATTTGAAGTTTCGAACGGAATGAACGCGAACGAAGACCCCGCAGAAAGTTGCCGCCATTGCTTGCAAACACTACGCACTTTCTTCCTTATTTCACGGCCACTGCTCTTTTATAGTAACACACATTATTGCATACACAAGTGTGAATCACAGGTAAGGATTAATAAAAGCGTGCTCACATGCAAGAAGTAATGGACAGGAGACGTCTTTCTAGAGAGTGCGGAGAAGAAGGATTGCGGATCGGTTGTCGCAAAGTTCAAGCTACCATTGTATCCCCCCCCCCCCCCCACACACACACAGTATCGGTAACTATAAATTATTAGAACGAACGGAGAACAATAGAAATCAGGTTTAGATTCAGTTATAATGTACTCACTGACATCATAAGTAAATTGCTGATACGTAAATAGAATGCCATAAAAACTGCGGGTAATTTATGCTGTCTCTTAAACCAGCCGGAACTTGGCAACTTCTTGTTGCCAGTGTGTTTTTATTTCAATGTTGATTCCCAACTGCAAAAGCGAGAAGAGATCCAGTGAAATGAGATAAATGTAATGCAGATAGTGAAAACTGTAACTGACACCGATGTTTTTCAGGCTTTAAGCTTGCAAACTTTAATTCTCTGTTTTTGGAAAAAGTTAAAACTAATAAAACACGTCGCTAATAAAACATGTCAGCGAGTCCTGAAGAACCTAGCTGAAAGTTAGGCTGCTTCAAAAGAAGTGAATGCAAGGGCTGAAATGCTATAAAATGTGTGAAAGGTGGCTACAGGAGAGAAAATGAGTGAACAGGCGAAAAAGCGGGTGGCCAGAAGTAGTCTAAAATAGGGCGATCTTGGACTATATATAAAAAAATTAACAACTATGCCTCGAGAAAGAAGAACTTAATGCTTAAAATATTTATGGCATCAATACTTCTCTAAAGTTTAGGATGGTAAGAGCACCAAGGACAGTAAGATTGCCTTATGAGTACATAAAGAGGGTGATTTCTTCAGCTAGCCAATTTTTACCAAAGAAGGGAACTTAAACCAGGCTACTTTTGTTTGTGTGGCAGTATTATTTGGCGGCCTCTTGAAAACAGACCAAAGATTGTCATTTGTTTTACTAATCAACGAACATTTTTCATTTTTTAATCATTCATTCTAGGGGATTAATTTACTTGGGTCACCAGTCATTGAGTTTATTGATTATTATCAGTAAAGGGGAGGAAAACCGAGTACACAGTACGCTGCACAGAAATTGATTCTGCATTTCTACAGGGATTCATCGGGCACGTCGGGCCAACAATCACTAGGGGAAGTCTACCCAGCGTGGAATGTTTCCGCGCACTTTGTGTACAGTGCGCAAAAACTTCAAATTAATTTTTCAAAAACTTTCATATTCTGTCAAAAGTAGGTATGAGGTATGCTACTCGTAATTTTTTGTCATCCTTTGCTGCTCCGTGATTTCAGTCATGGAGCACTACAGTGCTTGAGAAAGTAAATAATTATTTTAAAATATTCGGTAATATTAATATGAAGTAAAAAATATATCTTTTTGCTTGGAGGAAACCGCCGACACTACTGACTGAGGCTGATACCCGCAACACGTACCTGTCGTCTTTATGTCCTTAGACCCTTTTACGGAGAATACAATGTACATAATATAGGATGTTTAGAACACATAGCTAAGTCAAAATGATGCTGATGTTATCGTGCCGGAATTATATTAAAACTTTGTTCTTTACTGACGTATTTAGTAGATCAAGAAGTTTTAAGGTAAGAAAGTCATTAGCAGTGACTAATGCATTTTCCGACCCCTGAACGGGGTTTATCAGAAGGTGAGTAAGCAGTCCTAAGCATCTTGTTGCGATGGCGACCTTGCCAGTGATAACTTTATACTGTAAAAACGTCGTTCAGCAATTCTTACGCGCCTGTCATCATCAGTTTCCATTTTCAATGTAACAATTTAAACATGACAATTGTAATTTTTTACGTATTTCTGCTGGGAAAATTGACTTCATTTATCATGCCCTGTCACCGCTTTCCATGAAAATGTTGGTTTGCGTCGGCGATGTTTGCTTCAGTACCGAAGCATCGGCACTGGGCTGATGATTTGAAAAGTTTTTGCCTTTATATGTTTTCCTGTGTGACTTTCAGGCATGTGGAGGTTTTTAGTAGACGATTATTTGCTTCGCCAATGGATCTATTTTCTTCTGTGTTTAGCATAGTGCTAGGCTCAGGAGACATTTAAGGAAATTCCAGGTTGTGAAAAGAAAAGTAATTAGTCAGTTTTATGATGAAAATGTTGTTGCCGAATATCAGCCTCTCCCTACTCCCAGTTTTTCCCCCTAAGTAGCGAGAGAAGCGCGCGAGGCTCGGCCACATCATAGCATGGACGACGCTGTTTTAACTTCTGGGTTGCTGACGCATGATACTTGAAAAAAAAAAAGCAAAAAAAAGAATGCAAAGGATATACAAACCAACTTATATGAAGGTCCCTCCTGTTTATATCCTCCCACCGATAAAAAAATTGCTGTTCTTTATTTACTTGAACAATACGACAGGTGCAAACTAAGCGACATTTCTTCATAGCGCATATTAACAGCTATATACAACACCGTACTTTCGACCTTTCGACATTGATCCATATCAGTGGGTATGCATTTTCAGCCCTACCAACAAGATCCGGCATACGTCACCTGTAGGATACTACCAGCGAGGCTACTGCTCCGCAGCACGCTGGACACCCGCATTACTAAGCAATTGGGCCCCAAGTAGTAAGACTTGTACAACCACAACTAAGAGATGGTAGTCACAAGGTACCTAATATGAACTGTATGGAGGGCGCGGTAGGAGAGTCCAGCGAAGAATGGTATTGAGATGCGCTGTCTTAGAATCGGTATGTCACCTATACTGCCATCGTGTTGCGAAGGACGCGTTTCCTCTGCTGTAGTCTGACTGGAAATTCCAGCTGTTAGTTCAGAGGTGTAATGTGCTGTCGGAGTTGACAGTCCCAACAGCTTCCAAAATATCCCAAGGGACAACCTCTTTCGTCTCTCAAAGGAGAGCGCACATTACCCGCTGAGGGCTATGTTTGCGACGTGGAATTTACGTGTAGTCCCTGCATGCAGTCCTGTTTTTGATTGGGTTCCCGGTGCTTACGCCACGTTTCGCCACCAGTGATGGCGCTATTTGAGAATCTGTCATCTGCAGCCTCATATTGGTTCAGTAGGTCGCGGCAGAGTTGCACACAGTTCTCTTTTCTCTCCCGGCTGAGCATTCTGACAGCCATCCTGGCACAGACTATTGAAATGCTGTCAGCATCTTTTTTAACGCAGTGAGCTGATAACCAAGTCCACACAGAGTCCCTTGGTTGCAATCCGCCAATTCATGTGAATGGGCTGGTCGACATGTTGCTCTTTTTGCGATTTTGTAAGCTGAGAGTTGTTCATGACTGAACAAGACTTTTTTGCAGTTAGTGGTGAATAGCTTTCTATAAATGCGAACAAAAGTAAACGGAGCACGTATTTGTCTTCGAATATTTTTCACGCCTTACCTAATTTCCAGTGCATGCTGGCCGTAGACGTTGCTGCGCTTTCTCATGGACTAACAGTATTTCTTCATTTCCATTAGGAAAGGCGTGATTGAACTTATAACGGAATAGCATGCTCGGTTTACTTTTTTCCGCATCTGTTCAAGTCAGGAGGTACAATGGCACCCGTGTAATACGTTACGCGTTATTTAGGTGGATACCACCGCCAACTCACAGCGCGATTGAGGTGTCTACGGGCCAGTGAGACAGTTATGCGCCTTTCCTTTACTGAAAGCCAAAGAAGTTAAAACGCTCTGTTGGTTTTGAGAAAAGTAGGTGGACGCCACCGCCACTTCACAGCACGATTGAGGTGTCCACTGACCAAGTGAGCCAGTTATGCATCTTTTTTTCCCTCAAAACCAACGGAGGGCTTAGACTGCGAATAAGAGAACTCTGGCAACTAACCAGTCTAATCTTCTTCGGGCAAGCGGGCCATGGAGTTCGTGAAGTGTACCGGGAGAGCGATCGAACCGATTACCGCTAACGGGAGTAGGCCCAGTATGCACGTGAGCGTATAGACGCCCAACTGGGCAGTCGCCAGAGAAACGCCAGAACAGAAATGCCACTCCAGACCTCTCAGCCGCTAACGCCAATCAACTTTCGCTGATTAATGCGCCTAGCCGGCAAGCTTAGCTCTACTAATTTTTTTTCACATCCCTCGCAGCGTTTGCATGACCTCAGCAGAGTCAAGTCAAGCTTGTATGTCCGCATAAAAGCAGCTGTCTGGTTCATGTAAACGCAGTCGGGTCGAGTAAATCATGCTGCATATCGAGAGTAGTTAACTCGCCTGCTAGTAGTAAGCTGACTCGCCAAATCCGTTCTGCAAAGTGCATGTAAACGCGGTCTGGTCAGGAAGTCGATTTAGCGGGAGGCGAGGGGCGAGATAGGAACCTGCTGTGTACTGGCGCCGTTGCGCTTCGGGCACAGTGGCGGTGTGTCGCGATCTTGAGCGCCATCTTTCCACGCTCTCATTGCATCACTCGACGCTGGGAGCCGCTGCAGTCACGCCAGTGTTGACTCGCCAAGATCGAGTTCATGTAAGCGCGTAGTCGTCGACGCTGCGTAACTTCGTTTAGCCCGACGCCTGACTCGACCCGCTACTGTCGGGTTCGTGTAAACGAAGCTACTACACTCCTCTGATCGTATGGCTGTCCTTATTTCCACTGTTTGATCTTTGTAAACGTTCGTGAAGCTTTGCCAGTTGACGGTATATTGTCCATATTCATGAATTAATCATATATCTTTGCTTCATGCGCACGTTAACGTAAATGGCCATTTCATTTCGCCTGACAGCCGAAATGCAGTCGCCTGCATCACTGCGAGCCGCCGCGGTGGCTCAGTGGTTATGGCGGTCGGCTGCTGACCCAAAAGACGCGGGTTCGATCACGGTCGCGGCGGTTGAATTTCGATGGAGGCAAAATTCTAGAGGCCCGTGTACTGTGCGATGTCAGTGCACGTTAAGGTGGTCAAAATTTCCGGAGCACTTCACTGCGGCATCCCTCATAGCCTGAGTCGCTTTGGGACGTTAAACCCCCATAAACCATAAACCAAACCAGCAGCACTGCAATAAAATTCTCAGAATATTGGCATGACGGTCAAACTTACGGCCATGTTAGCAACAGCTAACGCAATGTTACCAACGCAATAAAAGAGGAGGGATTACTTTCGGAGCAACCACTGTACACAGCAAAAGTGCCACTAGAGTGGTCGCACATTTAACGCATCTTCGCATTTTACTTATAAGCCAGTTCGAGTCGAACATACTGCCTCGAAACATGAACAGTTATTGTCGCTCTTTAGTGGCTACGCACGCCTGCCAGAAAGGGAAGCTGCGAGGAAATTTTTGGTCCTTTGCAGCCCGGAAATCAATTTCGATGACGTCGATAGCGATATCTTTTTTCTGGAAACATTTTGCGCCACTCACTGAAATATTGTGCCCCAATGTCTGAAAAGGATGTCTCGGACCTTCTTCGGAGTCCTCGGCTTATGTTCCAGAACACAGGGGAGCTCTCAGCCTAGTGCCAAGCCCTAGCCATAACAAGGGAGTAATTACTCATTGGCATCCACCCGAGCGCAGCCATACGGCTACAAAGGAAAGCTATACAACTTTCTCAGAAACTTTTTTTTTCTTTAACTACGAAGTTTCTGAGAAAGCTGTATAGCTTTCCTTTGTAGCCGTATGGCTGCGCTCGGGTGGATGCCAATGAGTAATTACTCCCTTATTACAAATCTACTCCACCTTGGGGGATTCCCCTAAACATTTGACCAGCCCTAGCCATAACGTTGGGTTATGGCAACTGAAAGAAGTGGCTTCGTTCCGTTTGGCACGGGCATGTTACGGCAATATTGACAGTTGTAACTGAGAAATACTGCTGAAACCGAGGCGCTAGATGTGCTGTGTGTTAATAATGTAAGGATATTTCACATAGCGTCTTTGTGAGTATGAACAACTTGTACAAGATTTGGAGATTGGAAAGAGTACAGAGCAGTGCCATCTTCTTTTTTTTATAAGCCTAGCAGCTGACAATACGAAACATAGGTCACATACACAGAAGCAGCTTGCAGAACGCGGGGTTTTGATGACGGTTCACTCTCCATTGAACTTTGGTGCATGAATCCGTGTCTATGCATCGTATTCTAATTATCATGAAAAATCAATTAAATTTGTAAGGTAGCTCTCAAAGCTACGAACTACGAAGCAGTGCTTGGGCGAGCAGCAACGGTACGAGCGTTATACGGTTTAAGAATGGAATGTTTTATTAATTTTGGCTTGTCGCTCTCATGCTGTTTTTTTTTTGTAACAAAGGAGCAACATCTTAAAATGAACAGCCCCTGTGCCACCTTTTCGGCCCTAACGGTCGCAGTTTCTTATGTGCAGGCCTGATGCTGGATTGAGTTCAGGTGTAGCAAGTATGTAAACAATGTCCGAAGGCCAGCCCAATCTTCTTTTGCCCCTGGCATAGTACGGTTGGAATGCTTTTTCCTACAAGCGTCCGTAAATAAGCTGCAGTTTTCCAATGAACACCCAAAGTTTGGCTGCAGATGTAAGCTACAAATATCGACAGCCTTTCGAAGCATGCCTTTTTAGCGAACCTCTGACGCTCACAGAGTTACACATTTGGTGGTAAAAATATAATTGGAGCCAAAGCGCAAGAATTAATTAGAAAGATAATTGGGTTACCCTCATACTTCTGGATCGTAGCGCAACACTGGTGGGACCTGTGAGGAAACATAACAATGTTAAGCAGTTCCTGTGTGCTCCCTCCAGTGGCCTGTCTCCTTGCGCTCATTGAACTGCGATGGCCACTCGAACTGCCTCCTTCGGATTGCCACATCATAAACACCTGACATGGATTTGCCCATATGGCGGCTAATCTACTCTTCGATGGCCGATTTCGCCAGACGCGTTCATTGCAAGAAAAACACAGTGAAATCACCTCAAATGAGGTTGTCGGCTTCGGTGCCTATGAAAATTGTGCAAGCAAGCAAATGTGGCAATATGGTCAGCCTTTGCCATCAATTTCTTCAGTATTACCTTGTCGCCAGTTAAAGAAAAATAAAGATTACTTAGATTTACTTCGCATTTTCGCTAGGAGGTGGTGGTTGCACAAGGCGTGTTTGTAGACTTTTTGCGCATGTTTTTAGACTGAGCTATTGATTGTTCTGGCGCGAGTTGAACCAAAATGCATGCAATATTGATCCAGGTATAATGTGTGCGTCAGAAGAAAAATCTCTGAAGCTGTCTTAAAAAGAACGTAACTCTTGTGAGAAAAGCACATAATGCGAACGACGTACACTGATTTATGTGCATATATAATACTAGCTTACCGCGGCAGTTTTTTTTTTAATTGAGCTATAAATCAATGTGCTCTCTATCTGTAGTGCGCTACGACTCCGACTCAAAAAAGGCACTTTCCTGTGTACATATGGAGGTGCATTATGCTGTGCAGTCTTCGTATTCAAAAAGAAAACGATAACAGAATTTCCTTGCGCTGTAACACACTGCAGAAAGTGCTACAAATATCATCTGGTGGTTTTCTCTGTATGTGCAGAAGACGACCGTACCTATATTTTCTTTTTGATACGCGTTGCGCGCACACGCATCCATTTCATGTTTCCTGCGACCAAACAGGTTTCAACTACACTGTTTCATGCCTTCGAAGCAACATGCAAACAATGAACGAGAGCAGCCGTGCCGAGTATTCATGAGGGAGCTCACAGATCTCTGCCTATGATTTCAACCTCCTAGCGAAGGCCTGCCGGGCCTCACGTTAGACTGCAAACAAAATTTGCTGCGTGCCGCGGTTTCACTGCATTCGGCCGCTGGAAGAGACATCATTGAACTATTGCGCATGGCAAGCGTACGCGGCAACAGCCACTGTGCACAGAATTCTGAGACACCATTCTACGTTCATGGCAAGCCGAGTTCCCTGCCAACACTTGCTGATGTTGTTGTGTGAAATCGTGTGCGAACGCTCAGGAACTTTGCTTTGAAGGAATCTTGGAATAGCCCAAGAGGTTTGCACCACCAGAGCAAAAGAAAAAAAAAGTTGTGAATGAGGCCTAGTTTCTGCCACATAACCTTCTGGCACTTCAGTAGCTGCACACGCAGATTCTTTGGCGGAGTGAGTCAAGCTCTGGCACAGCCACCTTCCAAGGTGTCAAGACTGTGCCTCCCTCGCTTTTTCTTGTAGCTTTTAGTAAACCCCTTCATGTTGGCCTTGCACAGCAGCATTAAGTGACAGCGCGCAAAGAGTGACAGCTGCTACCCGAGTGTATTTTATCGACGCTCCAGTTTGTTCGTTGACTGTCAGTGCATAGTATGCTGTGCCTGAACATTAAAAAATACGTATTAAAATTGCCCGTAATTTCTCAGGCAGGCTACATTCGAATATGCATAGGGGACACTGCACCTACGCACTCAGTACCATCCGTCGACGTCTCGTAGATGGCCAGCTGGTGGGAAAGGAGTTTCAGCCGCTGTTAAGACTCGGAACATTCGTGTGCAAGTAATGAGGTCGGTTTCCAGGGGTCTCAAAGTACCCGAATAATACTAACATACTTCGCCGGCAGCAGTGGTAGCAGCAGAAGGTTTTACTTCTTGCCACGCAGAGATGATGGCTGCAGCACGTACTCGATTATTCTTTTGTTCTTTTCTCGTATAGCTAAGAAAGTTAGCATTGTCCTATCTGCGCGTACTTGCTAAATTCTCATATGGAAGCTGACAAACCGGAGGTGCGTACTTGCGGCATATACTTGAAACTTTGCCATGGTTTCTACTGTGCACTATTGGCGCCAAAAGTTTGCTGCATGCCGTATTCGCGAAAAGTGTGAATTGCTGGGCACCCTGGGGAAGCATCATGAAACTGATGGATGCATTGCACATGCATACATCTTCGCGTACAGCCTTTGTCAAAAGTTTGGAGCCCAGAGAGTTTGGTTCTGAAGCACACTGTCTGGTTCGTAATGCATCTCCAGCGCTCCAAATTGGCTGAAGGTAAGAAGATTTCTGCTCCTGCCTCCTCCATTGGGTAGGACTACCACGAATGTTACAGGAGTCCCACTGCGAGGCTTAGAAGCAAACTCCCTGGGCTCTAAATTTTTGACATAGACTGTACGCTGCAGAATGGGAAATTCCAGGCTGCTTGCCCACCTTGCTCATTTTTTGGCTATCATTGAACGATGTATACATTCTCTGAAGGCAACCGCAACATCAGATTACATTTCTGTGCATTTAAAAGAGTAGTTTTGAGATTCATTTGATTAAGCACCTTGGTATGACTGTCGGCGACTTTCACTAGAAACGGTGAAGCCTGATACCTTCAAGCTGTAAGCTTTCATAAAATTGAAAACGGACACGTTTCTATCGTCTGGCCCTTGGGAACTTTGTTATCAAAGTTAATGAGATTTGCCTTCGCTAAATAAGGAGGTCGCGCGCTGGTGAACGCAGAGAAGACATAGACGACGATATGGAACACTTACAGACAAGAAGGACGCTGACTGCCGACTGCAGAAGTATGAACAATTCAAGTTCTGGCTTGGGCTAGTTGGTCCATGTCGACCAACTAGCCCAAGCCAGAAATTTAATTACGCATATTTCTTCAACAAACATGTACCAACTATCCCAAACCAGATATTTAACATGAACCAACTAGCCCGAGCCAGAACTTTAATTGCACTGGTGAAGATTGCACCAATTCTGGTAGTTAGTGGTCCACTTGGGTTCACAGTTTTGATTCCAGGATTTAATCATGCTGAATATCCACGTACTGAATGAGTCCAGGTATTTGTTTTACAAGCTCCGAGTAGAGCACTATTCTTGAATTCCTACCTGCTACCTTTTATCAGGCAAACGAGAAAAGCTCTGAAAGTATGAACATCAAAGTGCCAGCAAACAATTTTGGGTTCAAGATGTTCTATAATTGTACGATGAAGGCGAAATTCTAGAGGCCCGTGTACTGTGCGATGTCAGTGCACGTTAAAGAACCCCAGGTGGTCGAAATTTTCGGAGCCCTTCACTACGGCGTCCCTCATAGCCTGAGTTGCTTTGGGACTTTAAACCCCAGTAAACCAAACCAAACCAGTTGTAAGCACCGTACTATCTTTCAAACCGTTCTGTTTCCACTGCTAATAGAATTAGATGTAGAAACTAAATTAAACCCGATTTTAGCAATGAAGGAAAAAAATCGTGGGGTTTAACGTCCCCAACCGACACGCGGGCTATGAGGAATTCCGCAGTAGAGGGCTCCGAAAGTAATTAAGACCACCTGGCGTTCTTTGACGTGCGCTGACATCGCACAGCACATTTGCATTGTCGCATTTCGCCTCCATCAAAATACAGCTACCGCGACTGGAATATAACACGCGACCTTTAGCAATGAGTACAATGAAAATATTGTCTGTGCAGTGGCTTATTTGCAGGTGTAGAGTTTTTGTTCAGCTATGCTAACGAAGTGTCATGAGAATAAGACAGAGACGGCGTTATTTTATGATGGAAACGAGACAGACGTGAAGTGCATGATCAGTTTCATTTAATTTTCTTCTGGAACTGACGCCGCGTCTGTATTATCATTAACTCGTCAGACCACTTATCTCACGATAATATACCAACGAGTTATTCATAAAGCAAGCTTTGCTAGCAAAGAGTGAGCTTTTAAGATGCGGTTTTATTTTTGTCTCTGCCAGAATCGAGCAGAATTCACTCTAAAATCTTTTCAACCGGTGTATGTGTCACATACGATGACTAAAACTTTCCGCCTTCAAAAGTTTTCAGACTACTAGCTTCGTTTCTGAATCCCACAGTGTAGCTGGTACATCATTCTAAACGCCCCAAATTTCTGGAGGCCGAGGAGAACTTTGCTCCTTACTCCTACAAACGCATGGCCCGGAAACTTTTGAAATATTAGCAGCACTTCTTCGACCATCTTAGGTGTACAGAAATGTGGTGCTGGGCAATTCTGCGCGTTTTTTTTTATTTGAGGACGCGTGAAAAAAAAAGTGTGAAAAGGGAATGTGCCAGCTAGATGTTTTATGACTACGCAATTATGCAAATACAGGAAGCCTAGGCACTGATAGGTGTTATTCGAAGGTTGCAGGTGTTTCCACTCGATAAAGGTAAGTTGTCTGCAAAGATCCCTGTGCTCCGAAGCTTCCTGATTTGATAAATCTACATTTGTTTTAACGTTGACATTTAAAGAGAAAAGAAATCCTGAAAAATCCTGAAACATTGTCGCAGTCTGAAACACAAGGTAATACATAGTAAGTGCGTTACACTTACACACTCTATGGAGCATCGATCGAATATGCGCTTAACGTTTCCATTTGTGTTGGGTCAGGTTATGTTTTGCTCTAAGATAAGGAAAATATAGCCTCGTAATCTTTACTTCGCCAACCTAGTGCTTATTCCTTGTATGTGCGCCTTTATTGCTCATTGATAACATCCCTGATTCCTACCATTGTTTGCATTATGACACAACATTGCACCTTACTTACGTTGCTTGAACGGGGAAAAAAAATAAAAGAATATTATTTCACGTTGGCGTCACATGTTACTGGCGCTGAACCTGAATCGTTGGGGCAAGTAATAAATTTTCTATCATTTCCCATCAACCTCGTCAATCGATGTCTCTCCATTCGCGGTTACTTCTGTTTCGCTGACTGATACTCATAAACACATTGTCTGGGCGTCGTTCTTTTTTCTCTATTCGTCGCAAATGTCAGCCCGTTGAAAATACTTACCCGCTCTTAATTTAGGCATATATCTCCCGCGTTGCGCATTTTTACAGCATTCACAAGAGTTTTGCGAGCATTTGTCCAAAAGTCTTGCTTGTTGCTGGAGCAGGCTAGCTCTGCTCTCTCGACACCGTGACATGTAAGAGTCTTTGGGATTCACTGTTCTCAGGGTCTCACGGCATCGCACGCCCCGGCCGCGGTCGCCGTGGGCCACCCACCGGGAAAAGCCTGTGTACGTCATGAATCTTTCATAAAATTTGTTGGGCTTTGCGTTTCGTGGAGTATTTTGGCTCGCTGGATATTTTAACAACAGGCGGTTATCGCATGGGCTGGTTTATGTAAGCAAATCTGGCAGCCTCAGTACAGCCAAGTCGCTGCGCAACGCGTCACGTGCTGCGACTGGTCCCCTTCTGGCCGAGTGCCCGCGCTGTAACGGCCGCGATTGAGTCAGCCAGGGTTAGAGCGCACATTCGTGGCTTTCCACAGTGTTCGTGACTAGGGCGTAATCGCTTCTGTGTGTATACGAAACACACGGGGAGAAAAAAAAAAGAAAAGAAGAGCCGCGAATTTCTTTAGCAGCGAGCGTTAAAGCCTTCTGCTAGAATACGCGTCATTTGAAGTACACTTTACCCGGTAGAGCGATGAGGGCGTCTCCTTGGACTCCTTCTCGATGGTGGTGTGCACCTCCTTGGTGATACCCGTGGCGGGGTCCTTGATGTGCTCCACGGAGCTCTTCACCTCGCGTAAGCTGCCGGGACTCGTGTCCTGCGTGATGCACGCGCACACAAAAAATATGTTTGAAATCAGAAAAGATTCAAGATGGTGGGTGAGACGTGGGGGAAGGGCGGCCGCTTGTACTCCTCAAATATAGATTTGCTATACAGAAACCTTATTGGCGCCCAATTCAAATTTTTTGATGGAGGATTCATCGCGAAAGTAGGCAACCCCCCTCCATAAGTTTTTAAATGTGTCGGTTTGTTTCATGATAATGAAGTTCAGTAGTGTTCTGCATTGTCACCGACTGCTTCCAGGGGTATTTTTAGTTTAAAAATAATCGTTTAATTAAAATTCATCATTTAAATTCCAGAGCGCTTGGGGTACGTCAACATTTTCTAAAAGTTTACAGCGCGAAAAGAATTGAAAATCGGCAGTTTTTGTGGAAAAGTAATTTTCTTTTAAGTATTTCCTCTACGCACTGAACCGCACGCACGAAACTTTATCGAAGGCGGCGCCTATGTTTTCGGCCGCTTTCGATCTCTAACAGCGACTACGGCCGCGGCAACTTGCATGCGCTAGGGAAAACCTCGGACGGGAAAACTGCGTCATCATGCATGGGAGTCGCAAACAACGGGCATGTGCTGCAAACGTCTTGATTTTCGCTCATATCTTTGTAAATGTATCTGTTTTCGCGCTGTAGAAAAATCTGCCATAACAAGATGACGCTAAGAAGGATTTCTTGCTACTCTCTACAACTGTCTACATTATAATTTACGCGTATCGTCAGCGGTTAGCAACTCAAATCACTTATCCGAAGTGCTTATCTGGTTATTCAGGGAATAAAAGTCACCGCCGATAATTCGGCCTTTCAGTTTTGGCCTTGCATAAGATACCTTTCCTTTTCAAACTTTGGATCAGATGTCGAGAAGCATTCTACGTGTATATTAGCCCTTGGATGCACTGCAATTAAATGTAGCCATTACACATTGCTGGTTCTACTTCGCTTTTGTTGATATGGTCGAAGGTGCTATTGGGCGCATGCCTCTTCGTTATGTATTGTTGAACCCTGCAAGTGCAAACAAATCTTCGAGGGCAGCATTCCGACATGACGGATGTCCTTGCTCGCCGGTCTTTTGTGTTAGCTTCGCTCGGTCTTTACACACCCAGATATTCACAAATAGAGCCACTAAACTCTCGCAGTTTAAGAATCTTACGTGGTTGGTAGGCGAACAACCGCTGACAACCGGCAGTCGACGAGGATTGCGTCGACCAATAATAAAATTCATTCCCGCCAAACCAAACCGTCATAGAACTGTGAATGTCGCCTCAGTGACGTATGTTATCTGTACAGGGCGTACGGGCTCAGCGTTCTTTTTTATTTGTTTCAGTGAAAGGAAAGCAATGCTAATCAGCTCTGGTCACCGCCGAGTCAAGCCTCTTCAAGTGATCTCCATTCATCCCTGCCTTGAATCATCCGCAGGAGCCTTGGAAGTTCTGGACGCGAGATTTTTATCACAGATTTGAATGAGGCTATTAATTTCGTGCCTTTTGTTCATTTGTTGTTATCGTTACACAGACGTAAGTAGGCACTACTCCTGAACCCACGGCACAATTTTGTTCTTCAAATTCAGCTTACACACATGTAAGTGGCTGAGAATCTGTTGCTTCCTGTCTGCACAGGCAAGCTTATGCATATCTCCCCTCATCTGACGCCATCCCGCGTGGAGTAAAACGGAACCATCTGTAAATCCGCAGCGTGAATGCCTTTTTGAACGAATGTGCATGCTTTATTTCTCGAGTTTCTTTATCCAGCCAGTGATAGCACTATGTGGAGTGCTCCTCCGGGGAGCGTTCTCACTTGACAAAGCGTGCAGATTTTTTTTTAGTCCTGCGACCTTTCTATCTCTGCAGTCTTTCCCGTAATTACTACCGAACGTTATGCCGCAAGCGCAGCGCGACACCAAGTTCTGTCTCGTGTTGCGAAATTATGCAGTGAAATGTAATTTGCAAAATGTACATTACCTGCGCTCATCGCTTAGCAGCAGAGCCTTGTCTGCCGCAGGGGCGTAAGAAAGAGGGCATGCTTAATGGTTTTCTTTTGATTTTGCCTTGCACAACAATGTACTATCACGATGGAAAGAAACGCGAACAGAGCGGAGCCTACGCGCTCCGCTGTTCGAATTTCTTCCAATGGCGCTTTTATCTGGGTCGTAAGAAAAAGACGTTAGAGTCGTCCTAGAATGCACCACGGACAACTCTAGCGCTACCACCGAAGTGAAAGCGTTTTGAAAAGAAATGCGAACAGCGGAGCGCCAAGACTCCGCTATGTTGGCGTTTCTTTCAAACGTGGTAGTACTCTATAGACAAAACATAGCTATATTTTTTAACAAGCGGGCTGGCTAGCCAAGTAAGTCAACCAGCCAAATAGCTAACTGATGAATTAACGTGTGCTTTGTACACTACTTCACTTCATTGTAGTCTTCAGAACCAGATTTAAAAATTCGTCTATACTTGTGATGCAATGCTGCGAATGGCGAGAGAAATTGTCTTCCAGTCCCTCCCTTCCGCCACGCCGTGTCACCTGGAAAGGGACGAAAGGCTTCGGGAGGTTCCCCAGGTCGCTGAGCGGACCCATGAGGCTCGGGCCAGTCCTCGGAAGAGCGCTCGTACTGGTCAGCAGGCCCTTCGAAAAGGCGCTACTTCCGGTCGGAGAGATCTTCGGAAAGAATGAGCTTCCGGTCGGTGCTGTCCAAACTGGAGCCGCCGCGGCGGCTTGCGTTTCGATCTTTGGATGCGGATTGTCCTTCGGCGTGCTCTCGTTCTCCTTGTTGTGTTCGGCCCCCCTGCACAAGAAGCCGAGTCGGAGGAGAGTGCTTAGCTGTGTGAGCTCGCCCGGTCCGGAGGCGGAAGCCAGGCAGAGTGCACGAACAACTACCTTCGTGCAATTCGGGCAAAGAGTTCTTTGAATGTTTGGGCATCATTGTTACCACAGGGGAGAGCACTCTGATCTGAATTCAGGCTGGAAATAATTCAAGTGTTCCAAGTAGCCTGATATTGGTGGCGGTTAAGATGACATTACCCAGCATTAAACTTCCCGGTGTTGCAATGCACCTCACTGACACTGACCAGCGGGTTATAGCAGCGCATCTTTGAAGCTTCGCGGCTTGCTCATTTGGCAGCTTTTCCGAACGCGTACCAATTATTCGGCGCGCGTCTGCCTTATAGAAGTGTTTACTCTGTTTTGCACCGTTTTACTTCCTTTATCATAAGAGACCAATACGCCTAAACCAAACTTCTAATCGAGTCAATCATTTGTACAGTTTTCGAAAAAAAAAAACAGCTCGGAAGCTTCGTGCCAAGGCAGCCTCAAACTCTACTTAGTGCAGAATAAGTTCGTTCTTTCTTCCTGACGTTTATTTCTTGGTAGGTTGCAGTAAAAAGCGTGCGTAGAGGAAGCAAGATCAGTGAAATAACTCGATTTCATGGGCGTCATTTCACACAGCCTGAAATAGATACATGCAGCCTAATTCAGAGTTTTACGCAGGCCACCATTAAATCTCAAGCAATGCGCCCCTGATGCAAAGAAAAGAAGAAAGAAAGAATGCGGAGGTATAATCTTTCAGCGGCCAACAGAACGGCGACGCGCCCTGCCTGCCGCATGCGTTGCGGAACAGCAGGAACTGCGCATCCTCGCTTACGCCCGTCGCTAGAAACATTATCCCCGGCAACGAACGGAGCACATAGCAACTGACGACTAATGGGCCGTGAAAAGAAAAGTCACCACGCTGAGTTCGCGCTCAGAAACAAGCTATTTCGAACCCAGAGGCCAACGGTCGGTGTCACTCACGCGGTGTGGAGTTCACCGCTCGAGCGCTGTAAACAAGGGACGCTTATATATGTATTTCCAGTAAGCTGGTTACGTAATCGTGACTTGCTAAATGAGTAAAAATGCATGAAGTTATTCTTTATTCTACGAGGATGCTGTCTAGGCAGAATTAAGGGCGTAATTAGTGATCTGAGAAGGTCACTGAGCTGGCGAAGTTCTAACTGCGACATCTAAGATGTCTTTGTTGACACAAATATATGGCGCTATTATCTGGCACTTGAACCGCGACGGTTGTTGTGACGCTGCAACCTCTTGGTTTCGGCGTGGATATGTGACGGCGGTCTTCCTTCATCCTTGCGCTGCTGAGCGCACAAAAGCAAAAAAAAAAACGTCGTGTGGAAAAGTGCACGCGAGAAATAGTGGGTTTGAGCGATGTTGCCGTTATCAGACTTAATGCGAAAACTCTTTGAAGCAAGGACGCAGAGTGTGGAAACATGTTGCCTCAACGACGCAACAAGGACGTGAATGAACGGAAACAGAAGACAAGCGCTGATTAGAAATCACATTGAATAAAGCTGAAATTTGGGCGAGTTCCGTTCAGTCCCGTCCTTGTTGAGCTGTTGAGGTGATATGAATGCATACCAACTCGCCCAAATTTCAGCTTTACTCAGAGTGTGGAAATTTTGTTCTGGCTCCTTTCAAGTAGTTGGGATTTTAGCATGAAGTAGTAGCTTCTATTCGTTAAGCGAAGCAGTTGTTGCGATTTTTCTCAACACTGTCTCAACGCCATCATCGCTTGGCGTGCATGTTGGCGTCATGTATTTTTTCTTCGTCCTTAGCGTGCAAGTCTACTGAGTCGTACTTGAAATCGCAACGCCCTGTAGTCTTATGTTGTAGCCTGTTGTCCAGTGCACAAAACCGGGAAGCATAGAGATCGGTTCTGGGCATGAGAAAGGTGCTCACGAAAAGGCGAATACCTCTCGGCGGGCGTGCTCCGAAACCCGTGCCCAAAAGGGGCAGTTTGATCCTGACAACTACCAGGCCTCGCTCACCTGCGCACTTCGATGACCAGTTCGGGGCAGCCGGACTCCACGATGGCCATGGCTTCATCGTGGCTGAGATGGTCGCACGGCTGCCCATTGATGCTGATCAGCTGGTCGCCTTCGAGCAGCACTTGGTACGCTTTGCTCTTGCGCCGCGTCTGCACACAGAAGGAAGAAACAACATACGCCTTTAAATCCTAAGGCAAGCACCTGTGGGCGTGGCTATGTCGAACTGAAATTTCATCTTTCGGAACGGTAAGCGATTGCGCACGTCGCTCCGACACTTTTATTTTGTGCCTCAGAACTAATACAAATATTTGTCGCTAGTATTGTTAAAAATACTGAGCACGAATTAATTGCCCGATATTGGCAAGCGGGAGAGCAATGATCCTGCACAAGTGCTCAATTCGGCTGTGGCGATGGAATCTCGAAGGTAGCTAAGTTAAGAAGTAACGGTTTGGTTTATGATTGATTTATGAGGGTTTAATGTCCCAAAGCGTCTCAGGCTATGAGGAACGCCTCAGTGATGAGCTCCGGGAATTTTGTCCACATGGGTTCTTTAACGTGCACTGACATTGCACAGTACGCGGGCCTCTAGAATTTTGCATCCATCGAAATTCGACTGCCGTGGCCGGGATCGGACCCGCGTCTTTCTGGTTAGCAGCCGAGCGCCATAACCACTGAGCAACCGCGGCGGCTGAGAAGTAAAGGAAAAACCTGTAAAACAGATGTGGATAAGTTAACAGATACATCCGCTGAAATTTATTTCGAAGCCCTTGTGATTCATTGGGAATCAAAGAAATGGGAGGGTGGCTAAACAGGCGATATGTCCCATCATTGCGCAACACATCAGCGCCGTCATCATTGTCATAGTCGTCATTGGAATTACCTATACCGTGGGAAATGGGATCCATGCATTGCTTTCCGATCACCTCGGTCCTGCGTTAACGACGCCCGCCATATAGTACAGTGGATTTTTTTTTTTGCCATTTGCAGCTTTATTAATAAATGATCATCATGGTAATGTGGATGCTGCTGTCACTGGGTGTAGGTTGGCTTTTTGGACTCAAGGTAAGAACACAGCGGCCAGTTTTCGACTAAATAGGGAAATTTTGATTATTCTAATTACTTGTCCACAGTGCTGCAGTCGCAATCTTGCAACTTCGTTGATTAGGGACCATTCTAGTCTACAGAACTTTACACAGGTCTGGAGATATTCATCGATCAATTCTCTCCATTTTGTCGCCGGATTCCAAAACTGAGCGCTCTTAGGGCGACGGGCGCCCCGCCAAGGATAACGCGCCGGGGGCTGCCAAGCTCGTCCCTGAACCCGTTCGCGACAGCGCATGTGCGCTGCGCCACGGAGCACGCGAGCGCGGCAGACGGGCGCTCGGTTCTAAGCCCGCTGTATCCACAGGGCAGCGCGTGCTTTTGATATTTCATTTATCTGCAAAACAGAGAGAGAGAATACACTTTATTAGGTAGCTTGTGTGCTAGCCGCTAAGTTGGTAGCAAGCCTGTCGGCTGGTCTTGCAGTTGGTCATGGAGGAGCCAAGCACTAAACGAAGGATGGGGTTTGTAGGGGTAATGTGGTATCTAATGCGCATTCAGATAGACAGTGGGCGAGGTGGGCATAGTGTTCTGGGAAGTTCGGACATAGATGTGTGGCCCGCTGACGGTACAGGCATGCCCAGCCGGCGTATACAGCTGTGAGAGCGCCGACGTGTTGGCCCTCGTGCAAACGCTGTCTTGCTAAAAGAGGCAGTCAACAGGAAAGAGGAGGACGGGAAGGGTGGAGATGACGGCCAGAACAAGATGTTTCTGGACTTCTGCTCCACTCGAAGGGGGAATGCCGGAGGCTGGGAGGGAGTGAAAAGGGGTGTAGACGAAAGCATAATAGTGCTGCACACACGATTTGACGGCTTTTGATGGTTTTAACGAATTTTGTTGGCTGGCAGTCCTCGATTTTTGACCTGGGAAGGGATGCCGGCCTTTGCCAAGCCATTAATAGAATTTTTTTTCACCCCACAGTATTGTGAGTACCGTATATTTTTGTTGATGCAGAAGTAAAGTGACTTGACATAACATACGCACATGCATCCCTCATAGCTCTCGTACAGTCATGAGCAATATGAGCGGGACAATCTTTTTGCACAAAATTGCGAATATTCTGATTATTATACTACAAAATTTGAGAATTACTTATGAATGTTATACGCCAAGGCGAAGTCTAGTTAGAAAACAGAAAAAGCGTGCTTGTCGCACAGATATGATAAAAATTTGTTCCCTTTCATGTTGCTCACGACTGTACACACAGCCAGCTTGCAGTTTGAGGATCTTTTCTCTGCGTGCCTACCGCAACGGCTGCACTTCGGAGGAAGTAAGATGGGAAAGCACCCAAATATTGACATATTGACACCCAAATATTGCCCATTGAAGGTCCGGACGCGTGATAAATTAACTCTCAACCCTCCGCTGCGGCGCGCTCAGAAATTTGGCGCTCAAAAATCGGTCATTTAACACAGGGAGTGTTCGCACATGTTCTAACATGCTTCTAAGCATGAAAACAGAAAAATCCTTTATTCATCCATACAAAGCGTCCTTTTCTCTTTGCTTAGACTTTACACATCGCTTTGGAAACAGACATCTTCGGCGTTACCAGAGGAGAAAGACAACGGCCCTGGCGCCACCTCACGGTCGGTGGCGCGACTGCTAATAGGCGACAGCTGGCACCATCTCTCGCCGCCCTTAGCAGATCTTGGCGGCCGTCGCAGGAAGTGTCGCAGCACAAGAAAAAAAAAAGATTGCAGTACGTGGAACTTCGCCGCAGGAAGAGCGAGAGGACCGCATGGGCCCCCGGAAGATGGCGTAGTGACAAGCTCCCAACTAGAGTTACTGTATAGTATAAGAGGTGCACATTTGTACGCCATGTTGCTCTCCTGAGCATCCAAATTATGCGGGAATTATGAGGGAAATTATGCGTGCAGGAGGCAGACATGGTGGAGTGGTTAGAGCAAGTACAGACTCAATCCGCTAGATTCTGGCTGCTGAACTTGTTTTATTCTAGGCGTATGACTGTTGCATTGAATGCCACAGTTTGCTAGTAATGCGTCGGCTATACCAAGGCCTATCTCGATGAGTAACAAAGCACTCGCCATGTGGATGGGTGGCGCCATCTGTTGTAAACGCCACAAATCACAGAAGTTTTCTTTTTAACAATCGGCGAGCACTTGTGATAAAATTGCGTGTCATTGATAAGAAAACATAGTTTCAGAGAACATTTGCACTCGGATAAAAAAAAAAAATGCCGCAAAACACGAGAGCAGTAGGTGTAGGAATGGACAGCACCTGTCTAGTGCTAAACGATGCAAAAGAGTTGGCTCCTCCGCAATGCATGGATGCTTTTTAACCATGTGATCGCGTTTAGCCAATAGAAGAGCGAGCGGCTCAAGGAAAACAAACGTGCAACTCTAGGTATTTATACAGTAGCTCTACTCCCAACGAAGGACAAAAAGAAAGAGAACAGGGTGAGTATCCCGAGAGTGATATCGGATTCGTCAACACAGTACGTATTTAGAGCTGCACTGCCTGCAAAAGAAGGATCGCACACTTATTAAATGACTTCTTCCGTGATTTAAACGGCGCGAATAATGATTAAAATAAAAAAAAACCTCAGTTGTCACTCTCTTCCTGAGCCCTAGATGCACCTGCACGACTTGACCATCTGCTGGAACCGGGGATACCGAGTGTTCTCGAGGAAACATTGCGCCTGTCCTCCTCCGTGGCCCAAGACCCTCAATGCCGCTATCAGTGAATGAAATAATTTTTAGGGTTTGAGTATCGAGACGCATCGAGGATCCTTCCTATGAACTCGAACGCGTCATCGGGAATGCGTCTGTCAGGATCGAAAATCGTCTCCGGAAACATCCTTTTTACTAAGCTACGCTGCTTTTTTACCAAGCAACATTTATCTCCGCGTTAAACTAATTTTAATCTCTTTGTTTATAACGAGTTCCACTGACATTTTTTGATAAGGCTTGTAAATACATAGGAAGAAAAATGGAGCACCGTACACCGTTTATTTTAGTTTTCACGTATGACGTGAATATAAGCAAGAGGATTTTCATCAATGTTTTTGGTCGTGCTATTTTCAGTGAGTCAAGCAATTGGAGAAAGTTTTGTGGTTTAATGCATTTCCGTAAGGCGTTGCAGAGAAGAGGAAATGCAGATAGGTTTAGAGTTTATGGGCGGTTTATCGTCTCAAAGCGACTCGGGCTATGAGGGACACCGTAGTGAAGGGCTCCATAAATTTCGGCCACCTGGGGTTCTTTAACGTGCGCTGACATTGCACAGTACACGAACCTCTAGAATATCGTTCTGAAGGAACCAGCGCACAAAACACAACGGACAAGAAAAAGACGGAACACGACGGACAGGAGCGCTGAACCAAAGGTTCTTGCCCTGCATGTGGCAGCCGCTGACAGGGCCACAGCTTGAGACTGGCTAACAGCAAACGATGAAAAAGAGCCCATTCTACAAGTGTTGCTCAAATTTATTTCTTGTACAATGGGCTCTTTTTCATCGTTTGCTGTTAGCCAGTCTCAAGCTGTGGCCCTGTCAGCGGCTGCCACATGCAGGGCAAGAACCTTTGGTTCAGCGTTCCTGTCCGTCGTGTTCCGTCTTTTTCTTGTCCGTTGTGTTTTGTGCGCTGGTTCCTTCAGAAGTATGTATTACCAACTAGCCCAACAACAAGTGTAGAATATCGTTGCCATCGAAATTCGGCCGCCGCCGCTGGGATCGGGAAATGCAGATAGGTATACAGATAACCTTATTCGCCTGCTCGAATGCCTACCCCTAGATTCCAGAACTAGAGATAAGAAAATACGATGACGCCTCAGTTAAAAGATCAGTCTAGAAAGGCTCCGGAAGAAGGTGCTATTATTCTTGTTCTTCTGTAGTTCTCGTTTCCCCTATCTTTTCCCGCCTTCATCTTTCTTGCACCCAGTACTAAATTAACTCTGTATTCATACGCGGCACCTTGTGGAATTTCCAAGTCTCTGTACTATGGAATCCATTTTGCCTACATTTAGAACGTCTACCGGTGCGCCAGTTATCATTCCCTATTTATTATATTAGTCTCTGTACCTCGTGCTCCGAGGAGGCTGCTCCTGGCATGAGCAGTGCCAGATACGCTAAGCTTCGTGCCTCCGGGGCGAAGGGGCGCAGTGGAGGGCACTGGCACGACCGCCCACGCAGAGTCTCAAATTTACAAGAAACCTTCCCGAGTGACATCACTTTGGCTGCGCCGTGCTGGGAGCGTCAGGGCCCCTCTCGCACCGCCGCGATTCGCGCCTCAGGGGTTCGGAAGTGCGACAGGCTGGGCGAGAGGGAGCCGGCACGCGCTGAGGCAGCAACCATGGTTGCCAGTGCGGTTGTCGCCAAGGCCGGCGAGTTTCCCAACTTCGAGAATAAGTTCCTGCCGCGTTTCAGCCAGGGCGCGACCTGGCACGGCGCTTTGGGGTCTGCGTTTGGGTAGGCAGCCTGTGGAAGCGCTCTCAAAAGAACCGTCGAGTGTGCGGTTCGTGAACGGTCGCCCTTGTCTCGGTGCAAGAGTGGCTAAAGACACCCTCTTTTTCCGGATGATATGTGGCTGCCGTTCTCATTGTTTCTTCTTGTCTCGTCGGGCAGGCGTTGTCTGAGGCGGGTGGCGTCCTACTTGGCAGCGAGCAGCCACGGCTCCTCAGTCGGTGGCTCAGGACGACCGGCCCGAAGTAGAAAGCCTCTGCCCGGGGAGGAGGACTGCTGATGAGATGTTTGTGGCGGAGTAGCGCCAGTTTCCCTCGACTGGCTCGCATGCGTGGCGGATGAGCGGCAGAGGACGGCGCTCGGGGAAGAGCGCGCGGCCCGGCGTCCTTCACCAACGCTACTGCGCAACGGCGTACTCCAGGATCTGTACGGCGCATGGGTGACTCTGCTGTTGTGCTACGACTGACCTCCTTTATCAGGTTTCAGTAGTATAATTTCATCCAGATTTACGCATGCAACGAAGAAACCCTCGCTATATGCTACGAATGACTATTACTGATTTACATTCCTTTGGCAGCAGTATAGTCACTTTTATTGATAAAAACACTGCCTGAAGTCCACGACAGAACAATGTCAAAGCTAGTGCCCTAGGCGGATGGTGCAGAGATCCCTAAAGGCGGCTCAGCTGGCACCATATCATACTCTCAAAAACTGGCAATCACTCGCGTGAAATGATGCTTTTAGAAAGACCAGGTAGTCACTATGGGCAAACAAAATTCACTTTTGGACTGTGCAGTATCGGAAGCAGCGAGCTAAGGCACTCACAAAGTTTTTAATTGGACCGGAGATATTTTACGCATCCCAATAACTCTATGGACCATGACTGCGGTAGCCTTGATCTTCAATCATGAACTGGGATAGCCCACAGGAGAGGAAAAAGCCTGAAAGGAAAGTAGTGCTTTTTAAAGTATTCCCGCTTTGTTTATCGCAAATTGTGCCACAGTGAAATCTCCTTTGGTGCAATGCCTGATTCCAATTCAAGAAGCCAGTAGATTTAGCTTCCCAATCTTTTCTGGTGAATGTTGTTGCAGAAGCTTGAAGCCTGCTTAATAAGAACTGCTTAGTAAAATTCTCTCGGGAGATTTACTCGCCAGGCAAACTCAGACGCTTCAGGAGAACGGTCTGCGACGATGAACTAAGGAAAAAAGTTCTTTTCTCGATACTTGTAGTTAAAACCGAATATTCTCTGTAGTCGCCAGCGCACGACCATTGTCAGTACCGCCAACTGTCCAGCAAAATGTTTTCAGTTACCGCTGACATCTAATTAAAGACTTGACAGACAGGCTACTGGGCTTACTATCTTGGAGAACATTTCTCAGCTATGAATGTTCGCGCGTATCAACCTCCTGTTTTTCATGAAAAAATATGCAATGTGGGACATAGAGTGACCCTGTACACTCTGCCGGTACATCACGGATACCATTCCGGAGGAAATCGATTGCATGTGCTGCAATATTTAATGCATACTGAAGACATCAAACTGACGACAACAACCGCACATGAAGACGGGGACATGAGAGAGACACAGGACACAGCGCAAACTTGCAAGTGAATTTTACTGACGACATGGTAGCTATATATATATATATATATATATATATATATATATATATATATATATATATATATATATATATATATATATATATATATATATATATATATATGAGAGAAGCCAACAGCCACAGAAACCAAGGAGCACAGGGGATTTTTTTTTTAATTCATTTATTATTATTATTTTTTTTTTTTGTGGTGCTGATCATGTAAGAATATTACTGTCGCTTAAAGCTAATTGATTAGAAAAGCAGAAGAAAAGCCGTAGCTCAGAAAAGATTAGAAAAGCCGTAGCTCAGAGGTAGAGCACCGGACGCGTAATTCGGAGGTCGTGGGTTCGGATCCCACCGGCGGCATGTGGTTGTTTTTTCTTCTGCTTTTCTAATCAATTAGCTTTAAGCGACAGTAATATTCTTACATGATCAGCACCACAAAAAAAAATTATAAATGAATTAAAAAAAAAATCCCCTGTGCTCCTTGGTTTCTGTGGCTGTTGGCTTCTCTCATATTTATAACGAGCCCCTCATTCCCCTTGCCTTGTTTGCTTTATTGCTTAGCGAGGGCCTCGGTTCTGGCAGCTTTGATGCCATAGGAAGCATAAGAGGGTTCTCACACAGATTCCACCCTTGCCGTTCGATGGCGTTCTACGTCACACCAGCGGTAACTCAGGACGTTCCACGTCCGCCGCTTACGAACGTGGGTGGCGCTGATGAACACTCTCAAGGTTAAGTTAATTGTAAACATAAATACCCCCGAAAGCAGAAGGTTTGACAGCCGTCGCCGTAGCTCAGAGGTAGAGCACCGGACGTGTAATTCGGAGGTCGTGGGTTCGGATCCCACCGGCGGCATGTGGTTGTTTTTTCTTCTGCTTTTCTAATCAATTAGCTTTAAGCGACAGTAATATTCTTACATGATCAGCACCACAAAAAATAATAATAAATGAATTAAAAAAAAAATCCCCTGTGCTCCTTGGTTTCTGTGGCTGTTGGCTTCTCTCATATTGATAACGAGCCCCTCATTCCCCTTGCTATATATATATATATATATATATATATATATATATATATATATATATATATATATACTGCATCGGAGCAAGCTTGTGGAATGCACAGAAGGGGTGGTATATCATACTCAAATATGCAGCGCTGGCAGACGACGGGCGAAGAGAGGACGATACATACAGCGAAACTGTGTGTCTCGTCCTCACTTCGTCCGTCGCCTGCCAGCGCTGCATATTTGAGCATGTGAAGCCATCTTGCCCAGCAATGCACCCTGCTCAAGTGGTATATCATATTCCATTGACTGTTGGCCGCGTAAACATAGGGCAGACTGGCAGATGCCTAAAGAAAAGGCTAGCGGAACGTAATCGTAATATCGTAATGTGGCACAACCAAAAAACGGGCACCTGTCAGAGCACTGCCTGAGTGTCCCATCAAAATGAGGAAGCCATTGTTTAGCCAGTGCACAGATGAAGCGAGGAGCAAGGACTATTACATGCGTGAGATTAGAGAAGCACGTATGATTTGCATCAAGACAGCCGGTTACGTTAGTGCGCCTTCAGTTAATCTCTCGGATAAGGAGATGGCGTTCCTTGATGGAAATGGCTCGCGCATGCGTTGAATTCTTCCTCCCTTTGTTTCATTGAACTCCCTTCAGTGTATGCTTCCGTGTCGTCAATAAAATTCATTAGAAAGTTAGCGCTTTGTCCTGTGTGTCTCTCATGTCTCCGTATGATCGTGCGCTTACGTTTTCGTCAATATGAGCAACAAACTAGCCCAAGAAACAGCCTTGTTGGAGATCAAATTGAACAATGTTGTGTTTCTATAAGCCAAGCTCGCTGAGTTCTTAATAAGAACTGACCAAACCATCGCTTCCATGCGGGTCGCTCACGAATACCTGCATCAAGGATTATTTGCAATGCCTGTGGAATCTGGAGCCTTTTTTTTACCTTTCTGCTCAATATTGACGTTAAATAAAAATTCAGAGTCCTTTGTACCAGTCTCCTCTGGCTAGCAGAGCAAGTACATAGGCTTTCTAAGCGCATTTATGGAGTGGTGGACGCATGTTGCTGGCGGAAAAGAGATCGGCATGACTGCAACACGTTCACTACCACCTGTCAATGAGCCTCCGAGCTCTTCGAGCCTTCGGAAAGCGGTCCAGGCGGCTCTTCATACATACTCAGCGCTAACGTGCTACAATTCCTTAGTCAACGCCTGGAGCGAATAATCACAAGAACTAAGGACACGATGGTCAGGCCACCGGCCCATTAAGAACCGTGCTTGCGGCCGTACGGATGTCGGATTTCGTCCCCTGGTCGGGCGACCGAAGGCAACGCGCCATGCTTTTAGTGCGATGAGGTGCAGGCAACCCCGTTCTGGTTAGGTCAGGAGTGGCTGTTGTGCAGCTTAGCAGATTGATGTGCTTGTTGACGCTCTTGCCCAACGCACGCGCTGACTTCCTGAAAACATATTGGTTGCTGTATATAAGTGGGCAACTAGTATACGTGTACTAAAACAAGATATTAATAAAGTTCTTTCTGCAACTACACTTTTGCACTGTGACCGTCTTCATTGCAAATTTCACTGATGTCTCGACCATCCAAATACAGGGTGATCCAAAAATAACAGGAAAATAACAATATTTCGAAAAGTAGAGAGAGCAGCGCGATGCGATTTTGAAAGAAATGCGCAGAAAAGCATGGCGAATATTTTTAATGAACAAAAAAAATTGGTTGGTTTATGGGGTTTAACGTCCCAAAGCGACTAAGGCTATGAGAGACGCCGTAGTGGAGGGCTCCGGAAATTTCGACCACCTGGGGTTCATTAACGTACACTGACATCGCACAGTACACGGGCCTCTAGAATTTCTCCTCCAAAGAAATTCAACCGCCGCGGCCGGGATCGAAAAAAAAAATTTAGGGACGGATTAGTTACATTTGCCACCGGAAGGTGGCTGTTCAGACTTTCATTTGTCTTTCGGCAACAATGGCAATAGTATATAGCAGTAAAATTATTCGCTATTAAAAAAAAATTCTATGACCTTTTGTGCATTTCTGCAATTTCTGTTACTTTTCGAAACGTTGAATTCTTATGTTTTCTTTGAATTTTGGATCGCCCTACACCATCAGAAGAATGCTTTTGCATATAACCTTTTATTAATTAATTAATTTATTTTTTATTTATTTATATATACTGGAATCCCAACTGGGATTTTAGCAGGGTGGAGTACATTATGACACACATTTCATAGGCAACAAGGGGGAAATATACCAAGCATACAAACTTGAACACAAAGCTTCAAATGGAACAGAATAAATTCATGGCAAATAAAACATGGAATGGTTAAAATGGAGGTCACAGATCGAGGTGGGAGCAAGAAAGATTTACAGAGGGAAGTAAGACAATATCTTTATCTAGCTTATTCCGCTCGGTAATTGTCCTAGGAAAGAAGGAATATTTAAAACAGTTATTGCGAGTGGAATAAGGGCTGATTGTTAGAGACTTATTGTTGTCTATGCCTGCACGGAATGATTTCATTTTAAACATGGATTAATAAATGTCTTTGTTTCTAACATAAAAACACTCCTCGCCGAATAAAAAAACTCCTCCTGGCCCTCGCTTAACGTGCCCATCACCCCTCTTGAATATTGTGCGGCTCGTGATCACAAGATTAGCTGACTTTTTTTGAAGCAGCTGGTGGAGACTAACGTTAATAGAAAGTACCTTTTATTATTTGAAAGAGCATCGATCTGTAGAATCCACATATAGATAAAACAAACAGTTAATTTTGCTCGCCTGGTAACCTGGCATCGAGTCGCATCGGCCTTTTCACATTGTCCGTGCTGCAAAGGGGTGGTGGGGCAGACAGGTGTCCTCATAACCCACTCCCCCCCCCCCCTCCCCCATGCGCACTAAGTTACTTCAAAAAAGATATACAAAAAAGCTGACGTGTGTCATTCACTTAAAACTTGCACTGCGCAGCTCCTTTGTGAACATGCGTCCCATTGCGCCAATGAACACAAAACTACCATGCCTTCTGCTTCTGACTCAGTTCTACTGGAGGTGAAAACGAGAGGGCGCTGGGTGCACTTCGCGTCTTCTCGCATTTAAGAGCTAAGCTATACTTCAAAGCCTGAAAAAGAACAAGACGCGTTATATGGTGGCCTGTGCTGTGCTTAAGATACTCAATAGTGCGCATGCTGCGGTCGTTGTGATGCATGTCGCTTATCTTGTTCCCATACGGCCAGTGTTCTAACTAGCGTGCTTTGTTACAGCTGTTCTTGTGGGTTTACCGTGGAGACGACGGTAGTATTAATACTGGACATACGTTTTACTAAATTGTGAAACGTAACATTATCAGCTCGCGGTTGCAGTGCTCAAGGAGTCTTGCTTGCGCATTCCTAAGAGCCGACGCGCTTGACATTCCGTTGGCTCGGCGTCAGCCCTGGCACGCACATAGCAGCACGTGTGCCGGAGCCAAAGAGCGCCACAGAACGCGAAAAATTAGGTCAAGCAGGGCGAAAAAGATAGGACACAGATCATGGTTGCGCTTCTTAGACAGAAACGATGGAGTGTGCCGGGATAAGCGGACGAAGTTTGCAGGCATTATCGGCCACTAACAAGGTTTCTCGGGACGTTCTTGGCGCTGGACTATTCCAAGCAGAACACGACACCGGGCCGAGCGCGGAGGAAGCCGGCGGTCTCGTCGCAGCTCGTTTTTAGTGAGCGGGGCCAGATCAAGATCGTTATTATGGCTGGCGCGTGTGGGCGGCGGCCCCTGCTAACGCAGGCCCTGTGCCATGCGTGCCGGCGCCAACGCGGGCTCCGGGTCGGCTCCGTGCCATGCCCGCGACGACAACGATGCGAGGGATCATGGCAGCGCTTTTTTCTGCGCCTGCTCTTCGCGCTCGGATCTCGGTTTCGCGCGTCGGTCATGCCACGCTGACATCGATACTGGCCACTTTGCAGCCGCCAGTGGAGAGGTTTTGAACACCTTGTCCTGCGTTTCTGCGCGCCTTCGATTATCTCGGTCACTGCGCCTAGTTTTTAAACGTGGCAACGCTGCGGTGTTTGCTAAACTGTGGTCGTGTGTGTTTGCGCTTCTTCTGAATGTTTGTGTGCATATACGCCTCTGGTTTAGCTTATACGTAAAGTAGCGTGTTATTTATGCAGCAAAGTAAACGAAGCTTGCTTCCGTCAGTATATCAGAGCCAAGTTCTTTTTAACGAACGCAAGAATCAAGGTTGGCTAGTCTATTTTTGAAGCAATGGAAGTTAAATATTGATTTTAAAATGTGACGCTTGCTTCTTTCGCCGCGTGCAGAGGCACAACAAGCATGCGTATTTTCTCGGCACACGCTCGCAATGGTCCCCGAAAACTTCAGAAAGTGGAGTGGTGCAATAGAAAAATTGGTACACCGTCTATAGTACTGGTTTCTTTCGCTGGATTTTTCAATATATTGACCCTCTATCGATTCATTTCTTCGTGATAAACACCGCTGGCCCGATCACGACGTTTATGGCTCATATTCTGGGCTCACAGTCGCAAGAGACAAGTCCCTTTTACTGTTTACATCGGCGCTTGCGGTTTTTGCCCGGCTAGGAGCTTGCGTAGATCGGTAGTCCTCTGTCTAGGCCACTGACGCCCTGTTAAAACAGCCTGCCGCCTGGCTGGATGCCTCCAGCACCATATTCCGCTAGGCTGAGGGTGTATCTTTTGAGTATTCGAGAGCCAACGAACTCAAGTAGACACAGTCATCAATTTAAGCGCGCTATTGGTAATGCTAGGAGGCGTTGGAATCAGACTGGAAGGAAGAGAGTGCTCTATCTCCAAAGGCCGACATAGAACAGAGGGTAGGCATTTATAGTTGACTACTCTACAGATCATTATCGTGAAGTTGATAAGTCTTTCTACGGTGTTTCGAACTCGGAGCCGGTTTGGTTAGGTTTCATGGATGATGACGAAAAAAGACGGCGGCGATAAACTTCGGCCACGCCCCCTCCCGTTTTCAGCTCGGTGCACTCGCAGCATCGATATCAATGGTGGGGCTTTGCAGTACATTGCACATATTTTTCATCGGGTCAATTCGTTCTCTACGGATGAGAGTGTATACTAAGGTAAAATGCGTTTATATATACATTAGGGGTCGTTTTTGCTGGATGGCTGCTATTTACGAAAAAGAAAGAAAAAATAAGGTATAAGACTAAGCAGATCATACACTCGTGCTTTCTCCCAATGGGCTGAATGCACTTGCACAAAGCAAGTTAACCATGAGCGTGAGGCCCTCGTTGTCTCTTAGCTTGCTTCCTGTCCGTCTCAACGCGCGAAAGTTCGTCGTTCGAAGATCTGCCAATATTTATGAGCAGTCTAGTTCTTCTAATCTTAGTAACAGGTACTAAAAACTCGCGTAGTTAGTAGCACGCTTCATAACAATTGCTGACTTCTTTCATGTACTTCGTCGGGTCAGGTCTCTGATACTGAGCTCCAAATAAGAACAAGATAAAAGAAAGAAGACAGAGTTTGCGGGGGATAACGACGAGGGACGATCAAGGTGACAACCACGCAAAAGTAACTAACCAGATTTTTTGCAAAACGCTGGATATTTACTTTTGCGCCGTTTTGTCCGTTGTTGACACTGCTCAACAGCTTAGGCTCTATTATCCGCGGAAATGGGATACGGAGAAGAGCCCCGTGCGATTAGGTTTCGAACTGCTAAGTTATTGCAGGAACATCCAGTATACTGCTGCGGTATCTCAAATGTTCAGTTCTGCACGTGACCGCACTCCGGCCCACTCCGGCGCGCACCGCACGCCGTGGATGGGCAGCGGCGGCTTCTTCAAGACCCGGCATCGGCCCAGACGGCCTCTCACCTTGGTGATGGTCAGGGGCTGTCCGGTGCCTCTTCCCCCCTGCAGCCGGAACCCCCAGGGGCTGCCTCCGGCCAGGCGGACGGTTATCGCACTCCCCGCCATCGCGCGCTGCTTGGGCGTCCAGTCGGTTCGCTCGAAATGGGGAGCCCTGCTCTCCGAGGGCCCGGAAGAGCGTTTCTTTTCTTCGCCCGGCTTGGCAGGGCAAGCGGGCCGCCGGGTGGCTGCTGCGAGCGACGAGGTTGCCCCTCCGGACCTTATTTTTAGTGCGATCTCCCACCACCCGACGCCGCCGGAGTCCGGGCCGCGCGTTGGCGGTGGCTCAAGGTGGACTCGCGCTCCGCGGCGGCGCTCTCGTGCGCGCGTGGCTGCGCGCTCCGTTTCGGGCACGACGCTGTGCGTAGCGCCCGGTGCTCTGTTCATCTCGAGCGATCGGGTTCGGTTCCAGTCAGACTGTCCTCACTGCTATGTCGGCGCATCCTATGCTCTTCCTTCGCCTGATGCTGTCGATCATCCGTACCAGGCAAACCTAACGGCGCAGCTGCACATTCATTAGGGTCTACATGCTAGATAGATACATCTGCATGCCCAGGCACTGAAATGCAATGTAAAACTAGCCCAGAACCGCGCACGTTCGCAATCCCGCATTCACAAGGCATGGAGAAACAAATCAAGCACCGAACATAACTGCACCCTTTGAAGGACTCGAATCTGCCAGTGAACACGTTAATCCTATGCTTGTGCCAGGTGCTCGGTTTAGTGTTAATGAAATCACAAGCGCATTTAGCGCTTTATCAATTCATTAGTGCATGAGCGTTAGAAACAGTACATCGCCCAAACAATTTTTCCTGCTTAAGCGCTTCTCGGCTTCTGCGTCATTTTGTTTCGGTGGGAAAAATGATTTTTCTTTAGATCTTTCTTTTTTCTGTGTGCGTGCGTGTGAAATGAATTACTCTTCCGTCAAAGAAGAATGTTTCGATGAGATAAGAAAGCGTCCCAGAAGTAAGCCGTTATGTGAACGTTTGTCTACATTTATTTTTAATTACAGCATTGAAGCAATGAGAAAAAAATGCGGTTAGACAGCATACATAAATAGCAATGTTTCTAATGAAGCTCTCACCGGTGCTTCATTTTAGAGCGATGTTTTGGGCAATCTTACGATGTTGACGAGAGGCATAGGTTATAGCACCAACAGGAGCTTCAAAACAACAACTAGCGAGAGGCAGCGGCAAAAAAAGAGTGCCAACCAACAGGCTGTCCTCTGAAGATAGAGTTGGCTCCGCTGCCTGCATCCGTTGCTATAAACAACAGAGTCAATAACAAACGTTCGGCGCGTGGCCAGAGCGGTGCAGTGCAAACACGATGATTTCAGGCCACCGCACTGCATTGTTTGGGATTGGCGGCGACATGAACTGCTGGTTCCATATCGACACGAGGGACGCCCCGTTCTTTGTTGCTTGTTTCAAATGCTAGGTCTTCATTCACGCCCTCCTCCCTTGTTCACATTAATCTTTCCATTTCGACTAGTTATGGTTCCTCATGAGGTCATGTCTTTGCAAACTGCCTCTAAGAGCTCAAAGAAGCAAAGTCAAAAGCCGAACAAAAATAAAACAGCCTTACCTTATCGCTGCGAGACGAGTACTTGTAGTAGTGAAGTCAGGCGCAGGGAATTTAGCGGTTGTCTCAATCCGTTTTTTCTCAGGTGAAAACATCATTTCCCGTCCTTTCAAGCAAAAATGTTTCGTCGCAAACAGGGCTCGCGGGTCACCCTTTGCGGAAGTATCTCAGCTCCAGCCTCTTTGGTTAGTCCAGAACGGCCTAAAGTGAGTATTTTTTGTAGATCTAATGGTTTATTGGTTTGGTTTATTGGGGTTTAACGTCCCAAAGCGACTCAGGCTATGAGGGACGCCGTAGTGAAGGGCTCCGGAAATTTCAACCACCTGGGGTTCTTTAACGTGCACTGACATCGCACAGTACACGGGCCTCTAGAATTTCGCCACCATTGAAATTCGACCGCCGCGGCCGGGTTCGAACCCATGTCTTTCGGGTCGGCAGCCGAGCGCCATAATCACAGAGCCACCGCAGCGGCATTTGGGGATATAATCTACCCGCAAATAACTGAATTGAAATATTTAAGAAAGCCCTTGGAAAGTTTTTGCAACGTCTACATTCAGGCCCAAGATTCTGTTGATGACATCCGAACTTTAAATAAAATTCCATTGCTATCTTGAATGGGCATCGCGCCAGACGCCTTCAGGAGGGTTACATACGCTTATGCCTCGATGATTATATTTTAGTGTGCTATCGCTGGAGCGTCCACTCAGCCGCTTAGCCTTTGTCTGTGCGGCCCGTCTGTGTGGGCAGGTTGTGGGAACGCCACAAAGTCACGTGACCTAGCTGGCCCACCTGCCACCTAGGTTGTTTCTCTGAGGATTTCAGTGCGCTAGCGCTGGAGACCCCACTTGCCGATTTCGCCGCTGTTTGTCCGGTCCGTCTGCGACCAAGAAGAGCTGGGTGGCAGGTGGGCCTCCTAGGTCACGTGGTCTTATGACGTCATCACAACTTGCCCACCGCATAATGAGCGAACTGCCCACGGTGGCAGTTCAATTAATTATTAGTGGCGAGAAGTTGTTCGGGAAACGCAACCTGTGTCTGACGAGCCCCACAGGTGGCAGCACCTGCCCCTGCAGGGCAGTGTCTCATCTCTTAACAGCCGCACCACTGCGCCTGGAGTGGTACGAGGATCCCAGGGATCTATGAATATAAGATACAGAAGGACCAATGAGAGAATGAAAACCGAAATGCTAGCGCACCTAATTCTCATCTTGCCTAACCACACTAACTCATCCGTCATATTTTCTTTTTCTTGAATGGTTGCGCAAGGCACGCGGAGAGAAGAATGTATAAAATGGGACTCCGTGGGGTACTTACGCATTTTGCTCCGATTACAGTCATTGCTCTGTTCGGAGCAGACTAATAAAATGGTGTCATTTTTGGTATCCGAGTGATGGAGCAGCATTACAAACAGTGCTCTACGTTGCGTTTCGGGAGTATTTCCATGATTTACTCCAAAATGTCCGCAACAAGACAGTTAGTGGGTCGTGTGAGTGACGTGTACGTATTTTTCTTCCAGTGTACTATCGGGAACAAAGGCGTCCAGGACGCCAAGCTTACGACCAAGCTATAGCTATAGCTATAGCCTCCCATTAACCAGTGCGTGATAGGCGCCGTTGTCCACGCTCGGCGGCCCAGCGGCGCAGCCACTAACGGGTGCAAGTGAGGAGGTAATTCTCCTGTGAACACAAATATCACAAATTCCATTCGATCTTTGGCAAGGCCAGCTAAATTAGAACGACCACGTGGCAGCCCTAAAACCGGCGTGTCAATTTCAACAATGCAACAGTGTACGTATTAGCAAAGTGAAGGACGTTCTTCGCAGCAGCGGTTGCCAAGACTTTTGTTTCTTCCGACTCAGTGCTTCTTTACATTTTCCTCTGTGTCTTTCTTCCACTAGCACGCGCCGGTTTCTGTGGAAGCGGAAGACAGAAATGTCGTGCGCCACTGACGCTTAAAGCAGCTGTCATCGGGGGAGAGCAGTGTCGCCCACACGACACATGGACAGCGCAACACTTTTTAGGAAATCATGCCAAGTCTCAGGCATGCGACACTGTACTGCTGCTAGGAAGCGTACGAGTCTAAAAAGGCGTAGCGGTGTAGTTTCCCCGTCTCGCATGAACGTGCGGACGAACATATACGAAGTTCTTTTGTGCTTTTCTGTCATATCGCGCACGCCCGGCACCCTTGGCGGTAATACCCGTCTCACTTGTTGCTCTCAGAGCAGGCTCCCTAACGGCGACTATTCCTCCTACGTTGTAGAGGTGCGTTAGTCTGTTTATCTGATCATGTCACTGCGGCCAGTTATAAGATACGACTTCGTTTCCTGCACGCGAGGAAATCGGGAATGCACGAATGAATATGTGGCGTTCCCGGACGAAGATACTAGGCTACGGTACGTCACCCACATGTGGATGAAAAGGTTCCAACCTTCACTGGCGTATGGACTACTACGCCGTTTAGTGCTACTGCGTATGCTTAATTTATTTTTTATGTACACGCACTAGGTTAGGGTGCACGAGCTGTCGGTGACTCGGACTGGATTCTATGAAAAGGATGGGAGGAGGGGGGCGTCGCCCGGCGCCCGCGGGACGGTCCGACCGCGGCGCTCCCGGCCGCTTCAGGCACACGCACTTTGCGGCCAGGGAAAACTGCGCGCGACAGGGAACCATGCCGGCAGGCGTTGCTTTTCCTGTTCAGCTCGCAGGCGGCTAAATTTAGCGGCCCGAGGACCGGACGGCTTTGCGGCGCGGCTCGGACCGCTGGTTCTACTGCGCGGTTGTAAACGACGCCGCCGACGAACAGCGCGGCTGTCGGGGGGACGCGGGCCGGCGCGCAGGCGCTGCGTGGGCGCCGTGATAAATGTGCCGGCGCAGCGTAAGGGCTGCCGATGCAAAGCGCCAATGTTTTCGCATCTTGAGCTACCCTGCAGACAGAACGGAGAAACCCGCTGCCGTCTCCATGACAATGTGTTTACCGGGGCGACCCCCGATGCTCTACTGTACGCTCTCGAAGGGGACCGTTAATGCTCCGCTTGCTCACTGACCCATAGCCGAGGCAGCAACCTGATGCGACCGCTGTTTGTTTGACTCCGTGCGGGGTTAGCTGCCCCCTGTCGGGAAGGGCGGGACGCCAGGCGTTCGTGCACTCACGTGCAGCTACGTGACGGGGACGAACGGGGGGAGCGCGCCCTTGATTAGTCTTCAGAGTTGAACTCATGCGCTAAATCCTGACCTTTTGTACCTGCAGTGCTTAAGAAAAAAAAAAAACATGGCGTTTTTGTGCGCGATAAAATATCACGGGAGCGAAAGCGGGCTACATGCTGACATATTCATCAGTGGTGAGTGTGAAGTACTGCGTCTGCAGTTCTGAACGTGTAAACTCGAGACCCATTATGCGAAAGTGGGCAGTGCCCGGAGCACGCAGAGTGAAGCGTGCAAGAGACGAGCACCGATTTCGTCAGATGATCTCATATGCGTACATTTATTTACATTTTTCTAATACTACACACAGCGATATGTGAGAGAGCACAATGCGAAAGCACTTTTCAAACAAAATAAAATCACGAGGAAGAGGAGGCAAAGTTCACAGCCGTAGTAGTTTCCTTTTAATTGTTTCTATTTGTTGTTTTTTGTTGACCGATAGCAACAAAGCATGAAGATAATATGGACAACCTCATCTGAAAGCACGGACGCAGCATTTTGGATTACACGCCTTAACGGCGTTTAGGTTCCAACTTTGTAGCAGTCATGTTAAACATCTAAGGTATTTACACTTTACTGGCGATACTTTGCGCGCAATATTGTAGTGAAATAGCGGAAATGTTCACAAAAGTTTTTCGTCTAAACAAGTTAAAAGGCTGGAAAAAGATGCTACCAAACAATCGTGGTTATTTTACATAGCTGTTTTGCGAGTTTATCCACTGATGTCTTTCTCGCATATCTGCGTCCGCCACGTTCCCACGTAAGTCGGGCGGCCACCCAAACAGGGTAGCAGGCTCGTTCAGTGTGTCATTTTAGCTTTTGCTAGTGAACATTATCTTAGTCCGGCCTTTTAGTTGTTTAGAAACGGCTGAGCTAACAACACGACGTTCACAAAAATATGTATCTTTTATATACGGGTTCCTCTATTTGGATTGGAAGCCTCTTACATGATGATAGGTAATACATTTGTTGTGTCATAAATGTACTTTCCGATATAGCTTCTCCAGATTTTGTACGGCACTCTCGTAGTCTTAAAAAGAACATTACCAAACCAGCTACAAGATATCTGTCTATAGTTGTGCACAATAATGTCGTGCTGGGGATTCACGGATACATATGTGCACAATACAAGAATGCGTGAGGTGACTACGTAGCTAAAACAGCTATTGCTCCGAGCTAATAGGTATGCAAAGTTATACAGCACGGGAAACCACTTGCAAGAGAACTAGGAATGCTAACTGAAGCAGGCTTATCGCGAACCTTTCTGCTGTGTGTTCGGTACGGCGCGCGTTTCATAGTGACTCAACTCTTAGGCATGATGGGAAAGTTAACTATTCGTGGCACCAAAAAAAAAAAAATTTCTTGGCTAAAAACTGTGTTGCAAACAGCAAGGCGCGACCACTAGGATTTTCCGACTGTAAGAGAAAACGGTTGAATCAGAACAACGGAAAGCTGGGCTAGTCTGCTCTATGTTTTGCATGAATAAGAATTATTATTTGCTTTAAATAATGAATAGAAGGGCACAGATGAACCCGGTCGTCAGCGTAATCTTGAAGGAACTGTACAAGAAAAAAACTGTACCCAGAGCTAAATTATTACAGATAATAGTGTGGAAAGATGACTGACGACTTTTTCGGGGCAGCTGGTTGAAACGTAATAGTGACGGAATTAAATAAGTATTTTTTAAAATCCGCTTCCTGTCTGCGTCGGACATGGACGTAGAGTAGTTGCAGAAAGATTAAAAAACCAAACCGCGCTAACTATTTTCTTGGAAAAGTCGGTGGCACCTGCTCGATAGGTACATTTCCCCATGGAGGCCCATTGACAATAGATGCGTGTCAGTCGCTATCGCGATCCATTCGGACTTCCGAAAGAGGCTTTCCTCGTGCCTCCCATCTCAGAGTTATTCACTAAAGCAGACGCGCTTACAAAATCTGGGCCACGCCAGCGCCCCCTTCATGCCGGGTGCTGCTTGACGCGCAGTATGATGTATCCCCGATAATGATAGACTGGAAACAAATACCCTGACATGACCTTTTTGTCACCACGGCACGTCATGTTGCCTCCATGGAGGCAACGCCGGCTTATCGAACCTGCTGCCCACTCGTGGCAGTGTGGAGGGGGGGGGATAGTAGTGTGGTTCCGTCCTTTGTTCAAGTTGTGGAGACCGTATCGATTTTCGAGCTTTGCCTTGAAACAACAACACTGCACTGTAAGCGAAGAACCAGCATGATTGTTCACTAGGGCTGAACGCGTCATTACACGTGGAGCATATTAACGGAGTCGTGAAGCAACCCCGTGTTGTCGGTTGCTTGGTTTATGGGGGTTTAACGTCCCAAAGCGACTGAGGCTATGAGAGACGCCGTAGTGAAGGGCTCCGGAAATTTCGACCACCTGGGGTTCTTTAACGTGCACTGACATCGCACAGCACACGGGCCTCTGTAATTTCGCCTCCATCGAAATTCGACCGCCGTGGCTGAGATCGAACCCGCGTCTTTTGGGTCAGCAGCCGAGCACCGTAACCACTGAGCCACTGCGGCGGCTCAACCCCGTGTTGTAAATTGTCGCCTGTGCAACATATTTGGCTTTACCCAGTGCCCGCGAGTTCATGTTAAACGCAACATGTAACAATCTGATCTACTGCAAAAATTTTCGTTTCCGGGCCGACCGGCCAAAAAAGAGATAGAGCAGACCCACTACAAATACTGTGGTTGCACGTGGCATATTTGCCTTTTTACAGGGTTAAGAGTTTTCCGATGAAGCATTATATTCGCGGTCGACTTTTTCTGGCACTGTAGCCAATGCTAGGTGGGAAAGGAGAGGAGACGAGCCTTCATCCCCGTGTCACTGCGCTAAGTAGCCCGGCCAGTACACGAGAGTTGTGCCCACTTCCAGAAACGAGGACCGACGCTTCGGTCACTGATACAACGCCTCAACAGCAGCTTTCTCACCTTCTGCCTAATCCCATAACTGCGAGGGGTGGCTCGGAGCGTCGTTCTCTGGTTGAGCCTGATAGAGGGCTAGAATATTTTGTATAAACTTGTTAGGCCTCGTCACTTATGTTTTTCGGACTATAGCATGCCGAGGAGGGACACTTGCGCTTCGGCCTTCCAGCCTTGACTGCTGAGCGACAGGAAGCTGGCCGCGAGTACAAATGGCAATTAAAACGGCCATGGCAGCAGTTGCACTGAGACAGCGCCATCGAGACAGCCCGAACGAACGAGATGCTGCTAGGAATGACGTGAGCGCAGCGAGTCTGTCCCACGTCTTACTTTCGTTTACACGATAAATCCGTTTGCGACGCTGTCGTTGATGCAAGCTCACCGGAATCGCATCTTCTGACACAGAGTAACCATTATCGACACCGCACGCATTCGCCGTAACATTCTAAACTCGATGAACGCGTTTGCTAGTTGGAAGCAAGTTTTTTGAATTACCGTTTTTAAAATCATTTTCCTGGAGCTCTTCAGCAACAAGGCTTGAAGACTGGCTGGTTGGTTGTTTTATGGGGTTTAACGTCCCAAACCAACTCAGGCTAGAGGGGACGCCGTAGTGGAGAGCTCCGGATAATTTCGACCACCTGGGGTTCTTTAACGTGCACTGACATCGCACAGTACAGGGGCCTCTACAAGTTCGCCTCCATCGAAATGGGACCGTCGCAGCCTGGATCGAACCAGCCTCTTTCGGATTAGCAACCGAGCACCATAACCCTTGCTTGAAGGCTGCTCATTGCACGCTGTTAAGATGGAAGAGGTGGCGTACGAGACACGCGTTTAACTCGGCCATAACATAATTAAAATACTGATTCAAGTGGTTGGGCGTAATTTATTGATTTGAGATGCTATCAACCTTTTATTTGGTGCACGCAACAAATGCAAGTGTACTGTAGCACATTTTATGAGTATATCAGCCAGCAAATCTTACTAATGGTTAACGAAGGCACCGTCAGTATCAAGTATGCTTAAGGTTCCACTTCTACTATGTATGCTACAGCTCTGTGAATTCAGGAAAAAATGACCCTAGTTTGCTGGGTGATTTGCTGGGAGCTTTCGAGGTAGACTGGCACGGTTTTTCTGAAAATTTCAGGCCGGTGTTAATTTTCTAGAAGTAAGAACAAATCCGCTTGTATCGCATTTTCATGTACATGTAAGAAAAAAAAATAAGGACATGGCGCCTGGAGTACTTATTTCGCACTTTGCCTCTTTGAGTCTATTTTATTCTGAGAAAAATAGGTTCAAGTGTTTTCATCCACCGAGGCTGATAAAGGCTGTGCGTTAATAACTGGGATAGTTACCAATGTCCATTGTGAACAAGGACTAGTGCTGCGGTTTTCGCAGCTTGTCATTTCCAGGTTGTACCTGGGTATGTCCCTTTTTCACGACAACACAGGGCCGGCTTTCGCATTAAACAAGATGCCGTTAGTAACCGACACAGCGAATACGGTTACTTTCGAAATGTGTTTACTTTTGTTTGCGAGTTGATATGCCTAGAGGAATATAAGAAAAGTATAGAGTAACGAAGGATCACTGAAATGATCAGCGCGCATTCATTTCTCCCTTGCATCAAAGTCACCTGCTAGGGCAGGTGTTGTGTGCACCAGGTGTATAAGATGAAAGAAAAGGTAAAACCACTTCATTAAGAGAGGTAATTATTTTCGCCAAAAGCTATAAACAGCAAGGCTATATTATGCTCATTTGCATAATGTTTCCTCCAGAATTTCTTCTGTTTATTTTTAAATGTTTAAGATTCCTTTTAACTCAATTCTTAATAGTTCCGTTTTCACTTTGGATTAATGTTGCGTTTAAGCAACTCGAAATGATGTATTTTAATGAGAAATAATTAATAATTAATAATAATAAGGGAACGAAATTAGTGCTACTTTCTTGCAGTAAAATCTGCTAATTCTCGTACGACCCAGCAAATTATACGCATATATCTCGTTTTTTAGTGCAGTGTAAGTGTGTACACTGGGAATATACTGGATACTGAGGAAGCATTTTGATGCATGCTTTAGGATAAGGTGTTTTTTTAATATACAAAAAAAGTTGAAGTCATCTACAGTCGGCGCTTTGCGCTCTCGCAGGCTCAAATTAATAGGCGTTCGTTATTTCTTCACTAGTTTCACTACAGAACAAATAAGAAATAAGAAACTAGTGAGGTTTTGCTAGTATTAAGTACACATACACTACTGCTATGGAGCCGCCGCGGTGGCTCAGCGGTTATGGTGCTCGGCTGCTGACCCAAAAGACGCGGGTTCGATCCCGGCCGCGGCGGCAAGAATTTCTTTGGAGGAGAAATTCTAGAGGCCCGTGTACTGTGCGATGTCAGTGCACATTAAAGAACCCCAGGTGGTCGAAATTTCCGGAGCCCTCCACTACGGCGTCTCTCATAGCCTTAGTGGCTTTGGGACGTTAAACCGCATAAACCAAACCAAACTACTGCTATGGATGGCATCCAAAATCAAATGACGCGCCCATGGCTCTTAGAATGGCAGGGCACATAACAATGGCGAGAAAATAAGTCACGTTCGAGTTCACAGCACAGTCGAGCATTTACATGCTTTTGTTTTACCCGATAATGACGTCAAGGATATTTTTGGCACTAAGTGGGTGTGTGGAAATTGTGAAGCGCCATAATTTCAGCCAATATTACCAGGAGAGAGATAGATGGATTTCCATTCATTGCTCAAGCAGCAGCTGACGATGTGGGGTCATCAATGCCCTTCTACCTAAAGTTCCTGCGACCGTAGGACACTAGCCAGAGAGCCCTTCAGTGAGGTTGAAAGAAAATGAAGAAAATCGGCGACAAGAGATACTTTTCAGGTACATGTAACGATGGAAAAGTATTAACATGTGGCGCCAAATGAACAACCCGTCTTACAAATGAACACAACGGCAGAGACATAAACAATACTGGTGTATATATAACAAAATGACAACGACTGCGAAAGAATTAACTGAAATTTGGAGAAGCTCACTTCAGGATTACATAAAGAAGTTCGAGAAGAAATTAAAACTCTTATCTCTTTGTGGGAAAAACTTCCACTTCACGATATAGTAGGCTAGTGCTTGAAGATATCAATGACAATGGTTTTACCACCTGTAGGAGTGACATACAATCTGACATAGCACAGCGCAAAGTCTCTGAACCTATTAAACAGCGAAGGATAACGTAGACCAGACGGAGAACTTCGTTCAAACCAAAGTGTGTGATGGCAAGTATAACGAGGTTAGGGATTGGCGGAGAACTGTCACGCTCAAGGGAATTTAAGCATACTTAGGATTCACGTCGAAACCTAAAGCGACAATACTCACCATACAGTGCCTTTGCTAACCTGTTCAGTCTTCCTTTTCAATTATGCCACTGTTTTGTTAAGGAAAACCATTGCGAACAATGCTAGCGACTAAAATGTTTCGGCAGTATTTAATTTATATTCATTTTCGTTTACAATCCGAACTGAACTAACTTGCACGTCTCGTCAGAGTGTGTATGAGGAGGTTCTAAAGAATGCTGCCCCTAAAATCGTTACTAACAACTGATAACACGCGCTTATTCACACCTTCAGCACATATGAATGCGAAATTATTCTTTGTGAAGTCGCGGTACCAAATTCAGACCACAAAACATCAGCTTGGCCATATGAATTGCTTGTTTTCGTATCCGCGAATGTCGCAAGAAGAGCTGGATTGCGCGTGTTTTAACTGCCTCGAGTCCGTGTTAGTCGGGTTATTATAAAAAGTAACAATGTATGCATGGAGTAAACACAACATTATCTTTTCGTGTTCCAGAAGTTTTGCTACATCGGAGATGAAGGTGTTTCACACCAGTGCTACCTGAATGAGCGGCCTAGGTGGCTAAGAAAACTTCATTGTTACTCTTTAATCTTGACGATGACGCTCTAAAAGCCTCATGTGGGTAAGACATAACTCACCAGGACACCCTTAGTGGACCTGAAAGCTCAACTTGAATGAATGGCAAGAAAGCGAATAATTTTTCTCGGCATTTAGAAGATGTGCCTCGTCGAATGACTGCAGTCTGCCGTAGACGACTGCGCAAATTTGCACTGCAAAGCAAGCCATGAATCTTTTGCAAAGTAGAGTGAAAATTCAATTGTGACCTTTATGTATACCCATTGAAGTGGAATATGAGTGACTGTAGCGACAACGCAATACGGAGAACATCGCTTTTCATTAACATTAATTTCTGAAGTAGATGGCGCCAAGTCCGCTAACCTTTACTATGTATAGTTTGCATGAAGTATTAATAAGTAACATATAGAACAAGAACATCATACCCTCAGGAAAGTGCCTCCCAACCCAGCTATCTTCTTGCAACGCTATTTCACATAACAATATTAACTGAAACAATGTCAAGTGAGTCCTATCGCGAATCACAAGCGGTGTCTCCAAAGGAATCCTTTTCTTGTTAATGTGACTTAATCAACATTTTCTACCATCAAAACCGCACCCAATGAATGTTTTTCTTAACTCAGCCATCTTACCATGGCAGGTTTCGGGGACCACAACGAAAAAGGGCTGGTTTATTGGGGACAGAAAAAAAATAGATATCACCCATTTTTCAAGCTACCTGACAACGAGACCGATCTAGCGAGAATATGTCCTGCAGAAAGAAGTCATAGCTAACTCTTGTATTACAGATTATTTAGATTATGACCACACTGGGGCATGATCTGTATATACTGTTCGCCATCAGTCGAACACTTCTTCTGTTCAAACGTCACATCACAGGGCTATGCGGAGGTGCTTTAACAACCTTATGATAGACGCATGCGGTTGTGTGAACGATGCACACGAAGATGCATGGACTGTGGAGATAAATACAGCGCCCCAGTGGCTGGGTTTTCTGGAGAGCATTAGGTTAGCATACTTTAGTTGGGCAACCCGTACACACCACGCAATATCAAGAGAGGTTAAGACAACAAATGTAGGGATCACACAAGCACCATGTGGTCACATTGAAAGCAGGTCACAAGCAAAGTTAGACGGCACTACATGATAGCGCTGCTTCAGCACGCATCCGACAGGCCCTCTTGTGGCGCGTGACAGCATCTGCAAAAAAGCAAGAAATTCACGTTAGTCAGATTTCATGGATACATGTCAATGGTTTTAGTGCTTTTGTACAGTTCGCTGAAGAAGCGAAGCGCTGTTGTTCAAGTTTTCTGGCGTGTTTTTCTGAACACAAATTTTCTAAAGCAAAAAAGTGCTATTCGACACTTGAAAGCCCAGCTGAGTATGTATCCGAGACTGCGAGTGTTAAGAAAAAAAATGTAATGTTTGTGAAATGCCGGATCCGTTCGCTACAGCTGCCACAGACACCACCTCCTCTGATTTCCTTGCTACAAAGCTCCCTCACAGCGCCACCAGTACGCCGGCGTGCACTTGCCGTTTTCAAGACTCTGTGAACACTTTTTTCTTTGCGTACTAACGTCAATCTTCACAGTAGAGAGCTAAGGAAAAAAAAATTCACGGCTCGTAGGCCTCGCTCTGGTTTTGGACTGCAGTTAGCAGTTCGCCCTCTTTTAAAAGGCGGACTTCGATTTCGCTTCGATCTTGCCTTTGTGGTGCAACCATGGACGGTTGTAACTCGTTGGAAAAGCAGAGAAGCAGCGTCATGGGGCTTCACATGGTGTACACATGTTGTTCATATGTCCTCAAGAGACATTAAAAGACACCTTAACTCTAAGTGATATCGTTTGGAATATTAATAACAGTATGAGCCCCCCCCCCCCCCCCCTTTCTTTTTCATTTTTCAGAATTCTTATATTTATGGAGGTGACACTGCGAGAAGACTGTTGTTCGGCAATTTCTTTATAAATTAACCTCAATATGTAAAACTTTGAGACACATTTCGGAATAATAAAGGCTCTGGATTTAAACATTGTGAAACAAGAAAACAGCAGCTTTTTTACTTTGGTAAGGTCAGGTAACGGCCCTTGTATTTGTGCATAACAGCGTGTGTCCCACGCTCATAGTTGGGCTGTCATTGAAATGGCGAACGTGCTTTTCATGTGTAATGTATGCTGGCACGAGGTCAGCCGAATTCACGCTTCAGCTGCTGGTAAATGACAGCATAGATTCATCTACCTGACTTTCTCTCTCAAATTTCTTACTGACGTCTACTGCCGGTAGACGACTGTAACTCGGGCCCTCCTTGCAACTTGTTTTATGGAAAAAGGGACCATGCTGATTGATAGGGTCATTCGTTCAGGCTGGTATCACTGAAAAACAAGAAGCATAAAATATCTGGAGCTGTTTTTTGAGAAGTCAGCCGCATTATGTCACGGGGCAAAGCGCCGAGAGTGGCGCCATCCAGCTAAAGACCGCGGAGTGAGAGAGGACGTCTTCGCCATAGCCAAGCTATGCATGTGCCAGAGGTTTAGACCCCTTTCCCTGCACGCGTTAGGCGTCGCGCTACTTGACATTCGTTCCGATACACTGCAGGAGAGCGATGGTGACATACTTACCCGTGATTGCGATCCGTTGCTGGGTCTGTTGTGGTGGTACGGTAGGGGCAAGGGGGACTGGAGGGTGCAGCCGCATTCAGGACAGCCGGTGCCAGCGGTTGATCTGCTTGGGCGCCGCGGCCAGGGCGTCGGTCCAGTGTTGTTGCCCGAGGCCTCGGGCGAACATGAACGAGCCGAGCACCACGCGTCCGAGGCAGCGATCTGCACCGAACGGACGGGGGGTGGAAGGAGAGGCGAGTGAGGTAGGGGCGGAGTCAGAACGTTGCAATCCTCTCACTCAATGAGTTTGACTCTCTTCGCGAAATCACCAGCTCTTTTGTAACAGCAAGGACATGAACATGCCAGAAATATGTGGCGGCCACCAGTTCGTGTATGTGAAGAAACACGTCCTTTTAAAAGAAATTCTAAAAGATTCCTGTCTGTCCGTCGAGGTGGGAGGTGTCACACACGTCATGCTGAAAACTTTTTCTTATTGCTCGGCTGGAAAGAGGCATGTGGTAGGAGTCAATGGAAGGTGTGAAATCAGACTAAGATGCTCAGTAAATAAAGAACTGACCCATCTGACTGCAGTAAAAACACGAAGAAGCCTTCTTGAAATGTAACTTTCTGGCTCTGCGGAAATATTTAAACACTGTGGGCAAAAGCGTTAAATAAACGTTGTCAGTCTGTGCACATCGACTACCATGCAGAGAAATGACACTGTGCAGCGCACCCGTCAAGGATAAAAATGTAAAACCTTGAAGAGACCTGGAAATACGGATCTTTAATACACAAACAGCCGTAAGATCGGTTTGCGGTCAAGTGGCGGACTGGGTGGAGAGGTCGTCAAGACATCGCTTACAGCTGCTCCACTTCCGCGTACTCCACTTCGATGTACGCCAAGCACTCTTGCTTGAAGCGCATAACAACGCTGACCAAACCATGTGGCAAATTCTCCCCATCATTAAACAGGCAAGAGGAATCAATTAAAAGGCGCGCAAAACGAGCATAAGGCACCCCACAGGACCGAGTTTTATGACAAGACGTGGACTGATTGCCTTGATGCTATGTACCAGTTTACTAAAGCTGTGTCACAATACATTCAACGCCCTGAAAAAACACGAATGCTAAAAAAGTCTAAAGGATCAATAGAGAAAGTGAAATACTTCTTTTTCGGTTAACTGTGGCGCATTCCAGGGGATGAACAGAAACACACAATAGCACTCCAAAAAGTGCTCTCGCGAGAGCGGGCGCCCTCTAAAGGGCTAGCGGGTGTGGGAGCACTTTCATTCATTGATAGAACAGGAGCAGTTTCATTGCGCCGAGCCCTGTCGAGAGCGGTCGAGGGGGAGGCGAGAAAGTCCCTTTTAAAAAGCGGAGGCGAGAAAGTCACGTGACATTCAAACGTCCTATTCTTGTAATTTTTATTTTTCTTTCCGGCGCTCTGCGCATGCGGGCATATTTCTTCCCTCTCCCAAGCTCCGCTGGTTGAAAACAAACCGCCAGTTAACACCCTGCACGCGCAGTGCGTATTGGCAATTGGTGCAAGGTGCAGCAGAAAGCTCGCATTTGCCACTTCGCTCGCACAGTTGGCGCCTGGTTGAAGCAGATTGGATCGCACCTGCGGCGTTCACGGTCCTTATTTTGATTTAAATGGACATCCCCCCGAGGGCATCAAATAGTAAAAAACAGGCTTGCTATAGCTTTAATTTCGTTATGAACGCGGGCTAAAGTTCGGTCACTCCGCCGACTAAGATCGAGGAAACGACGGTCTTGTCGAAATGCATGCGGACTATCGGCAATGCAGCGCCATCCAAAATTCATGTGGAGAATAGTGGGGAAGCCCGTGTCGTCACGTGGCATAGTGCACTCGGACCGCAGTGCCTGTTCCAGCGGCAGAACAAGCACTCCGTCCCTCGGAGTGCTACTGCTCTACTCCTTTCTGCTCGGCGTCTCTGCTCCTGTTCGCCTATTGAAATTCGCCGTTAATATTTGCCGGACATCGATCCAAGAGTCTGATATTGGTGAATAAATGTCATCGGCCGCTTCACCAGATGCACAGTTGGTAGCAAAAGTTTACGAGGTGTGGGTATGAGAAAAAAAAGTATTTTGGCACCATTACGAAAGCCAACCACGTAAAATACTTTGGTGTATGAGGGGACTAGCATGCTCCATCCGCTGGTAACAACACCGGGGGCTGGGTTGGAGGCTGCGCTATCGCCAATTTGTTCCCGACTACAGGCATCCTGTGAACTTCTTTTGGCGACTGTTCAGTTTCCGCGGAAGAAATGTAAACAAAGAGAAGAGTTAAGCTGACATCGGAATGCTTCGCAGCAAGTTTACATAGAACTTGAATCTAAATTCCCGGTTTATGAAACCGAGCAATGTGGCTTTCACGCGTCTTTAGTGAACCGTGTTGTCTGTAATAGCCAGGCACAATATTCAAGTAAACGACGAGCGAGTGGCTAAGATAAGCAGATATGTGGAAAAAGAAAAAATACGGGCAGAAATAAAAATTTGCTGACTGTCTAGAACGAGAAGAGCTTATGACCCCCTTAGAGCAGATTATGCATTTATGCTGTGCGCCAGCAACCTGCAGAAACAGGAGAAGTGACGCACGCCTGGCACGACTCTATCAAACATTTTTTTAGACTCAGACGACGCTGTACTCGCTGGCGCGCTTCATCAAGCCTAGGGGATGGTTGCTGTTCCTCATTCAATGTTGTAAAAATATGAGCAAGTGATACTCGGCTTGCTTCAAAAATTGGTCGCTTTTGAAAGGGAGGTAAACAAATGGCGGCGCGCAGATGCTCGGTCGTATACGATAGCGCATACGTATGCCGTTTATAAGGAAGAGGGCTGATGGATCTGTTAAGCGATGTATTACTGAGAAATATTCGTTTGCGGGATGGGAAATGGGGCCCCAAGAATGAGACGCACTGGTGCTGTCGCTAGGAAGTCACCTCACACTAATCTTGTAGAGCGTCACTCACAAGCCCACTCACTGGCCGGGCAGTTGCCGGCTCTGTAACGACAACTGCGGATTTCACTCGGTTGCCAGCGGCTATAGTGAAGCAACTCGAGACAAAAATTTGGCGCGTCGGACACTCACAGGAAAAGTTGTGGCCTTTGTACAAATTCGAACGAAATTTAAGGTTTGGACATTGCGACTTGAGAACTAAAATAGAAAGAATACAAAAAACTCTGCAAACAAAACCCGGCCGCCTTTTCTCGTCAGTTCCTTCACGTATTTCGTGTTTGAGGGCTTTGCTTGCAGTGTCTGAGCTGATCGATAAGCACATACTAGGCCAGATTTCACTTGCGGAGATAATTTTCAAGATGCGTATTATTAATATTTGATGGGCTTATTTCAAGCGCAAATATAGTCTGAATTTCAAAGAATACATCAAATTGTCACTCATGGACCAAATTCATTGTTTCTGCTGCATTGATCCTTAACTCTTTCCCTACCGCGCCCATTGAGCATCGTTAGCCCGCTAACGATCATTTCATGCCCCGATTTCAGAACGTTCTGCGTTGCTAATGACCGCGCTGCAGATGTAGTTTGTGGGCCAGGAACCAAAGTTTTGTTTCCGAAGTAGTTTTCTTTTGTCCTGCGAGGGGGCACTTTCTAACGCGCTGCGAAGAAATGAAGACGCGGACCTGCGCTCATTGCCCGCCATGTTGCCCGCAGATGATGCCTTTGCCGCTCGACTTTCGAGCCTTCCGCGTTGCTTACAGGCACGATGCACATCTGGCTCCTAGCCGGAGAACTGAAGTTTTGTTTGCGATATAGTTTTTTTTTGCCCCTACAAAACGGCATTTTTTGAACGAACTCCGAAGATGCGGTACCATCAAAGTCGCTTGGCAGCCTCCGCATGCGTGGCATGCGCTCTAAGACATAGCAAATCTCAGGACTCCGCTTCGCCTGCGAGTGATTTAATCGACGTCCTGTGCAACAACGAGCCTGAAAATGTTGCAAGGTGCTGAAGATGATACAGTTTTCACATCAGTGATGATGGAAACCAGCCTGAAACACAGGCGGCCGAACTCCGATGCACAACTATAGAGTTTCCAGTTATTGTTTTGTAGCAACAATACTATTCAAGATAGAAATGATTTTTTTTTTGCAGAGAGTGGCCAACAGAGTAACAAACATTTTGCATATTTCAGAAAATTTTTAACATTTTTTTCTTTTTAAATACAAGCGTGTTTTTGCAAGCTTTGTTGAATTTTTTTTCTAAAATCTCGTTTTTAGCAAATAAAATTTTTTGTTGCAGCATGGAATTTGTTGTTTAAAGGTATATTAATAGGAAACACGTTTATTCAGGTTTGTTTTTGGGTATTGCAATCAATATTGAATGCAGCAGTTTTTACAGAAAAAAATTACTGAAACCTTCAGAAAATGGTCATTTTCCCCATGGTAGGGAAAGAGTAAAAAAACATTGAAATCCTGCGCGTAGAGAAAAGGCTACTTTAAAAATACACAAAACTACGCCTCCGGCCCGCACTTGGCGTTTAGTCATTGATTGCGTCCTAATCATGTGTCCTCTTTTATATTGACGCGATCGACCTGTAGTTGATACTTAGCGATTCACAGGGCACCCAGCTGCGACGTGTTTTTTATTCTCTATCTTAGGTAGGTGCGGATAATGCTACATAGGATTCCAGAAATATGAATGTATGCGTGGCTGCACTGTGTATGATTGCAGAGTGCCTACTCACTGCAGGTGAGGCTTGCTTTCTGTTCTCGTATCTCGACAAATAACCTGGCAATAAATTTCTTGAATCAAAATCGCTTCTATACTTTTGCGGTCCTAATCTTAAATTCTTTATATACACCACATTATTTCATTCGTGTAATGTGCAGACTGCGCCGAACTAGTGGGTTGACATATAAGTAATAACCGACAACTACTGTTTCCTGCGCATCATGATTAAAGCTACTCACAAAGGAATATTTTTATTAGCTCAAATCACAAAGTATAATTTTACCATGCAAGATGTCCAGAAAACCACTGCAGTCATAGATTCTTTGCTACTGGATTTGCGATTAAGTTGCGAGTGTAACGTTAAGAGACAGGAAGAGGGCAGAGTGTGTAAGGGAAGAACCACGGGTTAATGACATCCTAGTCGAAATAGAGAGGAAGGAATCGGCTTCAGCAGAATATGTAATGCGAAGACAAGACAACCGATGGTCCTCAAGGGTAACGTACTGGATCACAAGAGAAGGCAAACGTAGCGGGGGGCGGCAGAAAGTCATAGGTGGGCGGAGGAGATTAAAAAGTTTGCGGGGATACGGTGGCCGCAGCTGGCACAGGATAGGATTAACTGGAGAGATATGGGAGAGGCCCTTGCTTTGCAGTGGGCGTTGTCAGGCTGATGATGATGAATCAGTCCGATGTTTAGCCGCTGGTGACAGCCGGAATGTTTCACTTGGGAGCTTATGCGCCATAGTAAATGGTAAACGCTGCAATTTACCAAGCTTCTCATGACGCTTATAATTATCCACCACTTCAGCGAACACTATCCTGCAGTCGGCCGCTGGCTCGTTTGTCAACACACATCACCTACAAACAACGTCCCAAATTATACGCTGGATCAGATGCGCCGGGACGCTATAATTGCGTCTTTTACTTTAACCTCTCAAGGCAAGCCTACAACCTTTATGCAAGATAAACTATACTCTCTCGCTCTCGTATCTAGGCTACCACGTGTATGTAAATTTTAAGAGAAATCAGTTAGGTGACTCCTAAATGGCGAACTATAACCGAGACCAACTCCACGAACAGCAAATGCAAAGCGTTTCGTAAAACGGCGACCTTTTACTCGAACAACAAAATGGCTTCAAACAAACTGTGTTGCTCCTATACGATATTCGTACTTCTGAAGGAGGTCGATCGGCCAAAACAATCTCCTAAGCGGGTTTGAAAATTCTTTCTTTCCTATTTTGTTTCTTACTTACACCGGAAGGTTCGCCTAACCTGATCCCAAAACAATCCCAGTTTCGCTTTCGGCTCCCACATACTGAGGCTGAGAATATGTCAGACCAATGTAATCCAGCACAGAGTAGAAGAAGAAGGAAACTGTTTTTGCAGAGCCTGTCAGCATGACAGGCGCAATGAGGTGGTCCGAGACTACTAGCGACGGTTTGAAAGTAATGTATACCAAGCGGGTGCTTAGGTATTGCTTTTATACGCCTTAGTCGTTTGATTTGTTTTCTGGTTTCAAAACAACGTCACATTCTACACCACCCAGGAGTTCATTTCAAACTGTTTTTTTTTCTGCGCACAGGTTTGGGGCTGGTTTTGTGCAGCTGTATTTTTGAAAATGATTACAATTCAGTACTGCGACTGCCCTCTGCGATGTTGGCATGAATACAACTGATAAGGACCTCGAACAGCTATTCAAGGTGAGCAAGTTTTTGAAGCTAAGGTCGAGTTTAGTTTTTAACATTTGTCTCTTGCCTGAAGTTGCTTGAAGTACACTGCAACCATAAATGTCTACGTTGAATCATAAAATATAGGAACCAATATTCTTTCTTAAAAACCTTTATTTAAAGAAAAGTAAAGGGAATCTGGGGCTTGACCAAAGAGTTTATCCTCCTAACAAAAGAAAACGTTTGCTCTAAAAAGGGAGGAAAAAGGCATTGTAGCAGTCATCGATATTTCTAAACAGCTAGCAGTGAGCATCACCTCGCAGGTCTTAAAAGAGAAAATGCGAAAAATGATACTGCAGGGTCTTTGAATAGAAATGCTGTTGCCATTTTCTTTTTTTTTAGTAATGCAAGTATTGGACCCGCTTCCAGAAGACTGTTTCTGCCCATCGGGAACATTCGTTCCCTCCGCTTTGCGTACTGTTGTGTTGTGGAATATAGAAAGAATGTTTGGTTGGTTTGGTTTATGGGGTTTAACGTCCCAAAGCGACTCAGGCTATGAGAGACGCCGTAGTGAAGGGCTCCAGAAATTTCGACCACCTGGGGTGCACTATAGAAAGAATGTAACTTCAGAGCTCCCAGTAGATAATCGCTTTTAATTCCCTTCAATTCAAATTCAAAAGGCGTTGAGCTACGCATGTTGTTGGCTTATTCTAGGCTGTTGAAGGCCTGCATATGCCAGCCTGTCTCACATGTGTCAGAAATCGAAGGGCAGGTGACTTTGCTATCCAACAAATTCATCTTTTCACAGGTTGTTTCAAGGAAAAAAATTTCATTTGTAAAGATTAGCGTGCCCCGGTTTTCAAGAAAGTCGCCTTCATACTCCCCCTTTCTCTCCTTCTTCCACTTTCTATTTTCCTCCCCGGTCTCAGTTAGTCTCTATACCGTGGTCTCTACAGGTCGCAGCCCCCGCATCTGCCCTCTGCAGGCTTCCTAACGAAGTGTCGACACCGTTGTTTGCAGGCCTGCCGCACGATGGCGGCTGTGAAGGTGCCCTGAGCGCGGCTCGCTTGAAGCTCCTCACGAAAACCGCAGGCTCAGTTCTCACCTTACTGGACTCCTACGTAGATCAGCAGAAGCAGCTAGGGATTCGTGGTTTGTCCGATCAGGAGAGCAAGGCGTACTTCGTAGACGAGTACACTTGTTGCCTTGAGAGCGTGTGCTTCTGCGAAATTGCCGCATCGTATACAGGATGCACACACGTGCCTCTCGTGATATTCGAAAAAAAGAAAATGAAAAGCTTCAATGGCATCGTAAGCTGCCTTTTATAAGTACTGTCTTTCGGATAATTTGTCTTTTACCAGGCTTACTAATGAATCTGATTGCCCATTTATTGCGGGACGCGACATCAATCGACATGGCACGGTCCAAAAAATGTTGCCTCTTTTCGTTTCGGCCGCTGCCTGTGCAAAGTGCGTCAAGTCGGTCGACGATAATGTGTCGCAATGATTGAACTGGAGTGAGGTAATGTCATCTATCTCTGAATGTTGCGCCCAGATAATTATGCGGTAAATAAGCCATTCACAGGGCCCAGAATTTGGCACCAACTACAGGCATTTCACTGCGGCCGGTTGTAGGCGGCGAACGGGCAGGGAGCTTACGTGACACGAGCGCTGCTGTGTTACGCGCGCTCGTAGGCGTGGCTAGCGCTTTCTGGTCGCGTGATTTCGGTTTCGCCCGTGTTCGGCCCCAGAATTGCTTGCGCCGCAGCTTCGACGGGAATGTCATTTTCGAAAACCTAAAAACTTGTAAGGGTATTACTTACCCTGGGATACAAGAACCTCAATAAACAAGCGGCCCAACTGTTATCGCTAAAAAAATTATTTCATGTTAGCGCACCAGTCTGCTAGTTAACATGCTTTATCTGTATTGTGATGCACACCTCCACTGGAAATGCTATGCCGAAGAAAGTACTCTTCTAACTAAAAAGCCTATTTTTGATAATTGCCAACAGTCTTAGGTAAAACACCCTGTATACATTGTGGAAGAAGCCGCAGTTTGCCGAGGAATTAGCGTTTAAACCTCACATAAAGAGTCCTGTAAATTTTAATCGGTCGTTGTAGTTGTGCGCCGACATATGAATAAAGAACAATCGCACTGCTCACGTGCGTACATTCTTCGAGATTAATGAACGGACCAATGGCATCTAGCCTTGAGCTTATTGGTGCTGCAGTTATTATAGCTGGCAAGGGCGTAGCGATTACATAGCAGCAGAAGTTCAGCTCGGGCTAGTTAACGCGAACAAAAGACGAAGTCATAAAGCCGACAGCCCCAAGTGGTCTTTTTTTTTTAGCTCCAACTTGCTTGGTCAAATGTTTAGGGGAATCCCCCAAGGTGGAGAAGCTTTTGTAATAAGGGAGTAATTACTCATTGACATCCACCCGAGCGCAGCCATACGGCTACAAAGGAAAGCTATACAGCTTTCTCAGAAACTTCGTAGTTAAAGAAAAAATCGTCCTGGTCCGGGGTTTGAACCCGGGACCACCGCTTCACCGGAGCAGTCGCTCTACCAATTGAGCCAACCGGGACGGCAAGCTTATGGTAGGGCGAGAGCGAATTGATCAATAACTCGAAGTGGGAACAGTGCTGGTCAAATGTTTAGGGGAATCCCCCAAGGTGGAGAAGCTTTTGTAATAAGGGAGTAATTACTCATTGACATCCACCCGAGCGCAGCCATACGGCTACAAAGGAAAGCTATACAGCTTTCTCAGAAACTTCGTAGTTAAAGAAAAATTCGTCCTGGTCCGGGGTTCGAACCCGGGACCACCGCTTCACCGGAGCAGTCGCTCTACCAATTGAGCTAAACGGGACGGCAAGCTTATGGTAGGGCGAGAGCGAATTGATCAATAACTCGAAGTGGGAACAGTGTTGGTCAAGTGCTGGCTCCCCGGACCAGGACGAATTTTTCTTTAACTACGAAGTTTCTGAGAAAGCTGTATAGCGTTCCTTTGTAGCCGTATGGCCGCGCTCGGGTGGATGTCAATGAGTAATTACTCCCTTATTCCAACTTGCTTAAAAAAAAAAAGATTTTATATTTATAGCAACATGTGCCAGAGATGCTAAAACAAAACCGGCCTACTTATTAGGAATTCCTGTCTGCGATATGACTTCCATGAAGTAATAAGCGATAACATATTCAGTAATATTCTAAATCGAACAACAGCACAAAATAAATAAATTAATTAGAAATCCCTCGTGTCCTTTGGTTTCTGTGGCTGTTGGCTTCTCTAATATATATATATATATATATATATATATATATATATATATATATATATATATATATATATAATATATATATATATATATATATATATATAAGGGAAGGGGAATGAAGGGCTCGTTATAAATATGACAGAAGCCAACAGCCACAGAAACCAAGGGGCACAGGGGATTTTTTTTATTTATTTATTTATTTTGTGGTGTTGATCAATTTAGAATATTAGTGAATATGTTATCGTTTAAAACTAATTGATTAGAAAAGCAGAAGAAAAAACAACCACATGCCGCCGGTGGGATCCGAACCCACGACCTCTGAATTACGCGTCCGGTGCTCTACCTCTGAGCTACGGCGACGGCTGTCAAATCTTCTGCTTTCGGGGGTATTTATGTTTACAAGTAACCTAACCTTGAGAGTGTTCATCAGCGCCACCCAAGTTCATGAGCGGCGGACGTGGAACGTCCTGAGTTACCGCAGGTGTGACGTAGAACGTCATTGAACGGAGAGGGTGGAAGCTGAGTGAGAACCCTCTTATGCTTCCTATGGCGTCAAGGCTGCCAGAACCGAGGCCCTCGCTAAGCAATTAAGCAAACAAGGGAAGGGGAATGAGGGGCTCGTTATAAATATGACAGAAGCCAACAGCCACAGAAACCAAGGGGCACAGGGGATTTTTTTATTTATTTATTTATTTATTTTGTGGTGTTGATCAATTTAGAATATTATTGAATATGTTATCGTTTAAAGCTAATTGATTAGAAAAGCAGAAGAAAAAACAACCACATGCCGCCGGTGGGATCCGAACCCACGACCTCCGAATTACGCGTCCGGTGCTCTACCTCTGAGCTACGGCGACGGCTGTCAAATCTTCTGCTTTCGGTGGTATTTATGTTTACAAGTAACCTAACCTTGAGAGTGTTCATCAGCGCCACCCAAGTTCATGAGCGGCGGACGTGGAACGTCCTGAGTTACCGCAGGTGTGACGTAGAACGTCATTGAACGGAGAGGGTGGAAGCTGAGTGAGAACCCTCTTATGCTTCCTATGGCGTCAAGGCTGCCAGAACCGAGGCCCTCGCTAAGCAATTAAGCAAACAAGGGAAGGGGAATGAGGGGCTCGTTATAAATATGACAGAAGCCAACAGCCACAGAAACCAAGGGGCACAGGGGATTTTTTTTTTTTATTTATTTATTTTGTGGTGTTGATCAATTTAGAATATTAGTGAATATGTTATCGTTTAAAGCTAATTGATTAGAAAAGCAGAACAAAAAACAACCACATGCCGCCGGTGGCGTCCGAACCCACGACCTCCGAATTACGCGTCCGGTGCTCTACCTCTGAGCTACGGCGACGGCTGTCAAATCTTCTGCTTTCGGGGGTATTTATGTTTACAAGTAACCTAACCTTGAGAGTGTTCATCAGCGCCACCCAAGTTCATGAGCGGCGGACGTGGAACGTCTTGAGTTACCGCAGGTGTGACGTAGAACGTCATTGAACGGAGAGGGTGGAAGCTGAGTGAGAACCCTCTTATGCTTCCTATGGCGTCAAGGCTGCCAGAACCGAGGCCATCGCTAAGCAATTAAGCAAACAAGGGAAGGGGAATGAGGGGCTCGTTATAAATATGACAGAAGCCAACAGCCACAGAAACCAAGGGGCAGAGGAGATTTTTTTATTTATTTATTTTATTGATCAACACCACAAAATAAATAAATAAATAAATAAAAATCCCCGGTGCCCCTTGGTTTCTGTGGCTGTTGGCTTCTGTCATATATATATATATATATATATATATATATATATATATATATATATATATATATATATATATATATATGCACCGCTCCCAAACACCTGAGGCACCCACGCTTTGTGTTATGTAGCTCCTCTTACTGATGGTCTGTTGTTTTATTTAATGTTATGCCAGCAATTGCGCGACTAAGCTGTGGCCGTCCCGAGAAAATCGGTTTGTTGGCGACAGCGTCGGTAAACGTATTGAGCAGTAAATGGGTACGGCTGGGACAGATTGCTAAGGTCGTGAGTGCTTTTACTGTGACGCCCATAGCTTCGCCTAGAATACAGCTGGCATTCCTAGAACTCGCATTCTCAGTAGGCTCGGGGAGCAGTCCCTTCATAAAGACAAGCAAACGTGAGCGGAGGTTTGTGGGGTTGAGATTTATTATTGGGATATAGGGAGACACAGATAACATATTGCTATGTGTATCCCTATGTACCAATGTTCAATCTGGCCCCCACAAATAGAATCACACCAACTAGCCCAGAAGAATGCTTGAGAGCAGAGCGCTTACGAAGTCTCTCGTCCGCACTTCTCTCTTTCAGCCGAGCGCAGATCAATCACGTCAACGCCCCAACTGGCTCGGAGCGGCACTTTTATTAAGAGCAGTGGACATCCAGGCAATCCTCATGGCAACCAACAATGCCTTGTCCCACGAACACGTTACCTCAGCTCTCTCCCTTCTTTCATTTCGTATTCATTTCCTTTTCGTTTATTCTAGAAAGCGAACGACAGATAGCACGGCTTCATGCAATGCGAATAAGGGGGAGAAAAATTAAAGACGGGAAAATGAAATAAAAACTCTTAGGCGATCCTCAGTGCAGCGTTTGAATGTGTTAGCAGTCAAATGTTCGTTATATCCGAGGTTTACACACTAAAGTTCATTACATCTGAGGTGGTACGCTTAGGTTCGTTACATCCGAGGTCAACATACTAAGTTCTTTACATTCGAGGTGGCATATTAAGGTTCGTTATATTCGAGGTTAACACACGAAATGTCGCTATATCCGAGGTAGTATACTAAGTGCGCATAGATAGTATACTTAAGTTCGTTTGTAGCCCGGTGGGCAGGTTGCCACTGGCTTCTGACAGACAGTGGTCTCTATTTACGCTTGCACACACCCTTCTAATACTAACGCATTAATATGGCGAGGACCTGACATGAATACTTGCGCGATCATGATGGGCTAATCCCAGTTGAGTTTTCTTTTCACTTAAGTGAAAGGTTTTGTATTTTACATCTAAACATTGGTGCTCTTGGTGTCTTGGGCTCCTTCATCACACCCTTTTCCTTAGAAAGGACAGCGGTAAGAAATAAAAAAATGGACCGAAAAAGGTGCAGCATAGCAAAGCTTCTATACCTCGATCTTATTTTTCACTTTGTATTTGAAAGCGGAGCGCTGACGTAAAAATATATAAAAAAATAAATATACATTACAAATAGACAAGTGACAGCGCCCCTAATTAAACTTCAGTGCTCCACGTACTTTACCCTTCTGAGGCGAACTGACTCCAAACAGGGAGTCCACGTTCCTTGAACTCCTACAAGGCACACTTTTTCAGGCGCAGCCCACTATAGACAGCGACCGTCGGGGCGCCTGGCTTATTGCATTGCGCTGCTTGACAGAGAAATCCCAAACATTTTCTGCTCATGTAACACTGCCACTACCTCTCCTTATTAATGCGAAAGCATTATATGGCTCAGTTCAAGGTGATTTGTCCGCAGTAAACGTCATCATGTGACGTCACGGGTCAACGTCATATTCAATCACGTTACAACGATTTAATGTGACGTCATATCAAGCCATGTGACAGATGATTTCAAAGAGTTCAGGCCACGTGGCAAGTAAGCTAAACGTCGATTTTAGGAACATACCCCAATCACCACCCCCTAATCCATGAAGGTGTAGATGAAATCCCAGCGATGGCATCACTGGCTAACGTTAATGTGGTGGCAGTATTGCCGACTACATTAGCATCAAAATTTTGAGCAACCGTTCGTCGTACAGCGTTCCGGGTGGTGTCATAGCAGTTCTGTTTGCATATAGCTTACATGTTTTAGTCAAGTTGGAGGCTTGCTTGTGACAAGGTTTAGGACCAATCGGACATATGCACCTTCGGTTTCATGCTTTAAGGCGCGGTTGAGGTATTCACCGAGATGTCGAGATGTCAAAGCTACTGCGCCCTTTTCCTTTCCCCAAAAACCAATTTTCGTATTATATTGTGACGTAACCAGAAATGATGAAGTGGAGTAGTATGTCGTAACTGGAATGCCGAAGTGGTGTAGTATGCCGTAACTGGAAATGACGAAGTGTACAATGTCGCAACCAGAATTATCGAAGTGTTGTCGTATGATGTAACCGATAATGTCAGAGTGGTGTAGTACGTCGGTAAATTTCGAACTGGTGTAGAAAGTCGCAACCGGAAATAACAAAATTCCACACTCCGCGTTATAAGACAGAAAAAAAAATCACGATCAAAGACATAATTTCGCATTCCTCCACGCAAGCAGACTTAAGTGCCCTCGGATTATTTCCCTCCCTCTCCTTTCTGGAGTGCTTGCCTTCACTCGGGCTCGGCAGATTAACAGCGGGCCTTGGCGGCGCAAGCGCTCTTCTTCACTGGGTTTTAGTGCCGGCCCAAATAAAGTTTTTTTTCCCTTCCGTCCTTCCGATAAAAGTTTTCTGAAAATTCAAGAACATAGCTGTCGTCTTCTTCAGAACACAAGAAGCATCCTCGTGAGCATCCAAACATAGCAAAGCAAACTTGGATGCTGTGTGGAACAAATTTAGCAAGCTCATGGTTTCATTGAAGAAAAAAAATCAGAGCCGGGAAAGCACTGCGCTATGCACCCTGGCCAATCCCCCGCCGTGGGTATGTGCCATTAAGCCTGAGGAAATCATCATCATCATCATTGCGATAAGCGAAACCCAGCTTTATCTGTCGGAGAATGAGTTAATCTATAATCACTCAGAAGAAATTCTTGGGTGAAAGCATTGTGTTGCAGCGCAAAAAAGAACAATAAAAAAACTGGTAAACGCAATTTACGTAACTTAAATAAACAGTTCTACATGAGCTTCCACAGTATGTCGTACTCAGGTGGGATATTGCAGCTACACTGAAAAGAGTAGGCTTTTGCATATGTCTCCATACAATGCATAGGTCAGACAAGCAGATCGGCACATCGAGAAACTCTCGAATTTGTTTCGCCAGCGTTTGATGCAAGCTTCCACTCCTGAGAATTGGCGATTGTCCCATAACTTTGTAGCACGTCCAGAAAACTGAAGCTACCGACGGACGTAGTCGCAATGCTCACCTGTTATGAATTCTCTTAACATCACTCGTCTGTCCTTTCTGCGCACAGTCGGCTAATGAGGCAGCATTGTATTAGAACATCATACGCAACTTTTTGGTATTTTCAGTGAAAACAGCGCTTAAATAGGAAGGGGAGGAAGTTATATATGCGAATTAATAAATGATAAAATAAGAAGAAACATTATTACATTACATGTTGAGAATGCAATAGCATTAGAGTCTGAAGTCCACTCTGCCTGCTACTCCTCCTCCGTCACTACTACTCGCCGCATGCGCTGAGCCTGTGCAACCGCAGATACACCATCTTCAGCAACATTCTTCCGTGGTCGCCCTCTCCGCTTGGGGGGGTTTCCCACGACGGTAGACACACGTGTCGTTGATTCTGGTTCCGTGCCAACCTGATACGCTGAGCTGTCTAGACACGTCTGCACACAACCAAGCCAACCAGCGCGTCTGCCAACTGCCAACGCACCTGCCAACTCGACCTGTCGCGTACTCTCTCGACGTCACACACTTCGTTGCCCAATAAGCGCTCCGGTCATGTCACTTGACCCTTTGACTTCACTGTCTCGACCAATCAGCGCATTTTATGACTCACCTCCCTGATGACTCCCAGGGATCTATGAATGTAAAGTAAAGAAGGAGCTTCTGGGTATATGGGAATTAACCCAATACACTATCGCATCATACCCTTAAGGAGGAGCTCAAGTGTCCCCTCTAATTTCTTTCCCGCACATCTGCATCCCGTGAATTTTCGCTGCCGACTGTACGTGAGTCTAACACGTTGCAAACTGTTGGAAACGAACTGTTTTTGCGTCAGCGAGAGTTGGCAACATAAATTGCAAGCTTGTTCCCCCCCGGGGATTGCTACATTTCTATTTAAGGTTTCGCAAGCGCATCGAGCGAATAATTCATATGCCACAGAACTTCGAGAACATTTAACAATCTTTGAACTGTCTGATAACATGGCACACGTTTTGTTTTTATTTCACTGCGCGGCGCTCTTTAATTTAAAGGCCCCCAATTCCCATTCCCTGTTTTTTATTGTGACTTTATTTTATTAAAGGAACTCGACAAGCTGCAGATGCTTACACTGGTATGCTTTTTTTTTCGCGCTATGCTTCACAACCTAAGCGGTCTAAAAAAAAACGGAAATAGTGCATTCAATTTCTTGAGAGCTAGTCTTGTGCAAGGGCCTAGATTAGCCGTAGAATGAAAAATTCCCGATCCACTTTTCTTGAAAGAACTCTTTTCATTTCCCGAGAATCATACCGCCTTAGGAGTGTTGTCCCTGGCATTTAAACATGAAAACATAAAGTGTAGTTCTGGATGCATTTGATGAGCTCAGAACGCTGAATGATAATAAAATAAGCATCCAGTTTTCTTTCACAGGAGATAAGTAAACATCCTTGAGTTCTTGTAGGAGACAACTGTCTTCCTTTTTTCCACATTACTATGTTTTAAGAAGTGAAAACCGAAAAAATGAAGCGCTACGGAGGCACTTACTTCGTGAATCGATCGAAATAAGCTAAAGTTGCCATACGAGTGCCACATTTATTAGCCTAAACTGTTTATTTTCACAGAGCCTTGCGCCAAGTAAACCTTCACATGCCTAACTTCAGCGATACTCTGGTTACGTCTCTTGCTTCTGCCCGTAACCAGAGTCCATGTTGCCACCGGCCGACCTCTCCACCTTTTCCTCATTAAAATTCCTTTCTCTCTCTCTCTCTCTCTCTCTCTCTCTCTCAGTCCTACCAGTCTGCTGTCACGAAGCGAGGAATGCTCAATTAAATATGCCTGACTGGTCTGTTTGTACAACTGTTATTTATTGAGAAAATCCAGCAGCGTCAGGAATTATTATCCATGGGAACACCGATTCATAAACAGGGTATCACACTTTGTGCGTACTACATAATCGAACAAAATAGAGGGCATCATTCGTAGTAGCGGATTTTTTGGTGCCGGAGGAACAGCCTGGGCTACAAAGAACGCCACGTCGGAGTGCTTCGGATTAATTTCAGCCACCTCGAGTTGTTGAACATGCGCTGAAATCTTCGTGCAAAGGCGCTTTCGCATTTTATCTCCATCAAATTTGGCGCCGTGGCCGGGACTGAAACCACAAACTCGTGCTCACTTGCCGAACGCCTCAGCTAACAGCCCGCCATGGCTGCATGTATAGTTCACCTAAACTGTGTAGGGACATACATATACGAAACATCTGCTTGCAACTGGCTTTAATGAAAAAAGATATCGCCGTTGTCATCATCATTATTCATGCTACGTTCACTGCAGCGCGAAGGCCTCTCTCATCGGTCTACAATTAGCCCTGCCCTGAGTCAGCCGCGGCCGTCCCCCATCCCAGCTAATTTCTTAATCTCTTCTTTTTACCACCTTTACCAGCCTGCCGCATTGGACTGCGTTCCCCTTTCTTTGGAATGCACTGTGTTGCCCTAACAGACAATCGGTTGCCTGGCCAGGTTCATTTCGTTCTTTTTCTTTCCGCTAGAATATCATTAACAAGATATCCACGCTGCTCTTCCTTATTAACGCATCTTCAAGTTGTTTCATTAGTCTCTAAGTTTAGGACCCATAGCCGGACGTTATTGTCACATTTTTTTCTTGAGAGGTAAATGGTACGCTGCTGTTCTTGGCATCTAAGTAACTTACAAATGCATGTAAGCCTATTATTATTAATCTGGTAATTTATTCCTCATGTTCTGAATCTGCTGTCACAACCCGGCTCAATAAGATGCACTCACTACCTATTTTCAATACCTTACTGCCTATCGTAAGCCGTTGCTTCGCTCCCAGAAAGCTGAACGTTACTTTAGTTTTTTTTTTTCATATTACTTTTAAGTCTACCTTATCACTATTCCAGCCCGTTTCCTTGGTAGACCGCAGTCTGTATCAACGCTTTTCCTAACAAAAATCTTGCGAGTAAGAAACAGTAAGGTAACCACTCTATAATTTTCCAGTTCTTTCACACACCCCTTTTATAGATAGGCCCTTTTATATATAGGTAGCTACATTCCACAGTCGACTAGTCAATAAGACAAAAGAAATGATCCCAAAGAGCGCTCAACCCTTTCCGGTACAGGGTCTAAGACTGCGCACTTGACTTTTAAAAACATTTTTCTAAGCGTCCAGAGTTTTCTTCACGAAGTCAGTGATGCCGGCTTTGTTTCAAATCCCTGCTGGACAAAATGCCAAGGTTACTTCGTCACTAGAAAAAAGGGCCGTTTTTGCAAAACAAAACATAAAGATAGACGTCGCGAAGTTCTGCGGCGCACCTGGGTGGTGCTGTCTGGTGCTGCAACTTCGTTCTCTGACGTGGTGCACCGTTTTATTAAATTACACTGTAGCTGAAGTTTCTTAGCTGAAACAGTTTCGGATTATAGGAAAAATGATAAATTGTTCATAAATGCACTTTATGTACGAGTAAGACTGTTTTGCCGCTAGCATGGAAGTGTGCGGCGTGCGTGGATCCATAAAGATTTTGATACAGCCAGGCTGTTTTTGTGAAACAGGAATTCTAAATGTACTCACACACATCTTCAGATTTTTCTTGATAGTAGAAAATAATGCTTGTCTGAAAGGGCAAAAGTAGCTGAAACAAAATTAACATCCTGCCTGCTCTCACTTCTATATATCTCCAGAGAAATCCTGGCTGCCCTTTGTGAATATTCCATGCTTATTATCTGGTGGTCCCACCGCGTGCGCTGTAATGCAAAGATCCCGGTTGGTGGCATGCGATCCCGATCATGGGACGCCCCTCTGTTTGCTAACTCGCTCATTGTCAAATTCGCCTGATTGTCCTGCCGCGGACGCCGCAGACAATTGTTCAGCGCGTGGCGTTGAGGTTTCACTCAGTCCAGGTGAAAAGCGCGCTGACCTTTGTAAGGTGGCGCCAGGCAGGTGAGCTTGAGGATGACGCTGGCTGCACTCAGTCCTGCAGGGGTCAGGCGGAACGCGAACGATTCCATGAATTTGGGTTCTGACGTGCGTTTGCACACGGACGTCTTCTTGCTCTTGACCGCTTTGTTCTCCAGGAGGAAAGTCACCTTCACCTGCGTGTCTGGCGAAAAACAAGACATCAATTCAAGGCACCGACTAACCAACCGCGTCGTCTGCAGGTCTGATAGTACACGGCACGCGTCAGTCTAACAAAGCGCGGATTCGCTGGTTCGTCTCAAGCAATACATAAATGCAAAACTTATTTTACTAGCAGAAAAAATGAACTAAACGCGCTGACGAACCGATCTTGCACTTTTTTTCCTCTCATGCGAGAAGTTTTCATTCCCGTATAGCACAATCAGTTTTTTAAGACATACATCCTTAGTCGAAATATAAAAGTGATCAGCTTCATCCATTCTTATCTCAATAGAAAAACAATGCAAATGCAATAACTACAGCGGCAAAGACACGTCCAACAGTTTCGGATAAAAAATTTGAAAATTGGAAAACTGTAAGATGCTTTTACGAAAATATTCAAAGCAATTGTCCATCCTTCTGATATGTAGCAAAATCGTTCCTTAAAGTGTTCCCATCGATCACACCGAACAGTCAAAACTCCCATAGAAAACCAATGGGGAGCGCTTTTGACGACAGCAAAAACGTTAATATACTCATATATACCTTACGTTAATATACCTAATATACGTTAATATACGTTAATATACCTGCGTATATACTCATTATTATAGTGAAGTCTTTCATTATATGAAAAAAACTGCGTTCATAAAATGTTTCCCGCTCAAAAATGATTTTGTCCAGAATTGCTGGGTAATGAGACTGCTCACGCTCGCATATCTTGTAAAAACCTCAGGCATTGGAAAGCCGAATCCCGTAGGGTTACTTTTTTCAAAGCGTGCTGCGTAGTAGTTAGGAGAGTGCGATTTGAGTGCACTGATGCTTTCGCATTTAGTTCACGTCAAGCCGTCTGTAGCTTAGCTCTTTTTGACAGAAGGCGGCTCGTATGCTGAAATTGATTCCGCTTATAACACGAATAATGCGCATTCCAAATACTTCATAGCTAGTTTTCTAAACAACAATATAAAGACTAGTAGTTTCCTGTTCTTACACGATAAAACTCGCCATCCGCCAGCAGTTCGCTTTTAAGGGCAACATTGGAAGCGCTTTATGTGGGAAAATTGTGCGCTGCTGTTTTGTAAAAGATTTCTGAAATAAAACTAACTGCGGCTGGAGCACAAATAACTGTTCAGAAAAAAGGCACAGTAGGACTGGCGAGCAAATTCTGCCCTTTCAGGAGGCAACAGCAGCCATATATTCAATCTTTAACTTAATCCTGACTGACGTGCATCTGTGATGAATATTAGCCCGTTTCTGTGGCAGTGATTGCTAAGCCAACATAGTGCCGGTCCTGCGGCGCATTTTTTTTTCTTGCGGTACTAAGCTCGCACTGGCAGTTGTATTGCCTAGTCAAGGCGGCTTTCTTAAGTGTAGAAAAGGCGCGAAAAAGTAAAACCATTTTGTTCTAGGTGGCTGAGCCGTCCGTTTAAAATGGCCTTAAAGGTGTTATAGGTCTGTTTGCAAAATCCAAAGTTGTTTGGACGAAGCGCGTCGTTAGCAGCTTTGCGTCTTTGTTCCAGTACTCGGCTCAAGGCAATAAAATGTCTGGTTTAGTTTGCGTGCATTTACAGGCATTGCAATTGCATGATATGTCTCGAATTCAAGTAGGGAGCATAGGACTCGACGTCGCATACGGCAAACGGCCTTTTACTTGGAGGTTACCACCGATAATCTCCTTGTGGCCGCAGCTTCGAACCCAGAGTTTAGGCCTGAGGGGGGCATCGGCAATACCGAGCTGAGTTGCTTGCCATGAAAATAACAGGAACTACGGAGCAGTGGATTAAATTCAGTGAAGCAATTAACTTTATTACCTCTGTTCAGAAGGGCGTCAGTATTACAGAGTAATTTTTGTGAGCTATCATATTGAATGCCAGTGCATGCTAGCCATCTATAGTAAAGGTGCTCGTGCCATCTATGGGGAAAAACAAAACGGGGGAAGGCCATTAAAGCACAATGGTTTCCACCAGCGCTTTGAGTCCTTAACTATACGCTGCAGCAGATGGTCTTCTTTTTTTTTTGTTTACAGAAGTTTCTCTAGCGAAAAAGTTTTCTTGCTGCACAAAGGCAGTTTGCCTTGAACTCGCATTCGCGCGAGGAAATTGGCGAGACGTAGTCATAAAACGCCTCATTTTACTGCACCTGCCCATAAAAAATGTGCACAAGCAAACGGGTGGCAGTAACAAAGAAAAAACTTCGACCTATTAACTATACGACTATAAGGCGCACGGGAAAAGCTCGATACTAAGTTTATAGCCATCCTCAATCTCTCCTACATCTGGCGTGATGTGCTTATTAAAATTTTACTAACTCCCTCTAAAACTTCCCCGCTAACTGCGCTGCATTACAGCTCAATACATAAAGTACATTTTTTCTTCTTCAGTCGCCATGAGTTCCTATCGGCAAGAAACTTTGCAGCACTGACTAATTATAGTTCAGGAATGAGCTGCCACTGCACGGTAGAAGTTACGCAAGAGTCTAGTGCGATAACAGCGGTACATTACGAGAGAGAGGAGGGAGCGGAGCGTGTGCCCAGTTCATGCACAAACCCAATGGCCCTGAACTCTTCCATGGCGCAGGCAATCTAGCCTGCAGCACACGCATCCTTCAGCTGGCTTGCGTAGAGAAGGCGAGCTTTCGCTTCTGAAACAACTGCACATTGCGAAATCAGGAGGCATGCTTGTTCTTCCTCCTTTAGCCTCACCTCGAAAGCATATTGTACATAACATGGCTAAATAAACATACTACTACTACTACAACATAATAAAAAAAAACGTGTTGTCATCTTTCTTGTGTGTTGTACGTCTTGGCGCTAGAATCCTTTTATTAATTGTTTACCCTCTGCGTGTGCGTACAAGCCGGCACTAGTAGTGAACGAATCGACGAAGCCACGAAACAGAAAATAAAGAAAACATTTTTCAGCGTGGACTAGGAGTGCACTTTAAGTGGAATATTGAACAGCGCACTCCGCGCCTGTCCGTGCAACCGACGCAGCTCATTTGTGACTCAATAGGCGACAAGAAAATTTAGTTTTTCTAGAGCTCTCGTAGACGCGTCCACATGAACGTGACAGCAACGAATCGAATTTTCCTGCTCAACGCGGTAATGTGATGCGTGGGTGGCAGCGCCCCTCGTGCCACTTGTCGGGCGACTCGGCGGCGGCCGTGAAAAGCGGAGAGGATGCGCGCCCGTCCACGCACAACTCCCCTCGCTCCCTCGGTGCGATTGCGCCAGCCGCTTGCGTGCAGCGCACGAGGCGGATAACCCTTCTAGATCTGTCTCTGTCTGGTGCAATAATGCAATGCGCTCTTCCAATGCATACCTCTCGTTCACATCAATGAGAAGCCATAGAAAGTTCATGCGAAGCGCTAATGTTGCATTCATGGAATCGCGGTTCGTGTTGCGCAAACTACTGTATCCGAGTGCAGAATTATTTGTAGAGCTGATCTACAATCTAAAACCGCGGCACCCTACGTCATCTCTTCCCCTTTTAATTCTTGTCCGTAGGGACAAGGCTCCACTGAGGAGCGGTCTCCAACAAGCGCTAGACTAACGCCGCACAAAAGAAAGAAAACATAACGGTACATTTCAGTAAAATAATGAAAGTTGTGCAAAATGAATGGCGCAATAGAATGCAGACAACCCCAGGAAGAGCAGGTGGTTTTGCATTAGAAGAAAAAAAAAGGGGGAGGGGGTGTTCCAGGGAAGTCCCTAGCTAGACAGTATTAGCTAGATATAGGAGTTGGACTTTTGGGCTTTTATACTGTGAAAATTCGGCGGACTTTTTTCGGCGCTAAGTTCGGAACAAAATTCTCAATTTCTTTTTTTATCAATACTGTTTCCATACAACTGCCGACCTTTTTCGGCGATATATGTGGCAGCCCTGTGCTCTAAAACTGACGTATAGTTTATCTTGGCTTGTTTCTTAGGAAGAGCAGTTTGTGTGAGAGTAATTAACACACATATGGTCCACTGGTTCCAGTACGATATGCCATCCTTAAAACCTTTGGTGAATTCAGTATGATTATCGGCCCAGGAAGGTTGATTCAGTTTGCAGGTGTGGGTGATAAAAACACAAAAGCGTTAGCCATGCATGATGGTGCGTGACAAAGCCAAGAATAAAACTTAGTTCGTTGCACCAATAAGAATGATGTAGCAACTTTTCGGAGAGACAAAATCGAAGTATTCCGCAGCGTAAACAGAGATAGGTTAAGTTGTCTATACGCAGTTAAGGTCACAGTTTTATTGTAGCCATATATATGGAGGAAAATCCTCGACACAGGTTCTTCAAGAATGCAAAAGCGTGGCAGCCACTGCACATGGCGAACTACAATAAAGAACATCCATTAAAGAAAGTCTAAAGATTCCGTAGATGGGCTAATTGATATTCCCTCAGGAATGTTTAATTTGGGCGCGAATTTGCATGCGACGCATGTTCACCCGATGCTGCAGTACTGGCCACGCACTGTTTAGTGCATATAAGTTTTAACCAGTGAAGTTGCTCTGGTAATTGGGCGCGAACAGAAGTTTTCTTTTTTATTATGAATGTAGGGAAAGTAAATAGCGCTCCTATATGAAGGCGTTTTAGGTACAGACATTGCGACAAAAAAAAAATGTGCATTGGTTTTTGCAATTGTCACGAAATCGAAAGCTCACTGCGACGGCACCGCGAACTAGCGGTGCCGTCGGCGCAGTGTCGGCGAGCGCAGTACCTCGCCGTTTGCTGCGTTGCGTGAGTGGTTCTCCGGCATAATCAGGCGTGTTTGTCGGTCGTTCTGTAAAAAATATATCGTAAGAGCCATGCTACATGGTTGTTTGCTCTCTAACGAGACAGAAGAGACGCTAGGAGTCATTACGTGAGTTTTTTTGGGGACAGCAATACAGGGACACTATAGGAAATGTAGGGTTTGGCGCTCTAGTGGAACACATTGCTGGACCATGACAGTGCAGTGCTTACCAGGCATCTAGCCTATATTTCTAAATAGACGATCTGCCTGCTCTACAATAGCTTATCTAAATACGAGGCGCTGTTTGTCAAGAAATTACCACTGATCCCACGTGAATAACGGGCACATTTCAAGGGCGAAGGGTTTTGCGCTTGACGGTTTCTGTAACTGCGGTTTCTGCATTTGCCATTTCTAACACCAGTTATCAGTCGACGAAAGTGCGTTCTGCAATGCAACCTAATCTTGGTGGCTATTAACTTCTTTGTATATGATACAATGGTCAACAAACACCCCAACGATTGAGTCGAGGCTGCGCGCTATGTCATTACCGGAGAAAAAGGATCAGTGCGAGAACTGTATCTTGCGGTACTCGGATCCGGATAGTACGTCGACTAGATCTGAATTGTTCTTCACAATAGAAAAACTGACGACGGCCTGAAACCATGCTTTTAAGCATTCTGTAACGTTGTAGTTGCCTAGATACTGCAGATTTTATGAACTAACTTGGTGTGGGACACGCAGTCAAAGGCTTTCTATAAACCAAGAAATATCAAGTCAAGCACACGCTATCACTGCCAAGCTATCTTGTAGGGGCCGCAGTACCATGAACTATAGCTACAGCCATAGGCGTGTGGTTATGGAAAACTAAAGAGTCTAAAATAACAGATTTCATGCAGTTAAAAATTACCAAATACCATTTGGTGCAATGGTGTATGCGCAAAAACTAGAACAAACCTAAGTTACAAGTTTCAAAAGTATTTCCTTCTTCAAGGACTGCTTGACGAGAAACAAAGGAACTTGTTTTGGGATAGTATCAGTGAGTGCATTAAAGTTCCTGTGTCAGTACTTCAAACAGATGCGGCATACTGTAGTTTGGTGCGTGTTAGTGTTTCATACAACGGTGTACTATAAAGGAAAGGGCGGACGTAAACGCGTTGCACTGGAGGAGGCCCTCGATAAGCGATAACACTCGATAAACAGCATTTACAACCTATATGCTATGAACCGTTTGTATTAAACTGTTAGCGATGTCAGTGCTGAGGTACAGCACCAAAAAACCTAAAGGAACACGCCTGAGAAAAAGTACCCTGTTCAGAGGGTTTGCTGTTGGGCCGGGTAGTCTGGCATCCACGCCACACCTGAAGATCCATGTTACTCGAGTGTGAAATGAACTATTGCCCTCAACCCTCTGGACCTTAAAAAGTTCCGGAGTGTTGTAAGTGCCCGACTACATGGTGTAATAGTAAACCTTCGAGGTTTGGGTCCTCTGACGAAACAGTGCATAACAAAGGCAGTGAACCAGTATTTTAAAAGTAGAACTCGTCAGACGCAAAAATTCATGCTTTTTATTTCCAGACTTCACACTATTCCGATACAGCGTCAGGAACATCGAGGGAGCTTTGAGTTATTAGCCAAATTTCTCAAAAATTTCGCAGATACCAGCGAAAAGATGGGCATGGGGGAGACAGACGATGATCGATCGTTTATGCGGGCCAGATAAGGCAGAGACAAATTACAGAGCCTTGTGGTACACCACACTCAACATAGCCTGTCACTTCGTTGTAAGGGAAACGAATTGTGGACACATAGAAAGGAATTCAGATAGAAAGTCAAATAAGCAATTTATATTCAGCATTTAGGTGACAGTATCTAGAGAGCATTGTTTAACAGCACGTTTCGTCTCACGCTAATAGAAATCTAAAAATATGCACAATCAATAACGCAGTGTTATGTATGCATGGATGACGAGAATTGAGCTTCTCGGGAAGAAAGTATGTCGTGGCTTTGCGAAAAACAAACAAATTGGTTCTTGGTGTCAGCCAGAAATTAGGAAATTATTCAATCTGAAATTTTACACACTATGAAAATCGTCGATATAAACCAGCAGTCAAATGGCTATTGTTCGTCTGTTGATTTATGGAGCAAAATCCCGTTCTTAGTTTTCCATTCTCCTAGGAGAAAACCTATGCCAATGAAATGCAGAATTACCTTCTTTAGTATGATGGCAAATTACATTGCCTGCTGACCCGAAAGGCGCGGGTTCGTGCCCCGCCGCGGCGGTCAAATTTCTATGGAGGAGAAATTCTAGAGGCCCGTGTACTGTGCGATGTCAGTGCACGCTAAAGAAACCCCAAGTGGTCGAAATGTCCGGAGCCCTCCACTACGGCGTCCCTCATAGCCTGAGTCACTTTGGGACGTTAAACCCTATAAACTAAACTAAACCAAACTAAATTACATTGCTGTACTTTTCAAGAATATGGAGAGAACAGAATTACAGCTACTAGAGGAAAACGATTAAATGCTTCCAGTGACGTTTCCTACAGTGCTATGATCATTTTATATCACGAACACAGCACTACATTTAATGTTGTGTTAAAGGCAAGCCTAAGTTAGAGATCAACAAAAAAAAATGCCCGCAAACCTCGCCAACAACTGATGAAAACATATACGCAGGCATAGCATTTCCATTACAATCGAGGTTGCTTAAGATTACAATGTTACTTGAATGTACATGTATAAACATAACTCACCTGAATTTGTTACTATCGACTACTAGCGTTGAGAACAAAATCTTATGCAAACATTCATTTTTGTAGTTTCTTAGTGCAACTATAGAATCTTGTCAAGCAGGTTTGCCAGCTTCGCAGGGAGCGCCATTGGAAATATATTCGGCCACTCTGTACATCCTTTTTTTTTTTTGCTTTCTTATGCCACAAAACAAAAAACACAGCACAACCTCTTCAGTACCACGACTGTATATGAGATCAACGTTCACTCGCCAGCGCACTCCGGTACCATGGTCCCAAATGGCGAAGTAACTATTTAGGGTGAGGATTGCCATCACGTTTTGTAAAGATTCTGACGAAAGACAGCTTTCCTTTGCGTGAAGCACAGATGTACACGAGTTTTTTTGGCGTAGGTGTAAGCGCCACTAACCACGCACGCAGATCCCTTGTCAACTGTACAGCATGGAAATTGCTTTCGATGCAATTAAAAAGCCCATAGAATAGAGTTTGGGCGCACCCAGAAACTTCAGGAATCGAAGCTACGTGGAGGGCTAACAGGGATTCAGTCTGGCCGCGTAACCTAAGCGTCAGTGCGACAACAAATACTTTGGGTCATGTCTGCAGCAGGCATAAATTTCGACGGACGAAATCTAATGTCTGTAGCGTGTCGTTCGGGGAGCAAAATGTGGTAACCAACCTAACGTGGTGCAGCTGGAGCAAAACAAAACAAAAATCGGAATCGAACAGGCCTCAGTCAACTCGCTAATAGCCGCGTTTGCTTAGCAGAGTGCCTCTGATAGATATTGGCTGCTTATATAAAAGTCTATAAAGCTTATATAAAGCTTCCCTTTGAAGCCGTAAGGCTGCGCTTGGGTGGATGCCAATGCGTACGTACTCCCTGATTACAAATCTATTCCACCTTCGGGGATTCCCGTAAAACATTTGACCAGCACCACTTCAACTTCGAGTTATCGATCAGTTCGCTCTCCCACTACCGTATGCTGGCCCTCCCGGTTAGCTCAATTGGTAGAGCCACTGTTCCGGTGAAGGGGTTGTCCCGGGTACGAACCCCGGACCAGGACCTATTTTGCTTTAAGCACGAAGTTTCTGAGGAAGCTGTTAGCTTTACTTTGTGGCCGTAAGGCCGCGCTCGGGTGGATGCCAGTGAGTAATTACTTCCTTAATTCGAGTATATATATAAGCAGTGCCATATGTGCGCCAACTGTATACTAGGCTCTGTGAAGGACGCTCAAAAGTTGTGTGATGGCGCCATTATACTGTTCAGGGCTTAGCACATTTCCGTGCGGCATGAAGTGGACCGCAATATGTTCTACACCGGAGAAAGGTCAAGTGAGCGTATACGTAGCGCATATTGCATTGTAATACACGCTAAGACAGCGCGATGATAGAATAAAGCGAAGCACAAATAGAGCTAGAGCTGCGCTTCCGCTCAGATCCCTGCCTCGAATTCAGACGGTTGTTGCACTCTCGGATGGAACCAGATTAAGGCTAGCAAAGTCAGCAAACAAACAAAATGCTTTTGGCTGCTTAAAGAGTGTCGAAAGCAGTGACGCTTGGAGCGCGTGCCCGTGAGAAGGCCGTTTTGGTGGACAAGCATGAACCGCCATGGCGACGTGGCCAGAACATGCTCGAAGAAATTGCATAGGTCGTCCTGTTGCAGAGGATGGTTTCGCCAGTTCTGCAGCCCACCGAAATGTCGAGGTCCTCAGAAAAAGTACTGAGCATTCGGATGCATTCGGTATAGTAGTAATAGTAGTTGTGGTTCGTTGAAGAGTTAAATAAGGAAGAGAAATGGCCGCGAGCATCGGTAACTGTCTCACAGAATGGTGGATTAGGAAAAGAGAGTAGGTAGCAAAGAACGAATGGGACATGGAATTATAGTTGGATACAAATCAAGAAAAAGGCGGCCATTCCCCATCAAAGGACCTCCCCTTCAGCCAGTGGCGTCGGCCGTATCTCGCCAGCCTGAAGGCTTGAAAATGCACGGAGTGCAAGATGAAAGGGGATATCCCCTGCATTTTCTGCATTGCCATGCCACTCCCTGTATAGTCACGCTGCCCACGCTAGCAGGTTCATGAGAATCGGGCGATGCCATTGACTGGAAGGGGGTCCGTTGACAGGGAGAACCGGCTTTTTTTTTACTTGTATCCAACTATAGAAATGGTTACTTTTTAGGAAGAAAGGAAAAGAAAGGATAGATTATTTGACGTTGAATTTTCATCAAAAGGCTGTATGATACTGCATTTTCCGTGCATTATGATCGTTAAACGAATAAATCCCGATCAACCATGAAATGAATTGAAGCGTCTTGACTAGCGCAGTTAGACAAGGACAAGAGAAGATAGACAAGCGTCTGTATTGTGTGTCTTTTCTTGTCCTCGTCCGATTACGCTAGTCAAAGTGCTCCAAGTGAATAACCAACTAGCTCAATTAAGAACATTGGCTGCCACCGTCAAAGCTGTGCACGATATGGAATATTCTGTTTTGTGTTTTTCAGTCTGCTTTACCGCTCCCTTTTTTTTTTCAGTCATGCTGAGAAGTAAAACAAAGCGAGGAGACGTTACGGGCTCTGAAAACTAGAAGCAAGCAGTTTCAAACACACATTTGCGGTTAGGTATTAGCGAGCAATAAATTAGACCCCGGAAAATTATTTATAAAAGAGATAGAGAAAATAGTGACCAAAGTGAATGAATTTCTCGGTACTGTTGGGACGCAAGGTAGCAGATCCCACCGCTGCCACCAGTTGTTGCGGCTCGAGGTAGCGTGGTCAGTTGTTGTTGCACCAAGGGGGCTCGTCCGGGATGAAGGAACTGTCTGAACTTCAGATGGTTAGAGATTACAAAAACAAGCAGATTTAATGGCAAGAAACTGAGACACTTATTTACAAAAAGAAGAACAAGGAATCAAAATTTAAGAGTTCATAGCGTCGAGCGTCTGGATGAGCCTGATACCCAAGGCTCAGAGCCACTGGATGAACCTATTACCGTAGGTCCAGAGCGTTCGTGCCCACTTTGGTCGCAGGTTATATAGCCCAAGACTCCGCCCCTGCACCAGGCGACATTCCATCGCGACACAAAAGATCGGCACCAGCACCATTGTCGAAGACCTGTTGAGCCTCCTCACTAGGCGGTAACTCATCGTGGCACAAAAGATCGCCACCACACGTCACTGCCAATTAAGACACCTGCTTAGAGCCCGCACGTGGGAACTGGCGAGTCCGCATTCCTAAGTCCGCAGTCCGCATTCCGCATTCCTATAGCATTGTGTCGTGTTGACGTCACAGCCGCAGGTGCGCAGGCTTCCTCTGATTCGTTCCGGGTTTTTTTCTCAAGACGAGGGACACCCTTTCTTCTCCTGTGGTCGGTTGCTTCTCGAAGGGAGGTCGTTTTCGCCGAGCCGAGTGTGGGAAGAGCCTCGTCGGCCACTTCCCAGAAAGCCACCCTTTTTCGTGAGGTCATCGTGGGGTCAAGTTGAAGTCAAACGACCCGTCAAAATTGCCGCTACGTTGAATCTCCCTCCGTTTCATCTCAGGTCTCAAGATGAGTCGTAACAGCTACCTCCCCCGCCAGACGAGTCTCGGCGAGTAGCAGTCATCGCTGCTGCACGAAGAGACGACTTGCAGAAGCGTGCCAGAAGTATGCCAGAAGCCCTCTGCCGCTCGCAACGTGGTCTTCTATTACGCCGGCCAAATTCTTTGAGGCGTCTCTGAAACTTCAACCACATGCGCAAGCAAGCACTCAACTTCCCTCCGAGCAAACCAGTTCCAAAAGAGGGTGCTATAATCCGGTCAGTATAGCCATTGTGAATAGCTCACACTGAAAACTCCCAGGACCTACGCAAGCTGAGAAAAACCGAACCTGCTACTGTACCCTTCACTTTCAAAAACGCACGAAAAAACTTATAGTAGCAATTTTGGTTCATAAAGAGCATTCCGGACTGCTTAAAAAGAACAGCTAAGAAGTCCGCTTCCCTTCCTGCATGTACTTCAAAAAAATGTAAAGAGCTCCAAAAGCTGCATACCTGAGTGAAAATCAGAAACTTTACAAAGACCACTCAGCATTACCACTAAAAACTGGAAACACGTTTGCCTTCACCCCTGTCTCGTTTTTTTTTTTTTTTTTCAGTGAGTCAATGCACAAAAAAAAAAAAGGCAAACACTTATTCCCCGACTTGGGCATTCTTTAGCCGCGCCCTGCGCGGTCGTGGTCGGATGGCCGGTCTACAAGCAGGTGCTTCAAGAAAACTGTGAAGTTGATTGGTTCCGCCTCCGCTCGACCTACTGCGGAAAGGGTGCCTCCTACATTTCTTTGTCCCTGCCTGCCGCGACTCCCTCCTACTCACGCGCTCTCTGCGGCGACCCTTTGTGTGGCTGTCGAGCCCTATTCTTCGTAACGCAAAGCATGCGTCTCGTGTCCAATGACTACGCCGTCTGTGGCTCTTTCGGCCCGCAAGGGCAGTCACCTGGGCTTTCATCGTGCCCATCCGGCTTCGGGAAAATGACACTGTGGGTTTTCCCTTTCCCTCAACAGTTCTCGCTGTGCTGTCCCGTGTTAATTTGCCGGCCCTCGCATCAGCATTAATCTTTGCCCTAGCCTTTCTCAATTGCTTGTCGCGTTCGCGATGTTTCTTGGGTAGCGACGCTACTCGTGCTTTACTCTGAGTGCTAGGCGGCGGATTAACTGACGAATCGTCTACTCCGGTGGTTTCGTCTGAGCTGCAAAGCTCATTTTCCTGTTGTTTTACTATCGGAGCAGCATCCTCCTCATTCCGGGCAACAGAAACAATCTCGTCTGTACGGCACTTTCCGGCGAGCGTTGCGCTCCTGCCGGGCGCTTCACTGTTGCCGTCAGGCAATTCCCGTTCACTCTTTGTGCCGCTTAGTACCGGCGCCTCAACTTCTTGACTGCTAGTGCTCGCCAGCTGCACCAGCGGTGTCCCCTCTCTGGCTCTGTCATTTCTTTCACACCGAACCTCACTGCATTCTTTCTGGCGCGGGACCTCTGCCTTATCTGCCAACGCGCCATCTGTCTCAGGGCTAACAGTAAGCGTTTCTCCCATCTCATCTTCCTTGCATGGCTTCCCGTTCACTACCAGGTCATGCATGTAAGGTTTCAGCAGCTTCATGTTTTCATCGCAGTCACTGACATACGAGAACGCCACCTTTTCTTTTCGGCAGTTCATTGCTATGTGACCCGGCTCATTGCATCTGTAACAAGTGAGCGGCCTCCTAGCCTCAAACGCGGCTTTTTCCTTCCGTGCATTGGCCACTTTTGCACCCTTCTCACTGTCGTCCTGTTTTTGAGGTTTCTCGTAAGGAACCTTCCTTTCTTTCTTCTCGACTGTAGAGCTCGCAAAGTGCCTCTCGGGACGATAATTCGCACTCCTTCCGGAATTACGGGGCCTATCAACTCTAGTTGTGTTGCTAAACTGCCGGCGCGAAGCGTACTCCTCAACGAGTTCGGCAGCTTTCGTCGCCGACGCTACGTTGTCCCGGTCCCTTAGCCAATTTCTCTCCTCTTCAGGGAGGCAGTTGTAAAACTGCTCCAACAAAATTCTCTCAACTACAGCGTCCCGGTCACTATATGACTCCGTACTCTTTAGCCACTCAACCAAGTTCACTTTCAAATTGTATAAGAAATCGGGATAGCTCTCGTCCCTCGATTTCTTAGCTCCCCAAAATCTTTGCCTGAACGCCTCGGCGCTAAGTCTATACTTTCGTAGAAGGCAAGCCTTGACCTTCTCGTAGTTGTCCGCGTCCTCCCTACTGAGCCGCGCGACAACCTCCGCTGCCTCGCAGGGCAGAACCGTCAGTAACCTTTGAGACCAAGTTTCTTGACTGTAGGCGAGGTTCTCGCAGGTTCGTTCAAAATTTACAAGATACAGACCGATATCCCTTGATACCACATATGGCTGCATGTGCTTAGACATCTTGAACCCTGTCTCCTTGCTGAGAAGAGGTACCACTTGCTGGGGACAACTTCCCAACCTCTTGCTCAACTCTTCTTCTAATTTACTGAGCTCAGCCCTTTTCTTCAGTAATTTTGCTTCCCTCTCACGTTCGCGCTGACGCCATTTTTCCTCTCTCTCTCGCTCCTCCTGCTGTCTGAGCTGCTCCTCTTCTCGCTCTTTCTGCTGTCTGAGCTGCTCTTTTTCCTGCTCTTTTTGCCGTCTGAGCTGCTCTTCCTTTTTTTGTTCGATGAGACTCCACTCTTCAATGAGCTCCTCATCATCTGCCCCCAAATCAGTAATGGCCTGAATTATCATGGGTTTTCGTGCCAAACCCCTTGTCTCAATCCCCAATTCCTCACACAACAGCAACAGGTCCGACTCCTGCAGCTTCTGTAGGTCCATGATAGTTCTGAGTCTGAGCTATTTCCAAAACAACTATGCAAAAATACCAAACCTGTAAGATTTAAGCACAGGTGTCTACCAGTTCTAAATTTTAACCCTCTCTTAGAACCTGGTCCACATCAAAGGAAAAGCCAAGCACTCACCCACACACGTGATCATGACCAAGACAGCTGCACTCTCGCTGGCCGACCGTTGTTGTCGCTTGTGGCTTCAGATTCCCATCGCTGATCCACAGTTGTTGGGTCTTCGTATCTCACCAGTCTCTTCGGATCGCACGGCTTCGGATCCCACCGCTGGCAACCAGTTGTTGGGACGCAAGGTAGCAGATCCCACCGCTGCCACCAGTTGTTGCGGCTCGAGGTAGCGTGGTCAGTTGTTGTTGCACCAAGGGGGCTCGTCCGGGATGAAGGAACTGTCTGAACTTCAGATGGTTAGAGATTACAAAAACAAGCAGATTTAATGGCAAGAAACTGAGACACTTATTTACAAAAAGAAGAACAAGGAATCAAAATTTAAGAGTTCATAGCGTCGAGCGTCTGGATGAGCCTGATACCCAAGGCTCAGAGCCACTGGATGAACCTATTACCGTAGGTCCAGAGCGTTCGTGCCCACTTTGGTCGCAGGTTATATAGCCCAAGACTCCGCCCCTGCACCAGGCGACATTCCATCGCGACACAAAAGATCGGCACCAGCACCATTGTCGAAGACCTGTTGAGCCTCCTCACTAGGCGGTAACTCATCGTGGCACAAAAGATCGCCACCACACGTCACTGCCAATTAAGACACCTGCTTAGAGCCCGCACGTGGGAACTGGCGAGTCCGCATTCCTAAGTCCGCAGTCCGCATTCCGCATTCCTATAGCATTGTGTCGTGTTGACGTCACAGCCGCAGGTGCGCAGGCTTCCTCTGATTCGTTCCGGGTTTTTTTCTCAAGACGAGGGACACCCTTTCTTCTCCTGTGGTCGGTTGCTTCTCGAAGGGAGGTCGTTTTCGCCGAGCCGAGTGTGGGAAGAGCCTCGTCGGCCACTTCCCAGAAAGCCACCCTTTTTCGTGAGGTCATCGTGGGGTCAAGTTGAAGTCAAACGACCCGTCAAAATTGCCGCTACGTTGAATCTCCCTCCGTTTCATCTCAGGTCTCAAGATGAGTCGTAACAGTACATGTTGCTGCCACACAGCGAAGAACACTGCTGTGCAGATTGAGAGAGGACTGAAATGGAGGCCGGCTAACCAAAAGAAGTTCCTGTTGGACGCCCCGCACAGGGCGTGGACAAAAACGATAAGTAAGAACAAGCCTTTGGAAGCAGGACGCAGTGGGCTGAACCGAAAAGAAGCGTGCAAAGAAAGTTGTTTGTCTTTGCAAGTCTAATGCTCAGGCAGAGGCAGACAAAAAGCAGAGAATGGAACAAGTGCGCCTACAAGTTTCAAATTTCTTTAAAGACGGAAATGAAAAACAAAACACGGGAAAGAAGAAATTCAGACTGTCGGAATTCATTAATTTCGCCACCTCTCTCGACGCTCTAAGCACTACGCTACGTGCTTTCTGCGGAAGAGCACTCTTATGAACGGTCGTCTTTGCTCGGTTCCGTTCAGGATTCTGTGTGCGCTTCATGTACTTTGTTCATCTGCTTCCCGGCATATCAGGAGAGCTTCCAGTGTATAGATTTTGTTAGCTTTAACATTTCTGATCATACGTCTCAAGAGCGCCAGGGCTGTAGCACGCCAGTCGTGTCTCCCTACTTACAGTGCTCCCTCTCGGCACCTGCTTCATGCCGAAATTGTTTTCTCTCGGCTCCAGTCATTATGCCGCAAGGAGCTATTTAGTTTTCCTGGATTTTCTTTTATTTTTGCGTTGTATTTAAGGTAAAGTGCGAAGCACTTCCTGATTGTGTAAATTACTCTTTATCATGCAGCCCGAGGCACATTTGTGGAGGTTTTTTGTAGCTGTTTTTTATCTTGCACGTTAAGAAGCAAGTACTCGTTTTCTTTTGCTGCTCGCTGTAATGAGATTGCTGTCTCTTATTCCACATTTACTCTAATGACCTCCTCGAGAAAGTACCTTCATGATCGAAGTGGATAACTTTGTGCACACTCAGCAAACTGCTTCAGGTGTTGCAGAATACCGAGACTGGAGCGCCGCTCATTGCTCGAAACAAAATTTCGATTTTTCTTGCGCCTAGCTGGACTGAAGCGAGCCCTCAAGCTCGCTCATGCACGCGTCTCTTGCGCTCATATGCTCTTTGCCGCATGAGCTTTTTCTCTTAATTCGGCCGCATAGACGAGGTTATTAATATGATTGCGCATACTCGCCAGGTAAATTGAGTGTGCGGTAGTTATGGGCTCTTCGTATGTGAGCAACAAACTAGAGGTCTCATTTGGCTTTATGAAGATACTATCGGCGGGAAAAGTGAATGGACCATGCAAGCGACTTTTAGGTTTTGTTTCAGTACGACTTCAGCAATCGGAATATGATGCGGAAGGTGGGCCTAGTCTACCATGCTTAGCGCCTGCCAACAGAGTAAGTCTTTACTGTGACGAGCCAACGAACACACCGCACACAAATACGGACACGGAAATGGAACAGAAACCACAAGCGCTTGTCTGTTTCTTTTTTCATGTGTTTGGCGCACGAAAACCTTAGTTGCTCATGCGCCAGGGAACACAGCATAACAAACGAACAAAAATAACTCGTATGTTACACAAAGCTTTCTGGGGCCTTCGTAATAGGGCCCCGGTTTTTAAATAAAAATCAATTTAAAAGTGCTTGTTTAATTTGTCATAAAAATGAGCTAGTGTACAGTTACACACGATCCACCCTATCGCCGCGGTGGCTCAGTGGTTATGGTGCTCGGCTGCTCACCCGAAAGACGCGGGTTGAATCCCGACCACGGCGGTTGAATTTCTTTGGAGGAGAAATTCTAGATGCCCGTGTGCTGTGCGATGTCAGTGCACGTTAAAGAACCCCAGGTGGTCGAAACTTCCGGAGCTTTTCACTACGGCGTCTCTCATAGCCTGAGTCGCTTTGGGACGTTAAATTCCATAAACCAAACCAAACCATACACGAGCCACTGTTTGGCGGCACCAGGTAGGGGTCGCGTTGAGATAATCAGAATTCCTGGGCATTTTTCACAAAAAAAAAAGAAATAAAAAGAGAACAGTGTCAAATTAAAGCAGCCACCATGTGACAGAATATTTCATTCAGTGTAGCGAAACAAAGCTGCGAGTAAAACAAAATTAAGAACAAGACTAAAACGCGTTTAAAGCAGACGTCGGCGAGTGAAATGCGTGGCCTTCGGCGAATTCTCTGCGCTGGTGGCGCCGGCATGTTACGGCAGACGCTCAAAAACGTTCGAATAGGACGAGTACCCTTGCAACTTTTGTTAGAAAGACCCCTTTCAGTAAAATCCCTCATAGACAACAGTTGTACAACACAAAAAAGACCTAAGGCCGTGCGCTTGAAGTACAATGCTTCATTCTCGGCAGCTGTACCTGCCAAGAAAGAAGGGACGATATCGTTCCGCCTTTTGCGCCTTTCAGCCATTTTGACAGTCAGCCGCATCTGTCCATACCAGTTCCAAATCAGCACAAGGCTGCAAGAGAATCAAACACCCTCGCGAGAACGGAACTAAGAGTATCGTTATTTTCTGAACGTCTCTACAGTTGAATACAAGTACAGAGAGAAGTGGCAGATGTCCCCTAAAGGAAGCCCTCCAGCCAATCGCATCGACCGATTTTCATGACGGCGCAGTTAATCCGGGGTTAATACCCTGTAACGCTAGTGCGGTAGTAAATTAACCACACGATTTAACTACGGCGTCACGACAGTTGGTCGACGCCATCGGTCGGAGGGCCATCTTCGAGGTGCATTTGCCGCTTCGTTCCTGTGTTGTATATAGCTGCAGTGAATTATAATCGATAAATTTTTACGCACCCAAGTTGCTTGTCGAGGCACTCTACATTAGAGAAGCCAGTATTATTTCTGACGGTCTGAGAACATTTTTCTTGAACCAGAACCTTTCCAGCACACCGAAAAGCTCAGCACACGAACGGTTTTGTCTCCACCAAATGCGATTGCAGCGGCCATGGATGAGGAATCAAAACTCGGCTGCAGCGGCCGCGTTTCGATGGAGGCGAGAGGCAAAAGACGCCCGTATGCTGTGAGATGACAGTGCAGGTCAAAGATCGCAAGGTAGTCGACATTGGTCTACTACTGTCTTGAAATTTAGTGGTCCTGATTTCGAAAAAAGGATGACGGGAGAGGGTGGTGGTAAGGCGCTGCAATATGCATTAAAAGAGTTTGTATTATTATGCTTCCTTTCGGTGACTCTATCTTGTTTTGTGCCCTTTCTGCTCGCGCGTCTGGTTTTTGCTTTACAAAGCAACGAACAGAAGAGAATAGAAAAGAAGCACGATAATGCAAACATCAGGAATTTACTTCGCACTTTTCTTCAGCAAGACAACTGGATAAATTGCGAGCCTTACAGAAGTCTAATACATGCGTTGTAAAATAGAAGAATTTAGTAGAACAACTAATGAACACTCCATAAATTTGCGTAACATGGTCCTTACTCGCACAAGGGGGTTCACATTGGATTTAGATCGGTAAGTAAGCAAGATATCTGACACAAATGTTAGGCTCACAGGTTAAATTATTTAACTGTTTTTGATACCAACTCTGCATTTAAACTCGTGCTGCTCTGTATTAGACGCGAAAGTGCGTGTCTGTGTGTGATTTGAACGTCATTATTTGATTACCTTTATTGTTAAGAACACGCACGCACACACACACACACACACGCACGCACGCACGCACACACGCACACACGCACACACGCACACACACACACACACACACAAAAAAGGGCTTTGTTGGCGGAATTATGAGTGGTGGCACGCAAATTGGTCCCCGTCGTGCGCGGCATCAGCGACCCTGGCCGAGAACGGAGCTGCAGGCGGCGGCGGCGTTTCTCGTGCTGCCTCTTGGCGCTGGCCCTCGAAAGCGGAGGAACCGCTAGGATCAATAATGCACTGCGCCGTTTAAGCACCGGCCTCGAAGGACGAGGGGGGAATTTCGGTGGCCCAGCACCGCGCCGTTTATGCCGCATGTCGGGTGTTGCCTTTGGGAATCGCGCACCTCGCTTAAGGACGACCTCTTCGTCGTTTAATGCGGTAGCTCCATGAGGCCGAAATGCGCCGTCAGTCATAAAATTCGCCCATTGGCTGGAAGGAAGTGACATCACCAGACCGGAGCTTCCCATTGGCTGGAAAGGAGGGACGTCACCGGACGGGAGTCGGCGGCGCGTAACCACATTGCTGTTTGCGCCGATGAAAGACGAATGGCGGCAGTAAGTAAGGACGGCGGCACGTAGCTGCTCGGAGGCGAAAAAGGCACGAACCGAACGACGCCTGGTTGCCCATCTCCGGTGGCGCGACCAAGCCGCGGGCCTCGAGCACGGTGACGGTGAGCCTCTCGAGGCCGGCCTTGTAGCACAGTCCCAGCAGCAGCTCTCCCTGGTCCGGAGGCGCCTGCACCGCAGACAGCACACTGTTACTCCGCCGTGGAAGGGCTCACCGGCAGCGAGCAAAAAAAGAAAGGGCGAAATTGCCCAGGCTCGCTAGGAGACACAATATTGGGAGAGACAAAATGGCGTCCAGGGATGCCGCTGGTACCCTGAGGTATCGCGCGAAGAGTCTTTGTTCTGACGAACCTTTGCCGGCGATCCCTGCGATTTACGCAAACAGGACCATGTTGACGTCAGCACTATAAGCTCGCGCGCGCATTTTGTAATCGATGCGGTTGTCAGTTGTGAACGGTTCTTTCTCCGTTTTTTTTTTTTCGTTGGTCTGGTCGCGGACAACGAAACGCCATTATCGCGACTGTTAGTTATTTGCTCTTTCCGAAACTGACGTTGTTCGCCGAGGCTCTCCAGTGAGAGCAACGTTTTCATGACTCCAGTAATGCGAAAACTGAGCCAGCATTCCGGAAACAAAGCGAAATGGCGGTGAATTTTTGTTGCTCGCTTTAGCAATGTTATCCGTTTGTAGGTACGACGTCCTCATGTCCGCAGGATAAAAACCTCTCTTCGGTAGATAATGCAGAGACGTTCAGCCGTCCTCCTGTAATTTTACTATTGTTAGTAGCTCGAATTCTCAGGGCTGACCAGGAAGATGGGAAAACACCTTGCTATTGTCAGTGAGCCCAGGTAATAACGCACACGCCGAACGAGTGCACTACTTACGGAAACAGGCTCTTGCAGTCAACTGAGACGCTAGTCGGATGTGATAGCCTAATAATGAGTTGATTTTTGCTGTCATAGCACCACTGAGGATGAAGTGCAGCGTATTCATGCGAACTATTGTCTCGGGTTCGAGATGAACGTGTAGAGACTCAAGGTAAAGATCGCGAGTCTTAATTTGATACTTGTGGGTCTTTGGAATCGCGTATGGCTTTCAGAGACGCCCTTTATTCCCTCTGCCATTTTCCCTTGAAAGCGTCCAATGAAAGACCTTTGTCTGGTGATTACATATATCGCCCGGAAAAGTTTATATGGCCTAGAACATCAGTAAGAAGCAGAAATTCAAAGCCACGGGATAAAAGCGATGCCTAAACACAGATGCACATAGCTCAGGCATTTTGCTCCGAGAAAAATACAGAAGCTAAGATGATCAGCGAGATAGTTAAAAGAAAAAAAAATAATATAGGCAAAACACGTCAATACAAGCAGATAAATTGACAGTCCTTGCTTTTGTTGCGTCGCGAGGCCCATGAAAACCGTGCTCGTATTGCTGCAGCTCCGGATGTTGTTGCTTTTATAGAAGTTTCGTGATTTGCCTGCTAGACCAATTATACTGCATGCACTAATTTAAAAACGCATTACTAATGAAAAAGAGAAATATAAGTCCAACAACGCTGTAGTTACAGGTAAGATACGTCACATCAAAGGCAGAAATAATTGTGCAATAATTTGAACTTCGTTTAGCCCTTTTGTTTTCACCCGGTAGTCCCTTCACACCTCCTAAACATTTTCTTTCCTTTTTTATTGTCGTCGTTTACAGCTGTTTTGAAGGCCCTACACCATAACCATGACGCTTTCTGCAGGAAATTAAAGATTAATTTTTCCTTATCACCCAGGCGCTCTGTCATAGCGTTACCCTCTGGTATCATGTTCAAGGAAAAGCGATAAAAATTTGTGCAGAGCTGCAGCGTGAACAGGCTGATATAATTAACGGCTAGCGCAACAGTGGCTGTACTTACCATCGACCAATACAGAAAGCCATATTCGCAAAGCTGGTCGCATGTCAGAATAGCCTCGTGAATTGGCCCCAGAGTATTGTCGCACTCTCAACTAGCATTCGGAGTCCCTCCTAATTTTCAGGAAGAAATCTTTACTATGGAGGCAGTCGCCTCACAGTAAGGTGTGTCAGGTTTAGTGCAGACATTTTGGAGCAACTAAGCGGAGGTTCCAAGCAACGAGAGAAGACGGAATTGAGCATGTTCATTTTCGAGTAGCCTTATACAATGGCCTTACAGTTGCCATTAGCGCTCAAGAAATTGCATAGAGCAATAACAAAAAAAAAAATTTAAAGATTGCCGTACATTTTAGGTGACGTCACTCGCCAAAAGCGAACCATCACCATTCTCTCAGAGTCCTGTCGAGCGCATGCACTTCGCACGAGCCGAGTGGGAACTTCGCCACAGTTGCAGTGATAACTGGCAAAAACAAAAATTATTTGAAATGAATGAAATCCTATTATTAAGTTTAGTTCATGTCGCCACAGCAAGCGTTCTTGAGTGTTTAGCAGCCGGCCTTTGTGCTGAACCAAGACCTCAAAGAATGGCCCCAATGCACCAATTACTAATTCTGGCCAGGAGATGAATGTTAACCGCGCATTCGGCGCCATACAGTCTGCGCCGACTGCAGTCTTCACTGCTCGGCGTCCAGCCACCTACCAGATCCCACAGTCGTCCTCCAGGTCTCTCCAGGCCACGATGCGCTCCCCCGGAGAGCGGATCCAGATCTCGCAATGGAAACAGCACGTGTCCGATGACGTTGTGTCGCTTGCCGCGGTCGTTATCCAACACCGTCAGCTTGAGTATTCGCTCCGAGAGGGCTTTCGCCGGATCTGCGTGCGCGCCGCCGACCGATAGATGGGCTTTTAATGAGGCAGAGAATGCGTTGGAAGACACACATCTGACGCGAGTCTCTCACCGTTTAGCGGCTTGACAGAGATATGAAAGCGGAAAACGAACTTGGCTGAGCTAAAAGAAATAAATCAGTTAAACGACTGAAGGGCTAACGCACCGCTCAGAAAAGACAACGAATAAAGCGACTACACGACAGTCCGCTGTCTCTTCTGCTCTGTATTAGCATGACTCACCAAGTTTTCTGTTCTTAACCTAAGGTCAAGGTTACCAATAGTTCAACACCTAAGGCAGAGTACAAGGCATAGAAACGTACTAATATTTGCTGCCTATTTTGCCGCCTAACATTATATATATTTTCCGCCTAATATTCGCTCCATAGAAGGTGCATATATATCGCAATGAACGTACATATAATGCGAATAATAATAATTTCATTGTGTTCTATTCTCATAGTACGCTACGTCGTGCAGCTGATCTGGCCATAACGGCTGCGCGGCTCCCGTACGGGGTCCCGTATGGGACCCGTAACGTCATTTTCGTTTGTTTTTAACTTGGTCAGTGACCCAATCTTCGCCTTAATACAACGCCATCTTTGCAACGCAGGCTAGAATAAATACATGCAACTTCATTCTGACAACAAAAATTACACAGTGCATTGTTAGGTACCCAGAAATGTGCCGTAGGTTAAAAGAAATTCATTTTTTCTTTACGTCAAGAGCTGTTATACGGACCCCAACCCGAGTGGTAATGTGACTGAAGTCAGTAGTATCTGTAGCTGTAGAAATCCGCAAGCCAAAGGAAGCCAAACCAAGAGCTTGGACAAGCCAAGATAGACGAGAAGAGCAGAAAAAAGTAGAAGAAAAAGAAGAAAGAAGAAGCAAAGAAGAGAGAGGCCAAAGCAAGAGGATAGAAGAGAAGGAGAGAAAGAAGAAGAAGAAGAAGAAGAAGAAAAAGTCAGAAGCTATGTCGAGATGAGAAATAGAAGAACGAGAGGAACAGAAAGAAGGGAAATAATAAGAAGAAAAAGAAGGAGAAAGAAGAAAGAAGCGAAGAAAACGCAAGCCAAGCCAAGGGAGACAAGAAGAGGTAGATAAAGAACTAGAAGAGAGAAAGAAAAGGAGGAGGTAGGAGTGTAGTGTCTTGGTCAATCCCCCGCAGTGGGTACGCACTATTATCTTGAGGACAACAACAACAAGAGAAGGACTCTGAGGTTATCAGCGATCACAACTCTACGAGAGACATCATCGCTAGTGTCGGATTCTCTAAATAAGCCACTGCCTCAATTAACCACTCTTTCTTTTTTTGCCTTTGTGTCGTTCCATGGACTTAAGATGGCGGCTGTACACGAAAGCATATACACGGGCCAATGAGGCTTCTCAGCCTTTTCGCTGCATGCAAAAGGGAGGGGAAGCTCAAGATCTTAGCATTACAGCTTCTTACTTTAAAGTAGGCCCCACGTCCGCACGCGTGTATTAAACAAAGAGAGCGAAACAATGCGAGTGACACCGAACGGAAGAAACAAGGAAATGCTGGCAGTTCTAAGGTAACATTTTCTTTTTCAGGGACAGAAAGTCTAAATCCTTTAGTTTGTGTGCGGTATTATTATGTTCCACTGGCTAGGATCTCTCCATTCGGCTCACCATCAGCATTGCGCATGTCGTTATAGACAGCTTCGTTTTTTATTCCACTATGACGAAGACAAACAAAGAAGTCAAAATAGGCCTCAATACGCAAGTGCAGCATCATACCAAGACAGCGCGGCGTCACAAAAAATCCGTCTGCGGCTAGTAGGAGGTAGCGCGTTTTCCGCGGCTTCCTTAATTGTTTCTATTGTTCACAGCACTGAATCTATGTCAAGGTTGTCGGTGCCGTCTTCTGTGTGAATTTAACGCTCCATGCGCTGCCGGAATGCGACGCGCGAAGTAAAATTTAAATTTGCTCAGGCGCCAGCTCACCTGGAAAATGTAGGTCTCTTCGAAGATAGGATTGCAAGTCTTCTTCTTGCATTTCGTCTGTTGATACCTTCGCTCGTCGGGGCAGTAGCTGGATCCTGCGACAGCAAAGCAGCAAGAAAACCCCCATGCCGCAAACCAGACACCAGTGGAGTGTAGCGACTCATTCCGGCGTACGTTCAAGCATTCCGAGCATCCTGAGAATCTTTTGTGCTCAGGTTGGCTGCGGCAACAGCCTGCTGCTTAGCAGACAACGTCGAATGCATCCGACGCGCAGCAGGAGCGACAATAACTGCGAGTTTAGGATTCCGCTCGAGCTGGCGCTCCACACGTAAACTTTATTGCAGCTTTCTGTTAGCGGGACGCTTTCACAAAGCGCTTCATTTCGAGATGTGGGGCGCGGGTTTTGTACAGTGCGCATGAGACCACTAGGCTGAAGACATCCACCGGAAGTTGTTGCCACGACAACAACCAGTGGGCGATGGAAAGAGTTATGCATGCAATAAAAAGAAAAGGTAGACGAAGGCGTTATTATGATGTTGCAGAATTCTTGGAATCGCTTCCTGCCATGCGCATTCCCTATACCATAGCGCTCAGAGGTTTGCCTGCAGCAACTACTACTGCGCGCGCCTATTTATTTTAGCACCCATATGTTGTTTTCGTGCTGAGGCACCTTTCTAGGCGAGTGGCATCACCGGAAAACACACTAGGACCCTTCCACTTGTTGGTAGTTTTCTAATGTGGGGTGTTTCTGGGGTTAGGTTATTTGTATTCCATACAGTTATTTCTTGCACAACAGCCGCAGTTAGTACTTACAGAGAAGGGTATGAACTGAAATCTTGCTTTTTTTTCTTTTCACTCCGCTCAGCGGTGCATAAATAAGCAGAGATCCTCTCTCTGCCGCACGTAAACCTCTATACGGCATAGGCACCCAACATAGCCATGCATCACGTGCTTTCATTTTACGTAGTACACAAATTACCTGTGTTGATTTCTTCCTTGTTTGGTGATCAATCATCTATTGTTCAATAAGTACAGAAATATTGAATAGTAGAATAATATAGAAGTGTAGTGCAGTAAGTATATGCGCACTGATATTTTGACGCTCATATTTGAGGCTGTTTCGCTTCAGGTTGCTACAAACGTACTTTCCCAGGTCGCACTTTGCAGGTTTGAAAACAGCATATTTGATTGAACTATTCGTGTTTTCCGTCGTATATCCTGAACATCACTCTTATCAAAAACAAATGTATGGACCGTGTAGGCACGAAAGCAGTCCATTTATAAAAGACGCCGAATCAATGGCCTGGATAGAAAACTTTTATGTGGCAACAAAGAAAACTATTGAGCCGATAGTTATTTGTCCGATGCAAATTCCTCAGAAATTCTTAGAAGCGAGCTTGCAAGCATTTCCATCCAGACTTTTAATATCTGCAGCATGAAACGTTGCGGTGCTTGCAAGCGCTACTTTTGGTTTCCGCACAAATGTCCCGGGGGCATCGATGAAAAATTTGCATGCAAGTCTCATAATGTTTTCTGACCTTCCCTCTCTTAGGCTTTTTACTGAGAAACACCCTCTTTCAATATTCTTCACTGATGATAAATGGCTATTCGGGAAAAATGTTCGCAGAGAAGTCTCAAGAGCCCGCCTGATTATCAGGAGTTTTCGGTTCTTACCGCTCATACAAACGAGCCGACGCAAGCTGCATCAGTTTTTTTTTTTATGCGCACGGCTAATGGGATTGAGGTCGCGCAAGAAGGTAGTTTCGAACGTGAGCGTATGTAGATGGTACATTTTTAGGAAACCAGAATTAGTTTGAGAGAGGAAGCCTTTGCACTACTGAAACTTGACTTCTACATGGCATTAAGAAGCTACTGGTACGGCGTCGTGATATCACGTAAAAGCAGGGATGTATGAAATCCAGTCCCCGGGAAGTCATTTATTGCAGTCTACAGTACGCGCATTTCCACCCTAACGTCTTCGTCCTACTCTCACGGAGGAAGCATCGCTTGTCGGAGGAATGACTGCTGCTACTTAGGATATCGAATAAACATGACCTGGTATAACTTATTAGTACAACTTAGTATCACAGCGGGCTAGCGCGGCGCTGCCGCAGTGTTATTGGGCAGACTAGATGACGACGTCAAGTAAAGGAAACAGACAGGATGTCCGTTTGTTTTTTTGTCCTCGACGCGTGACGCAGCGGCGGACACGTGAACTTCTATCGCGCTGAAAGGGGCACTGCGATGATTTCCTCGGTGCCAGTTAATATCAATAAATAGATTCGTCATGCTTTCCAGAGACCAGAGCAAAAATAACTATTGAAATCGGAGCATGCAAACGAAAGTTATTCCACTCTGAAAATTCGAAGTGAAAAGCTCAGACGGAAACGCATTTCACTCGCCCATTTCACTCACCCAGTACCGAGATTGGGCGCTACCAATCAGAACCGCGCCCAGCGCACACGCGGCGGAAGCGTGCATGCAATTGTTGCTTTGTCGGGGCTGTAGACAGCCGCGCATTTTGACGGCGACTTTCCCCCGTATACGCGACGCCGTAGTCAGCGCATGGGTGACTAACAACAAAGGAAGCTCCTCGAAGTTTTTTTAGTCGGACTGGAAGGCTGTCGGCAGTAGCCCCCCCCCCCCCCCCCCCCCCCCCCCCCCCCCCCTAAACTCGACTCCCGTCTCCTGTCCGGCCTTTCTCTTCACAATTTTGGGCAAGATGTGTCGACTGGCTTTTTTTTTTCACTGCCGTCTTGGTATGGTCGCAGCCGGTCTCGACGCGCGCGCTTTCTGGTTTGAGCAAACGTTTTTTGAACAGCGCTGGCCGCCACGAAGGTTGAAGCGGAATGGAAAGTGTCGCCCCTAGCTGTATTCTTGTTAGTTTTCGATCGCGTTCCCTGCTTCTTTCCAGTTTTTGTGGCATGCGAAAAGCTTTCAGTACTCAGAGACATAATATTTTGGATCCTTTTCGCAAGTATAAAGGAACAATATGCAAACTGGACGCCCAACCAATGAGAAAGGCAGCGCCCTATATGGATGCCACCTTCATTTCCGCTGCCGCAAATGGCCGCCGCGTTGCGACACCATCGGCTTGAAACAAGCATTTCTAGCGAAGAATAAAATATCAAATATTATGATTTCGGTGATCTCATTGCGCGTTCAGGACTCACAATGTTCCTTACTCTGCATACAAAGAATAAAGACCCCATGCTTTATCTACGTCGCAGGGCACCTTTAAGGTGACGATTGCACTAAACAAATACTCCACACTATTACACGCAAACTCGTCGCGTTAAATCTTGGGCGTATTGCATGCATAAGCGAGGTTTGTGTCGATGACATTGCTTTCTACAAAGCCGGTGGGACAAAAATAGGCCGCTGTGTTTTCACCTTCCTCGTGACGACGCTTCGATGCGTGATATGCTGACGAGTCTTTCTGGGCCTCACTCTAATCTATACGGCCACCGAACTCCTCGACCTAGACGCTGCACAAGTAATAACAACGACTAATTATGTGATTATGCGGCATAAGAGTGCACGAAAGACCCATATAGTCCGCGCGCTTTCATAAATTATTCAGCCTCTAGCTTATTACGTTAGCCCCACGGTATTTCATAATATCTTCTTCATTAGGTGCAAACATAGAGTTCGAACACTATGAACTGCTCCTCCAGAAATAATACGCGCGCTCACATTACATGTAGAGCAAATATTGTCCGTTAAAATAGCTTCATTCTCTTTCTTGCTCACGTTGTAGCAGCATTGTGCAACCGCGCTTGAATAGGGAGATCCGGTACAGTATTCGTCATCAAAAAGATAAAGCTGCTTTCTGTTAAGCAGAGAAAAGGCAGGCTTTATGCCCTCCTGCCCAAGTTCAAAACAGAATTTGCATCTTGAGTACCTCGTCATTTATAAGCTAACGTATTCTTATCTTCCAGCTGTTTCAAGTCTTTGTACGTATTTTTATATCGGCACGGTCTCATTTTTAACGCTTCCCTTCTCATCATTTTACGGAAGAGCGCTTCCTTCAAAGCCAAAAATGCTTTTTTTTTTGTTACACACCACTCGCCCTCTCTTTAGAAGCAGTGAAATAACTGCCAAGCCTCACAGCGTATGAGCGGAGTAAGAAATTATCGAATAGTTATCGAATATGACTGGTCATTTTCAGCGAGCTACAAGCGAGGAACGAGCAGGCGTCAAATGAAAGCAGTGAGCTCGCAAGTATCAGCAGTGGTCTGTGCTCCATATTTCACGGCCGCCACCGGTATCCCGAACGGACGATGGCCGCATCGGACGTTGCAGTGAGCCCCCCGCGCTTGAATACTGCAACGCGCATCACAGATGCTCGCTTTCTATTTTTCGCTCCACCCGAAGCATGCGGCCCGGCTTCATCGAAAAGAGGTCAGGCAGCCCTGTACCCTCTCCGTTAATTCCACCGCTGCCACACAGGCTGCGGTTGGCGCCTCGGGCGAGACTGGCAGCTGCAGGCATACGGGCTGCAGGCCACGACGATGGCCGGCGACACGCTGCATCCCGCGAGTGCAGCGCGTGGGCGCGGGAAGTGGTGGCAGTGGCCCCGCCGCCTGTCGGGACCGCCCTTTCGCCGAAGCGCACGGTGGCGCGCGTATTTTCCTTGTCGATAAGAGGGACGCGGCGAGCGATCAATCTGACGCAAGCCGATGGTGGGAGGAGGACCGAAGAAAGGTTGCGGTGGCGACGATCCCACGCCGCCGCAGTCTGGTCTGTCCCTGGGGAAGCGACTCTGCCCGAGAAGTTCAACGAGAAGCCTCCCGCCAGCGATTGCCTGGCAGAATTCTGGGTACAGGAACGGCCTTGAGTGGCGCCTGGTGGCAGCTGCGTACGCGAAGAAATCGACAGAACGCCCTCTCTCTGTGTCTCTGGGACTCTGCGGTTATGAGCTGCCGCCTTGCTTTTTTAGACTCAGCAAAGTAAACAGACCTCGGGATCGTTACATCCAAGTTATGCGAATGATAAAACTAGCAAGCCAACAATGTCAAGTTACCAGCGCTGAAGCGCTTACAGGCGTGTCGAATGCATTTCTTGAGCATCGGCAACCAGTTGACAGTCGCGAGATTGCCGTGTGGTGCTTCGTGCCACATGCACATTTCGTATGTGTTATGGGCGCGGAGGATGGAGACACACCGGGCTCCTTGCGTCAGCCTCTGGAACAACATAATGGCTGCTATTATGAGACGCATATAGTCGTAGAAAACGCAGTGCAGAGTATAGATGAAATCGGCCAAAAATTTTGCGTACTTTTCACTTTTCAGAGACAGCTTGTGGTATTGTATACGTCGACCATATGCATGTGAGCGGGTACCCTGCGCGTCTGGTTCTAAATTTTTAATGATTTGCTAAAGCCCCTGTTTTCTTAAGTTTTTCTGTTATAACTACTCTTTGGTTACTTATGGACTTATATAATCTTTAAGAACATGCTAATACTTATTTCTGTACTCATTCACTCTCACTGTCTGCATTCTATATTGAGCACTGGATTGCGCTTTTTTTTATTTTCATAAATAGAAATAGTATTAGGTTCAGTACAAGCGTTGTATCGATGGGCTTTTAGTGTTACAACAAGCACCTCTGAAGACATGTTGGACTAAAATACTAAAGGAACATTAAAATATTACGGACATCACTTGAGTGCGTTCTGAATGGTGGCCGAGCGTTTGGCTGACTGTTATCGCGCGCGTTCCTTCTTTTGATTTTTCCGGTTGCTTACTGCATGTAAACCTCGCAGGACAGATTAATAAGTCAGCATATTAGTTACGCACAAATCCGTGGCCAGCTAACAACTCTTGGCCTTGCTTGGGAGTGCGTGCACTCGTGTGAATAATACAGATGCACCGCATGCAGCAAGGAAACATTATGGAAATCATTTACGTCATTCGCTGCTTTCTGAAAATCTGGAGCAAGAGCCATGCGCAAAATTAAGCACAAATGACGCCCCCCCCCCCCCCCCCCCCCTACCCATTACGCACTCTATATCCATGGGCTGCACGGATTACCTCCAAAAGAAGAAAGGGGGGGGGGGGGGGGGGGGGGGGGGGGCTACCCATCAGAGGCACACACAGTGATGCAGCGGCCGCGGCGGTTGAATTTCTTTGGAGGAGAAATTCTAGAGGCCCGTGTACTGTGCAATGTCAGTGCACGTTAAAGAACCCCAGGTGGTCGAAATTTCCGGAGCCCTCCACTACTGCGTCTCTCATAGCCTTAGTCGCTTTGGGACGTTAAACCCCATAAACCAACCAACCCACCCACTTAAAACTACTAATATCTAACACCTTACTCAACCTTCGTCGAAACTTGCTCCCTACCTCTTGGAAGAGCTGGATCGCTCCATACAAAAAAAAAAAAAAAAACTGCGGCACATCTTGCAGCTGCGCCTAACCCAGCACGTCCAAGGCGTGCCGAGAGAGGAGCGGTAGAAACATGGCTAGAGCGCCGGACTGGGGGTGGGGAACAAAATTGTTTCTATCGTATCCCAAATACTCAGACTCGCACTAAACGCATCCTAAGTGAGTGCGATCTTTGTTTTCGAACTTTCTTGTTTCTCGACGCACTTGATGATGATAAATTCATAGAGGTTCAAGCGGAAAGGCAATGGCATCAGCGCTTATAATGCTTTCCTTGCTAGGCGATGGTGCAGTCAACAGGACGTGGGCGACAAAGGAACTTCGAAGCGATAGTGAATTTAAAAAAAAAATAGACGTTAACGAAGAAAACACAAACCCCCGGGAACATATCAGTGGCACTCGATCGGAACTGAGCTGTGTCTCCGTTAGGCGTTCATGCGAAGGTTTTCTTCAATCAATCACCCGACGTCTTTTCACTCCCTGACGCGCGCCGTCTCATCGTACAGCATATAAAAACTATTTCCTAGCAATACGCTGCAAGAATGCTCGAAACTTTTGATGAATGGAGAAGCGTTTTCTTTTCTCTCCTTTTAGTAAATTATTTCTGAGCAAGAGTTTGAATCGGCGCTCTCTTACGACCAACTGCGTGCGTATTCATCCGAGCAGCGTCGCATATTGCCCAAGGTGCCGTTCAGCTAACCTGGTCGCCGTCGGAGAATTAATAGAGAGAGCGTAATCGGGAAACAGGGGCTACTCAAGTGTGACCTTTGCCACCTGGGAAGCTCTTTGGAGAGGCGGCGCTTCACAGACCACTGCACCTCGCTCGGTAGCCGCGGAAGCAAGCCTGCGCTTGGAATAAGTTTACGGGAGTTTTCTGGTTGCTTTGTTTCTATGATGCGGAAAACAAATAAGAAGAAGGCAAAAAAGGAAAACCCGGCGCTCAGCTTCTGCCTGGCGGAACTTACGCAGTACTATCCTATTAATGCTTCCTCGAAGCAAGAAAAGCTGCTGGGGGAAAAAAAAATTCTTTTCTGTACGAAAAGCTGGCTGAACGCCTTCTAACCCATTTTTATTTTCTGCATCAAGGCTGCGCTTTAGGCTGACACAAGCAGGGAAGTAAAAAAGTAAACCTCCTCCGACTTTCTTTCATTTATTTGCAACCGTAGACATCTTTTTTTTTTTTTTCGATTTGGCCGTGGTCATGTGAATGATCGCTTTTGTGCCCCGTCCAGAAGGCAAGAGCTCCAACATCAATTTGCCACGGCGAAGTACTTGCTGTATTGAGTAGCGGGCATCAAGAGAAAACCGACATCATTTTTGAGAAGACAAATTGACCAAAAATTTATCCACAGTTGGCCGAAGAAAACAGAAACCCACAGTGAGCACGGGTCGTGCGCTCTGCAAACGCGGCTTTCAGGTATTTCATCGCTTGATGCTGCGCACAGGCAAGAGGTTCGCCGAAAAATTGCTCGGCCTTGTTGGAGGCTGAAAACAAACAGCCCCGTTTGCTATCGCGTAACGCACCGAGATTACTCACTAATTAAATTTATGGCTCAGTTTTTTTACGATGCCGGTTTTGTGTTTGCCCTCTTAGCGCTTTTATTTATGCTCTTCAGGGGCGCTTCAAATGAACAAAGAAAAATGTGCGTTTCTTTATCTTTTATTCGCTCGGCGAACGCAGAAAGCGGGTCGGGATTATAAGATTGTTTTTTTTTGCAGTAATTTGAAGTTAAACAAGGATCTTCAAGAAAAAAAAGCAAAGGCAGCAGTAGCAGCTAATGTTTCGCCTTGTTTCTGCGGTGCTCCTTACCTTACCCAGATTATATCCTGCGGCTTTTCGGCATTAAACTTTCTTTTTGCTCCCAACATTGCCGAAATACTAGGAGCTAAGCCAATGACTGTGACAAGGACAGCTCTAGAATAGCACGCATACTGGCAAAATAAGCATAAAATTAACCATAGTCTCGATATCCATGAAACTCAACGAATGTACATGGTGATATTTACGTTGAAAGCGAAATCTGTCGTACGCTTGTCATGCGAGTTAGGGATTCACAAAAGCGGTATTAACGTCTCCTAACCAACATGTCATCCTGTTGTTTACCCCTTCCCTCTCCTCTTCGGCTACGACGTCACAGGGACCAGCAGTGAGTCTACTCACCGTGGCACTTTCTGGGAGACCCGGAAAAAATGGCATTCGTCCGACAATGTTGGAAGCTCCTCATCATCTCTTGCATGCACTCCTCAGAAAGGTATTAAGGCGTGATGGCTTCGGCGCAGCGCCCTTAACTGATTTGCGAAGTATTTGTACATTAGTACGGAATCACGACGGAGGCGATCAAACACATGCATCCGGGAAAAGCTGTCCTATGCTCGGTAGGCATTTAAAACCCGCCGCGCGCATTCCGTATGCTGCAGCAGAGGCTTAGCTCTCATGCACGTCGCCGGGCCTTTCGTTGCAACTACTTGTCTCAGTGGCTCAGTGGCTGATTGACTCAGTGGCTATGGCGTTAGGCTCATGTGTCCATGAAATTATGAATGAAATCATGTGGGAAATCTTCGCAGCCTATGCTATCGTACGCGCAAGGGGTATGTGTCAGCAAATCTGCAGTCTCCCTTAATTCCCGAATGACGAGACCTAGTGCCCTTACTTCTGGGGATTTTTTTTTCCTGCTTCTGCGCAAGCCTTTTTCACATGTATATATGCGTTCGGGCGATAAATGCATTCAGTTGCTAGTCAGCGCTCGTGTGTGTCTGTTCTCCTCTGCTCCATTCCTTCAGCGCCGTGTTCCTTCTTAATGTGTTCCTTCTTAATGTTTGTGATGATGATCAATGCGATGTGATTAGTAAGTTGGCTGGGAGATGAGGAGATCACGGAAAGCGGGATAACAGTATAACTTGAGGAAAAGGGCAATACGGAACACGTTGCTACGCGATATCGGCAATGGAAGGCATAGATTAGGTTTCATGGTTATTATACTCGCTGCGCGGCTGTAGTTAGCAAGAATAAAACGCACAGAGTTATTTTGGACCATCTCGAGATGGGTAATTACGTTCTCATGATAGGGTTCCACACCGGTATTGCGTACTCAATTTTGGATCGTGTTAATGTTTTATATGACAGTAGTCTCAAGTTAGAAGGAATAGGAGAAAAGTTGCGACGGAGGTAGCGCATTTCACTATGCGCTCGGCATGAAGAGATCAGTTAAGCTTACAAGTAGTGCAAACGCTGAGGTATTTATATGCTGAAAGTGATTGCAACGAAATGTTATCGATGTAGTACGGTGATGGGATGGCTGTTTTTCTAGGCATACGCATGAGTTTTGCATTAACCATTCCTTGTACCAGTTCCCTAATGTGGTAAAGTCTATCTGAAGTAAAGGTATGTCGTTAGCATTGGTTATTTCTCTAAGAATAAAGCAATCATCAGCAGATAGGTAAATACGAGAGTTCACAAGAGAGAGGAGATTGTTAATGTAAATTAGAAACAATAGAAATTCAAGGGCAGGACCTATGAGGAAGGATGCAGTTTGCTATTCTGAATTACCTTTACTCCATCCAAGTTCAGAGCCTGACGTCGCAGCGGTGTGGTTCCGCATAAAAATAAGCTGCCATCTAGAGGACTTGGGCTGCTCGTAATTTTTGTTCTCGTCGAAATAGCAATGCAGCCTAGTAGGTAAGTTTAGTATTTTGTTTCCAAAGTACGCGTGAAATGTCCCGATGAGTATTCCTTATATGATTTGATGTGAAAGTTTAGCCTAGTATTTGATACACTCAATTAGCGCAGAAAGTACTTTACCAGCGCTCAGGAGTTCAGCCCAAGAGACGCTTCCAGTTCCCGGGCAGTACATCATCTCACAACGTCTCTTCCGAGTAAACGTCTTCTTGTCCAGCTAGATGATGATGGAGCGGAGAACGCTCGAGATACCGCCTCTTGGTAGCTCATGCAGTCACGTCTATTTATTTTTTTGCTGAATGTATGCGTTACTAGCTGTATACTCTCGCCTGATTTTACTTTCTCGTTGGCTTTCTAGTCCTTATTCGATAATATTCTGATGTGCTGCTTGGATGCGAGAGCAGAGAGTAGGAAGTGCGTCTTTTCGGAGCTGCCAGTTACCGCGACGCCTCTTGTGCCAGCGCTCTTTCTCTGGGCTCGACTGCGACTGCATCACATGACGCCGTAGCACAAGTGAAAATTGGAGAGAATGGAGCTATTTTCTGTATTATAGCGTCGGAAAGTCTGTCCGTGCTTCAGTTTCAGGGAAGAAAGATGACAAATAACAACCCGAAAAAAAAAATGTTAGCCCGCAGCATACCAAGCGATTTCTATCTCTGTCTTCCTTGCTTGTTGTTCTTCCTCACGGTACGTAGCTGTCGCGGATCCTTGAATTTACGAGCAAAAAAGTTGTGTCATGAAATATCTTTTGGGAACCATATAAGCTTTTTTTTAACCCGCAGCATATAAGTTCGTGATCTCAGTGTTACAGTTTGTATCACCTCTCTTATTTTACGTTTGTTTGCATGTTCATATGGGCGGCACGTTCGTAAGGGCGTTTTCTCTTTTTTTTCTTACTTTTTTTTTTTTGCCAGCAAGGCGTATTGCATGCCTGAGGCGTAGAGCCGTTCCAAGAATGACCGGTAGCCGCTGCATTAAAGAGAGCTTCCAGCGCCTTCGCAGTCAAGCTGCTCTACGAATTGCGAGAGGGATTCATAACAAAAAAAAATTTTTTTTTACGAGCTAGCTTTGGAAGCGATGGATAATAACGGCTTTGCGAAGCAGCGTGTGCAGAAAAAAAAAGATAATTATTTTACGGGATGACCTGCTTGAAAACTGAAGGTTGGCGAATTATCAAAGGTGAAATATAAAAGACATTGAGAAAGATGCATCTGGAAAAGCATCCGTTCGTAAAAACGCATCTCGATGTCAGCATCCTCATTACACTCTTGCTAGCATGAGCCGGCATTCCTACTGAAAATGCTTACACACACGACTATCATTTTGCGTCCGTTGCATTCACGAAGGAGTTATTCTATCGATTGAGGCCGCGCTCCGAGCAGATCGGTTAAAATTTTCTCTTCCCGGCGTCTGTGTTAGCACATAACTCGAAACATTAATTCACTCTCTGTCATTGTCACTCTTTGTTCGCTGCGGTCCCAGACTCACTCAGCGAACAGACGTCTTGTATACACTTAACGCCTATTCAAGGACGAAGGATTGTGGGGTTCGTTCGTGTTTGTCACGACGCTCAAAGAAAGAGAAAAGGTGGCACTGCCAAGACGCATGTTCGATCGTACCGGTTCCACAGAGCGTTCGGGGAAACGACCGAAGAAAAAAAGAAGTGACTCGCCTGGTCGAAGCTGTCGCGTAGACCGTACCCCGGTTCCATTTCGCAACATGTCAATTTCACGACGGCGCTACCCGGGAACCTGTCTTTTTCTTGTTAGAGAGCGCGTCCGATCCAGACAGATGGCGCTTGCGCTTAAAATGCTCGCGCGATTTACGCTCGGCGTGGCTTGCACTCTTTCTCACCTTTATTCAGCGCGATGAACTGAGACGTTTATCCACATAAGAACAAATAACTTGGTCGGGCACATTTACTGGAACCGACTCCCCCCTGAGCAATTGAATTGTAGCGCACCACATTCACTTTCGCGCGTCGGCTGTTTTCTCGTCTCCCGCAGGCAACCGTTTGACACAAGTCAGTTTTTTTTTTTGTATAATCTCTACACAGTGAGTGCTCGGAGGGTCACGATTCGAAGGTAGACTGCCGTCAAACGTAATACCGTGGATTCAATTTCCTATAACATTGTGCGGACATCCAAAGAAGGTGGCCGCCGAGACACCGGGATGTATTTTCCATGCGCAAATGAAACGAGCATGGCCGTGCAGAACTCCCGAGCCATCGACCTTTGCAAGTCGCATTTACCGCGAAACTCGGTTCGTGCTGGCTCGCCGGCACAGAGCTTGGAGTGAAAACGAAACAGCAGCGAGCAGAGATAAAGAAAGTATACTGACTAGACGCTTCGTGACGACAGCCATTGAGCAAACTACCTCAGCGAACGCGACTGCGTACGTGCCGATGTTCGATCAATATAGCGCGGTATGAGAAAATAGAGACGAAGAATAAAGAAGAGCGAACAAAAGATAAGAGAACTTATTGTCATACAACCAAAATACCGATGAAGCGCGTGTGAGCGTGTATGAGCTTTCTTTCTGCATGAACGAATAGACATGCATATCTGTCGTCATGATCTTGTCGCCGCGGTCATGTGTGCACCTTTATTCCCTTCTCTTATTATTCCTCTTCGTGCACGAGCAGCTTGCATTACGAGGACACGACAGGCCATCGTAAAGAGGGCAAAATGCTTGTCTAGAACACGTTCTGGGCGTGTTTCGGGCTGAACACGCGGTATCGAGCGATAACAGTGGTTAAAAATGGTCGGGATGTGAGCAGGTGCCACTCATAGGGTTTCATCTTTATTTTTTGGCTTCCTGGTCGCAGAGCCTTTGGAAGATGCGGAACGGATAGTTCGGTCGCTCTAGACAAGTGTTTAGCCCTCTTTACGATCGGCTGGCAATGAGCGCGTAGGTTGCAGGTTCCATGTACAAAACCCATCAATCTACAGGTCGAACAAAGCCCTATGTTGGAATGTCAAAAATCGTTGCTCGCGTAGCTACAGAGAGCGGAAATGACAATGTAGCATTGAGCATTTCGCGCATGTATTTTTGTTTCGCGCTCAATTAAATATTTGATTATAGTTGACTGATCGATTGCCTGATTGACTGGCCATACCGACCGAGTCACTGCCGTGGGTTTGTTTTGTGGTCGCTGGGGGTATTCGTCAAAACACCGATGACAAGTTTAATCAACGAAATTGTGAATATCATAGAACGTTCTACAGAAGTGACAGACTGCGTTCGCAACTAAGCCTACGCTCACCGGGCCCGGACCCAGCGTCACGCTCGGTGTGTTTACTGCCTCCCGGACAATGGTCGTGAAACGCATGGGCGCCGAACACGCAAAGAAAGAGCTCGGCGCTCCTTTTGTAAGTGGAAGTGGACGCCCGTTACGCGCAGCAGGCAACATTTACATTCTTCGCACGCGCGCCTTGGCGGCATTCTCATGTTAATGCCACGGTTCCGAGCAACGCGTGAACGACAGCGCACTGCCATTGCCAATAAGGCTTTCTTTCTTCGGCGCGGTTCCCTCGCTTGCCTTTATTTCTGCATTCATTCCTTGCGCACTACAACTAACAAACATGATTGAATATTGTGCGAAGAAACGTCATTTAGGACTTATCACGAAGTTGCGAGAGTACTCCTCCGGTGTTCCATTTCATCAAACTACATCAGCGCATTCGGTTCTTATAACCGCCAGCTCCCCCTGGTTTCACCCGGAACGAGGCAAGACTAAAAATGCAATGCTTATCCCAGCGTCAAAAATGCACGGTCTAAACCTGTTTGTCGCAAGACCAAGCAAAGAAATCATCGCGGAGCAGCCATCACTCGATGCTGGCATCACTAAAAGTGGTCACGAACCAATTCGTGTGTATTTACGCACACTTATCCGACATCGATGTCACCGACTGAGGATGATTCTGAATAAGCGAGCGGCCGGAAAGCAGTTTTTCAAGTGCACTCCACTGCCATCAGTCTCAAATACCATTAGGCTATGCCCTTCCCTAACATCCTCAACATCCAAGGCACCGTGGGTGCCTTGGATTCCTGTTCCCGGAATCAGCGTGTTCCGGGAACACGCTGATTCCTGCGTGTTCCCGGAATACTAAAGCACTCAATGGTGCCAGCCAGCGCACTGAAATAACTTGTTTTGGCGTACATTTGGTCAGAATATCAGAACTACGTTCACGTATACACTGACGTATCTGTGTCACCAATGTAATCGACAGCAGCTGTGCACTAGGCAGATGACTCCAAAATTCGTTCGGCATATTTCAACATCAATCGCTGCTCAGCTAGTGACTCTTCGGGAAGTGATTCAGCACATCTGCGAGGAACCACCCGAAGACTGGTGTATATTAACTGACTCAAAACCCGCGCTACATATTTTAGGCCGTTTTCTACGCCACACCATCTACCAGTCTCTGGCACTAGAGATCACTATGCTCCTTTCACCTGCCCAAGAATAAGGTCACCGAATAGCATTTCAGTGGACCCCTGGGCACTGCAGGATCGATGGAAATGAGAGGGCCGATGCCGAAGCAAATAACGCTCTCAGCGATGGCCTCCGTACAGTGTGCATTTCTCAAGACCGGACGTCTATTGTCTTCTCTCGGAGAGTATGAAGAGTGCGACGGCGAAATACTGGGCCCAGCCAGACACCCGGCACATCCGCCTTATAAGACTTGTTTCGGTAATGAAATTTTGTGTCCCGTGTGGTATTCCGTGGCCTAATGCATGCGTGATACATAGACTTCGTTTAGACGTCGCTTTCGCGCGGAAGTACCTATATTCAATTGGACTAGCGGACAGCCCGGACTGTTCCACTTGTGGCATAACCGAGACTTGGGAACATGTACTAGTGGTGTGTCCTGCATATGCGCGCGAAAGGCTGACTTTGGCCGCTTCCTTGAAGTATTTAGACAGAAATCCACCCTCGGAGGACTTACTGCTAGGCGCTTGGCCTTGTAGTTGAAAAGCTGTCCAGGCAATGCGGACATTTTCAAGTTTTTTGCGCGGCACGAGCCTCGACTCGCAGTTGTGATGCCACCAAATGTGCGCACACATATTCTGATCTCTCTCCTCACCACGTCGTCATCCATCAGGACTCTCTTTTTTTCTCCCCTTCCCCTTCCTCAGTGTAGAGCAGTAGGCGAGACATCCATCTTTCCGGCCGACCTCTTTGCCCTTCTTTTCATTAAACTTATGACTCTCTCCCTAAAACCACGCAGTGTCACCAATACAAAGTCGGCGCCAGCTTTCCAAATTCCAAGTTCAAAAAGCTATCCACGCATCACAGCGGTTCACGTATTTACCCAGAACTCGTGGTCTGGCCAAGTGCATCAGCTAAAGACTCGACAGGTTAAGTTGCAGCTGATCAGATTCATTTCGGCATGCAAGTAGCTTAGAAAACTTGCCTCCGGATTCGATGGTGCCGGCTCTGGCTTAGCTAATGCTGTACGCCCAGAGTAAAAAATGGTAAGGGTAACTTGCGTACATCGCATGCTTATTACATGCCTCTCTCATAACTGTTATCAGAGCGCGTCCTAAGTGGACAGTTTTTTTACTATCGCAATGCCACCCTGCCGGTCGCAACGAGCATGCTCCTTTGCATAAAAACAGCGCAGCAAACTTATTCCTCTCTTGGAGCATGCTCCGTACTGCCTATGTTACGTCGCCACTCGACGACAACCGAAACTGAGGGCGTGGTAACAAACCATCACACAAAGATGATGCCAGCTGCCCATGGTCATCAACATGATCTAGTTTTGTCTTAGCCAAGCTGGAGACATAAATCAAGCAGCAGAGAACAAGGACGAAGAAAGGTGCAGGATTGAGAAATTACTGGCGAAAGGAAACAGTGCTGCACAGTGACTACAAATGAAGCAGGTGGCCATGCACTTGCTTTTTCTTTACTTATTTTGCTGGTTATTGCAAACGGGAACATAAATTATGCACTCACGGGCCGACATGTATGTGCAACTAGCACAAGAGTGCAAGAATGGGAGGGGTAGAGCGGCGGCGAAAACATAGGCATAAACCGCCAAGGCACTGAAATAGGCTCTGCTGCTGCCTGAGAAAGGTCACGCCAGGTTCGACGCCACGGTGCTATTTTTTTTAGCAGTGAATAAAAATGCTTTTACGTCACCAATACAGTGGGCATTCATTTGCTTCATTGTGTGTGTGAGTATGCTGTAAGTAATCAAGCGTTCCTGTCGTGAGTTCTACATGTATTATTGTGGCTGCTTGCAAGCCACACTGATGTGGCCACAACACCTCTTGGAACCAAGCTGTTTTGCCGTCCAGATGACTTTGTTGCGACGAGAGTTTGTTGAAAGACCAGTAATGCTCATTTCGGAAGAACGCGTCAAACACTTGGTTGAGCAAAGCGAACTTTTTTGTTCGTAACCGAGTAGATGCGGGCTGTGCAAACACGAGGAGCGAACGGAGGAAAACCAAAATGAGAATTTCGAGAGCCTCCGTACAGCGCTCGCATTTGGCAACACTTGGGAGCAGCTGACGATACTCCATTTGGGTACGAAAGAGAGGGCATAGGGTCACGGACCGTGATAACCGCAGCGACCTCGGCCGATGTATCAGAGTGTGCGCTCGTGGAATTTACAAAGCCGCACCGCCCTCGCGAAACAGAAAATCATGATTTGTTAAAACGTCATATCGCTTAAAGCGGAGACTAGTCAATACTTAACTATAAGCCATACAGGTGTACTCTGCTTTGTTTTCCTTCATCAAATCACTCACAAATATTAAAAAAACTGCAGTGTTTACAAAAGAAACCGGAGTAGCTGTCGCCACTGCTGGCAACTCCAAGTCGTGTTCTTGCTTTAATTTCATGATAAGAAGTCTCCTCCGAGCAAGACACTCTGGAAGCGTAGCGTTCGCTATTTCGGACGCGCTCAGCTTCCATAACGCTGCGCGGAACCGCACCCGCAGAGCACAGGGGTGATCGGTAGGCGAAAATGTTTTTTTTTTTTTTTTATCTGTGACGATCCAGCACGACTTTATTTTCCACTTTGAGCCGCGACCTTACAAGTTCAACTCTCTATGTTATGGTGTATGCATTCGCGACTGTGCACTGCCGCCACACAGCGAGCGTGCAGGGCATGATCAGCGCTATCGTGATCCCCGCCATCGCTGCTTCTCATCAATACTACAGCGACACTCGCTTACGAGACAAGCAGGTAGTCGTATTTTACTGCTTTTTTAGCCCCCCTGCCCAGAGGAATGTCTGCTACGCAGTCGTTTCAGCTGAAACACATTGGTATGATTACGACAGCATGAAGACGTGTTGAAATGCTGTGTACTATACTTTCACCGCTTCTTTTAAGGCGGCATATGTATGAGCAGAGATGCCCACGAGAGTGAGTGATTCTGCTAGAGCTTGTCTCGATAAGTTCATGATTATTCGCTCTTGGCTGAGTCCCTTGACTCTTGGCCGTTCACGCTGCTAAGGTCAGCGCACCATTCATGTGTTCAGAGCAGCAATCCCAGTGCCAAAGCACTCTTGCTCCGAACGTAACGCCTTGCCTTGCGCATCACAGCAAAAAAAAAAAAAAAAGAAGCGAGAGAGAGAGAGAGAGAGAGAGAGTGAAAACAATTTTTTCAACGTTGTACCGATTTTCGAACATCGGCTTCGAAGGTATCTGCTTTATAGACTAGATTGAGGACGTAAAGTCGGCGTGAGAGGGGTAGGCGCTCGGCTTCCCTTGTCTCACTGATGAGGGGCGGGCAGGCAGTGAGTCCTCAGCATAGTACACTGGGCTAAACATTAAACAGAATACCTCCACCTCCAAGTATCAGAAGTCTCGGCGAGTATGCTTTGGATGTGGCATAGATCAGTTGAAGAGAGCTTTCGGGCCCACTTGAGTCTTCTGAAACGACATGCTCGGCAGAGGCACTATTTTTTCTATTTACTTTCAAACGCCTCAACATAACTTCTGTTCATTGCGCCACTAAGCACATTTGCAATGCTTCGAATGCGCCCATTTTCTCTCGAAATGTATGCAAACAGGCGCGCGGCGGACATTACGAAGAGCGCAGTGATGGAAAATGCCGAGAAAAACACCTTTTTACCTTTCATTATATGCAAGAAGTGAAGAGAAGCAAGAGGCTAATCACTTTAAGTAAATGACTACTGCACTTTTCACTATTTCTACCTTAGTTTTGCTATACAAAGGCAGAGGTCTGCGCGAGACTGTTTCGCTTATACGAAGGCGGCATCAGCTGCGCGTGTGCTGGGCTTGGCGCATGCCCGAAACATAGAACTCACCTTTTCTTTAGCTTTCACTACTTGCACATCGCCTAAAACCGTCAGACGGATCTACCAATCGATTTGGAACAATAGAACTTCTTGCTGGGCTAGTTGGTAATTCATTGTAAAGTAAAGGCGCCAAAAACCACACACACACACACAAGACAAGAGAACGGGACAGGCGCTCTGTCCCGTTCTCTTGTCTTGTGTGTGTGTGGTTTTTGGAGCCTTTACTTTACATTGGAACAACAGCATAGCGTGTCTTCACAGAGAAATTCGCAGACAGTTGTGATCCGTCAGTAAAAACGGAGAAGGTTTTTGCAAATTATTGTAATTAAGTGAAGGCGCCCTAACCTCCCATGTCGGTCTAAGTAAACTTTATGTTACGAAGTAGCTCAACGGGTGTCATGTGCTCAGTGATGGCTCTTTTGGTCTGCTCTGCAGACGTGATCCAGAACACCGTGCGCTTGCTGTTGCGGTTCTCAGCAAGCACTGTAGGTATATTACGGACGTCATAATGTCAACGACGTACAAAAGCACGGCGTTTTTTTTTTTTGCGAGATTTTCGGCAGTCAAAAGAATCCAGCGGATTGCTCCAAGTCTTTATGTACATAATTAGAGGCCAACGCCAATAACTTCTCGCAAATGTAAACTGTTCCGATTGGAGCAGCTCCCCTTGAATGACAGACAAAGAAATCTTTGTTTAACTAGCTCTACCGCAAAAGAGCAGTGCCACAACGAATAAACATTTTTCTTTCCCGCTGAAAAGATTTTCATGACTAACCAAAGCAAAAGAAGTGCGCTCGTATCTCGAAAAGGCAACTAAGTTGCCAAAATCCTTCTATCACAACAGTGTGAAGCCCTGCTTGCATCTGTAGTGTTGCTGCTTGCCGGCATCTGTATTTGGATGGCCTAAGTGTCTGCGCGTTTGAAGAGTCAGTAACGAAGCTTCTTTTATAGCCTAACCTGCTTGAATACCTCTGCTGCCTGAGGTATTGTTAGCTAGGAACGCACATAAGCACAAATTATCGGTCTAATGAACGTTCCCTAATACCTACACTCTTAACAGAATGGAGTAAAAAGGGACCTTTAGCGTGAGCGCGCTAGAGGACAGCCTACTCCTTTTTTACTCCGATATAGGCGTATTCCTGTTTAGAGTGTAGCACGCACGCATTACCACTTCCGTCTGGTGACAGCGACGACGGTCTGCCGGATTACCGAGAGAGATGTCCGAGCACTCACCTGACGAAGGGGTCGCAGCAGTTGACTGATCCGCAGACTCGCGAGGGCAGGTTGCGCGCCTTGATGACGCGAAGCTCGAGGCTCTCGCGGGGGTCCTCGTACTGCAGCGAGAACCAGATGCGGCCACGGTGGCTCTCCGGGAAGGTGCGCTCTTCGCCGTCGTCGGCGCCGTCGGCCGCCGTCACCCGGTACAGCTCGGGGTTGAGGCCGCCCAGCAGCGAGGTGGCTGCGCAGCCGCGCCGCCAAGCGAGGGAGGCAGTCACACTCGGAATCACCACATCCCGGTCGCACATAACAAGTTGGCGTTCTCGCAAGTATGAAACTGCCTTTTCGCTAGCCGGGGAAAAAATAACCTTGGCAATTCGTTTCGAGGAAGTGGGGACAAATGAAGAATGAGTCGTGCTCCTCTTCGAAAGAAGTCTCCTGCCGTCGGGAAAATTGTGAATTTTGGCCGCAAAAATAAAATAAATAAACGAGCAAATGCTAGGAGAACATGAAACGGGCTAGACTCGGCTGTCTCCAGCAGCGACATTTCCCTTGGTCTTAAACCTCGGAGGCTTCTTTGTGAGCTTCGCCTCAAACCTGCAGCGCGTGCATACGTGACAATACACCTCGGCTCTGACGGTAATAACGATAACAAAGGTTTCATTTGCGACCTCTCTTGCAACGGCTGAAAGCAGAGCGAAGCATTCTTCTCGCATACCATATGGGCACACCATGCGAACACGGGACAACTTCATATTCTTCCGCATACTTATTTCTGTCGCATCAGCCAGGGATTGTAATTAAGTCCCCGCATCCCTGTCAGCAGAGACGCTGGTGTTATTAGCTGCCTTGCGTGCTCAAAGAATGCAGTCGCTAGCGTTTTCAGGGCAAACCATCTATCGCATTCCGCGTCGTTGCACGAGTGCCCAAAACAGTTCAAAGCTGCAGATTAATCAACCGAGTAAAAGTGGGAGCACGGGGCAGCGAAACACGTGGGAGCTCTTTATCGCAAAACAGATTATTAACGACCGTATTCGACAACGTCGCCACAATACACAGGGCAAACACGAAAATCGTTGCACATACAGATACTCGAGACTCAGCCTCGTCTTCCAAGAAAAATTGCGCCTTCTATTTTTTTTTTCGAGACTATGAAGTTTTACACCTATTAGGTTTTATAAGTGGGAATATCCGACAAGCAACACTGCGGAACACGAATTTCGATGGAAGGTCGCCTGGTTAAATATAGGAAAGCCTTAAAGCTTGGGTCATGTACGCCGCTCGAATGACGTTTTGACCGCGGGCTCTTTTGATACAAGTGCAAAGGAAGCCATAGGAAAAGTTAGCTTTTTTCCTGTTACTACTTAGTGCACCGACCCCCTTGAATGTAGTCACTATGCTCAGTTTTTCTCTTCATTTTGCTTCTTAGCACTTCCAAAATGAACGCAGTGTTTTTATACTGGCTGAAATAGAACGCCGCGCACAGGGCAGTGTTTCCGGTGAAACAGTGTGCAATAACTCTCCACGTGGCGTGTCTTGTCTGCCTCGCCGAAAGATGCAAAGGGCGCTTTCATTTTCTCAACTTTGTGACCATCTCTTTATTAGTCTGTATTAGAGGTTGTATGCGTACGCTATGTTTAAGGAGAAATAAATCTTTTATTTACGAATCCTCTAATACTCCGTTCAATCCTTTATTTACTCCTGAAATTTTGGTGCGCGATTCAATCAACACAAATTTCGGTGCCGTTTTATGCGCGCACGTGCCTAAAACGCAAAACATCGCATCTGGACGACTAAGTGATGAGAGACAGACAGGAGGGGATGAAGGGGGTGGGTGGGGGGCGAGGGGGGTGACACAGTTTCGTGCCTTCTACGCGTGCGAGGTGCCCACGATAGAGAGGGACCTTGAAAGCCACCGCAGACGCCGCGCTCCCAAAGCCCTCACACTGGCGGTGACCACACTACTGAACAGCGCGGGCATGCGAGGGGCAGCTGGTTTGCGTGAGCGAGCCAATTTGCAGCGCGCAGACGTCGGCGCCATCAATTCTCCTTTCCCGGCCCTTTACTTCGCAATCGCAGCGATTTCCACTGCGCCAGCTTTTGGCGAGCGGCCGAACACCACACAGGAGCGCTTTCGCTCATCGGTTAAGTTAGCACTCGGCGCCGATGCTAAATTAACTAGTAGCGTCCATTAAGAATAACGAAACATCGTTTGCTTTTTTTTTTATCCTACTCTGCAGCGTGCGCGAGCGAGCACACACTCAAAAACTCACTTTTTTGGTGTGGAACTCGAGCTGAATATAGCCTCTCCATACTTGCACTCCGGCTTGGTAGCCCTGAGTAGTGGCCTGTCGTAATGAATACAGCATTGCGGCCAAGCACACTATAGGATATCAAGGGTGAGCTGTATTTTCCGATTTGTGCGACTGCCCCAGCTTCTAATGTGCTACAAGCGCGCCGTTAATAACTTTTCGTCTTTAAACTTGTATCCGAAAAAAGCCAGAACACCTGCTCCGACAGAGCTGGTGAAACGTTCACCGCATATGCTAAAAACTGCCGCATTGTGAAATATTGCCGACAGCGTACGTAATAAGCTGCCTCTAGCCACTTCTACAGGCGCAGCCTTTTCTCTAGCCAGCTGCTGCTGGAAGCGCGTTAATTCTATGAAGCCACCCACGACGTCATGGAAAAGGGGACAGAACGTTATTTACACACGACAGCGCGCTTTTAGTAATCCGCCCCAACGTATAGCTCAAGATAAACATCAAGTGAAGCGCAAAAAAAAAAACAGAAATTTATGACGGTGCAGTGGCGCGGCTGCCACACGTAAGCCGTCGACAACAAAACAGCGCGAAAGGGAAAACAAAGCATAGCAGCCCGTTGGAACGTTTACTCAGCACAATATCCTCGCAGGAAGGCGGCGCGGTTGTGGAAGTCATTAACAAGCCTCGCTTTCACCGACTCTGATTCAGTGAAAAAAGAGAAAAAAGTTGGAAGGTACGGCATTGCCCAAGTTATACGGCTGCGCACAGCGGAAGCACCCGTTAAATAAAATAAGCTAGCTATAGGAAAACGGAATAGCATAAAAACAAGCGAAATGAAAACGAGGGCTGCCAGCATACTGGTGTCCTTGGCCCTCGTCTCTGTAACCCAGAAGCAGTGCACTTAATGAAAATGCGTTCGTGTGTACAAGCGAATACACACGTACGTGCAATGTACCGGCAGCGATAGATTAGTGGCTAATGCGTTTTCCTGCTGAGGACGAGGCAGCGGGTTCGTATCCGGCATCCGCGGCGGCTGCATATTGATGGAGCCAAGAGGCAGAAAAAAAAAAAAGCTCGTGTAGTGGGATTTCGGTGGAAGCTAAAGAACCCCAGGGAGTCGAAATTGATTGGGGACCGAAGTTTAACCGGCGCGCCTCACAGGCATATGTGAAGCTTTAGCACGTTGAAATCCGTTCAAGAAATACACGCGTGCTCTGAGGGGCAGAAGCTTTAAGAGAAAAATTTCAGCCTCGCCTCGGTCGAGGTGAGGCCGTGCAGCCTGGGGTTCAGGAAGGCAGCGCGGTAGCAGCAACCACACGTTCACTACACGTTTCCTAACTATATGCGTACTCTCTGATGCAGTTGAGTTATTTCACTGCTCCCATTATTCCTTCTCTGCCCAGAAGTACGTCGGCATATACAACATAGTACTACTACACGAACGGTATCTAACGGTTCGTAAAATTCCTCGCACGACATTCTCATGATTAACATCGGCTGCGTGCAAGGTATATCAGGGGCTTTCTTTTTCCTTTTTTTTTCTACTGCCCTTAGGAACAAACCATGTAAACGGCAGTGAGTAATATCTTCCCAGACTAAGGAACGCAGCGCAGCCATGCTCGCATAATGGAAGGGAAAAAGAAAACAAGCAGCGCGCATATGATGCCAGGTTGCGAGGAAGACGTAGTAGGCAGCCTTATTTGCCAGCGAAATGCAGTCATCGCGGTGTGCACACGCCGCCAAGCTATCGTGCACCTAATGGAAAACATGGGTGACGTGGGGGAGCATGTTTGTTGGGGGGCTCCTTGTAGTTTCGAATACACGCGACGGGTAAATACAGTTGCTCCGGGCTTAATTTGAAGTCGATGAAGGTAAGCGAAAAGGGCGAACGCGCCGGTCCCACGAGAAGATGGTACGGCGTCGTGTCAGTAATCTCATTACGCGGTGTGTATCGGCAGCTTGCACAGGAAGTAGCATGAACGCAGCGCTTGTAAGAACAAAAAAAAAAAAAAGGGCAGAAAACAGGCACCAGCTGTTCACTTGCGAAGAAGCAGACAACGAGAAAAGCGGAAATGCCGGAACGGCTGCTGCCTTTTCCAGTAAATTCATCGTCAGCGCAAAGACGCGGATTCTGAAGGCGGCGTACGCCGCAACAGAATAAGCGTGCACGCGTAGTCTGAAGTCGTACAGGTGCAGACGTCCCTGGGTCGCTACTCGTTTTTATGCAGGAAATGCACATTGCCGTAGTTCAAATCGCCCACTTCGGAGTGAATATCTTACTTCTAATAACGTTTACACTTTGCATTTGTCCCTGAAGCGCATTGTTAGAGAAGCAGAGGCCCTGGATGCTGGTGAGCGAGGTTTTCTCTCAGCCGTACCTATCGCTACCGAGTGCTTTTCTTGTTGTCGTCTGTGCCGTTCAGTAAAAAAGAATGTCAAACAGCCAACATATAACCAACCAAACAGAAACGAACGCCAACTTCGAGTTGCGCAAAGCGAAGGGTGCAGAAGCAGTGAAAAGACGACAATGGCGATATAAAAACGCAAACTATGAAATATCAAGGACAGTTATTAAAACGAAGGATGTCGCGATTAAAAGAATGCTCAACACGCACACTGGTAGTGAGGGCTACCTGTGTAGATGCCTCTCAATAAAACTGCCTTGGGATCTTTGGGCACCGAATGCGATGTGCTGTCGCGTTCATCCACTGTCCTCACCCAAACACTGGCGTCATGGTCTAGATTGGACAAACGCCTTTGAACTCTGGACCGGTGTTCCACAGCAAATACGTTGATGCAGCAGATGAGGCGAGCGCTATGACGGCAAACGAATTTCTTGACAGGTGGAACAAATAAAAAGCTAAACAGAAATGAGATATCCAGAAAAGACAACATCCAGAAGCAGTGGAAGATTAGCAACCCATTTTTAAACAAATTATCAACTAATTCCGCTACAGCATTGATCCAATCTGGTAATGGCATCTGCGACAATTCATCTAGAATTGCTATATATTCATCGAAGCATTTTTCTATCGCCCAGTCAGATCCCTTGGCATCATGTCAAAGGAAAATGATCACTTGCCTCACAATTTTTATTTGTCCTGTGTCTCCTCATGAAGTGCCCAGTGGCATACTTCAAAATACAAGCCCTGGAGTCGATATTTTTACCCTCCTCATATTAGACTGAGTGCTCCAATTAGCTGTCATGTCAATTCTCATATAGTTAACCTTATTTTCAAAGCAAGTATATTCCCTCAAGCACTATAAAAAGACGAGATTATTCCACTTCAAAAAAAAAAGTGACAAAAGGTTACTTTCTAGTTATCAACCCAGCGCTATTTTGTCATATCGGAGTAAAATATAAAGAAAGACATTTTTATTGTGGATAACAAATTACCTGAACAAATTTATTATTTTGTCTCTGAAACAGTTTGGGTTTCCGGCTAATTTAACAACTGAGTTAGCTCTTATCTTGATCATTGATCAAGTTGAACCTGCCACTGACGCTTGCAAATTGGCCAGAGCATTATTCATCGACCTTTCCAAAGCTTTTGATTCAATCAATCATAGCAAATTATTTAATAAATTACGAGTATTCGCTTTACAAGGCGTGCACTTACATAAAGTCGTAGCTATTTATTACATAGAGAGCAAGTAGTATGTGTCTCTGGTTGCTTTTTTATTGTAAAGTAACCAACATTCGTGTTCCCCAGGGTTCCATACTCGGGTCGTTGCTTTTCTTAATACATAAACGATCCGTCCGGATGTCTTGACACTTCTCCGTGGTTTTATACTCTAATGACACGACAATTTCGTGCAGAGAGAGATAACTGTCTACATTCATTGACTAACTTCCTTAACGATGATACCTCTAGAATTTCTGAGTGCTGTCGGACTAATATCGTACGCATTAAGATGTTAAAATTAAGCTTTGTTTTATTTTATGCACTACCGGGACGCAGAACTATTCACCCATTTGTTGCCTAGAAGTCTACTATCATCACAGCTAACAAACTGCCTTTTTTGTTGTCATCAGTGACGAGCACCCAAAATCTCGGGAGTACATTTCTTCTACAACAAAAAGAAAGTGGTGTATGGAATAAGAATATGAATCAAAGACCGACCTTACATCAACGTAGTACATGCGCTAATCATCTCATGTGTCTCCTCCGTTGTCCTTTGTCTTTGTTTTTCGCGCTAATTTCTTTGCATAATGCATCGCCAAGTAGCCCGACAGCACGGCTTTCTGAACACTAATTTCGCGCTACTACGCCTTCATTCACATTCATATCACTTGCTGCTTCTCATAGTGCGAAAACACATCACACATTTATCACCCCCCCCCCACCCCTTCCCACGCACACACACACACACACACACACACACACACACACACACACACACACACACACACACACACACACACACACACACACACACACACACACACACACACACACACACACACACACACACACACACACACACACACACACACACAATATACCCAGAAGTAACGTATAATAATTGTAAATTTTAGTAATTTTATGTGCAATGCATCAGGATATAAAAGAAATTGTTAATTTCTAATTTAATTGAATATTCTGTTTTGACATCAGTGTATGAATTTCACAACAAGATGTTGCCGCTTTCCATACAAGAACCCAGCCTCCTAACCTCTAACAGACGCAGTTTCCACCTGAGAACAGAGCTAAACAAGCTAGATTTGAGCATTTCGCTTTACCAGTGTTCGTGAATCTACACGCAAAAACGTAATAACGTTTTACTTAAGCCGATAACTGACTCTGGCAAACACAGCCCTGGTTTTTGCCCCACGTACTGCGAAATACTGTCCCGATTTGAATTAAAGAATCTACTAGACTACGCGTACTAAGGAATTTTCTTCTTTTTCTTAATACCGGGGCAGTTTATTGACTTTTTTTTTCCACAACTTACGTAAACATCCATGCTAATTTCTTCATTTATCCTCCTTTAATGTTGTATCTGATGCTTTTTTTTCTTCTTCAATTGTAGTCTGCTATAAGAAGGTAATTAGACCATCCTTACAAGAGGTCCCCTCATGGATCTTTGACTCTGGGTCCTCTGCATTTTCCATAAGCATTGTACTACCATTGTTAAAATTAAACCGTTCATAAACAAAGATAGCTTGCACGGCCGACAAATTTACCGCAACGCTGCGCCCAGCAGATACATTGGTACCCATGAGAAGAATTCAGGGCATTGTCCTGCATCCTGCAAATAACATGGACAGTGATAGCAGTTCTTAGGCGTAAAGCTTTTACAAGGAGCCGGGAAAATTTCTTTTTCCCGGCTCCTTTCTTTTTTTTTCTTTTTGTCAGCTTCCTGGACCAGCTTTTTTCGACTCGTCAAGCTCGGTTAAACTCTATCGTTCTTAACCGAGAGCCTCCGCCTCGTCAGGCCGGTAAGCTCGTCGTTCCCCCGAGCTTACGGCAGCGCGCCGAGCCAGCGCCGCCTGTGCGTCGCAGGCGCGTTCAGCCGGCGTTCCTCTGAGATTACGCGAGAGCGCCGAGCAACTGCGTGCAGGATCGCACGACAAAGACCAGCACAGCTCGCTGTGGTGGTAGCGACGTGCATTTCAGAGTATTTTCTTTAGTCGCGAGTCATACAACAATTGCATAAGCATGAGCTTTAGTCAGCGTGGCGGTTCCCTCTCCATTGAAAAAAAAAGAGAAAAATTGCATCTTTACTACAGTCTGTCCCATAATACCACATATCACGTCGGTTGTCGCGACGACAAAAATTTCGGCGAAGTAGTGACGGAGACAGTCGTTCTCCAGCGTCAGAAAAGCGTGCACACTACAGAAAACGCAGACAAGATTTCTTGTCGGCGAGAAATTTTTTTTTTCTCAGTGTATGAAGATAATTTCTATTGTTAGGACATATCTTCGTCGCCCTTTTTTTTTTCAAGGGGGTACATGGGCCAACAGCAAATAAACGATCTTTTTTTTTTCCCCTCTGACTAGACGCAAAAGTATGTTTACACTTACAACACTCCTCTTAATGGCGCCCGACTGGCTTCAACCAGCTATTAGATCGCATAGAGGGTAAAGACTCAGGAAGTAAAAAGGAAACGGAAAAGGTAAAGGCACGAGGAAAAGAGAGTGAAGCCTTATCGATTTTTGTTACGCGCGTCATCACTGTGAGCTTGGGAAAACTTTGAGACATTTTTGGCGGCAAGGGTTGTTCGTGATCATATATACCAGCTGGTTTTGTTTAAAGCTTACAGGTTTTTGTTTTATTTGCGAGAGGTGCGTCGGCGCTGTCTGTGTAGGTGGATTGTACAGCAAGGCGGACATTATTTACGCAACAGACCTCGATAATGGCAGGATTAGTTTAACAAAATAAAGAGCGCATTTTTTAGGGGTAAGATTATATTGCGAAATTAAAAGCTATCAACAACAACTGTGAGCCAAATTTCTTTTTAACTTTTTAATCAGCAATGTACCTTAATATACCGACTGTGAAAAATACACATTTTAAAGCTTGTTGAGTTGGCTTTCTCGCATTGCATATTTATAAAATGGTGTCGCTACGCGAGGCATTTTTAACGAAATTAAGTAAGCTTCTTTCAGGTCATCAAATACACAAACGGAGTCTGTATTTGACGCATAAAAAGTGCGAGCGACGCCATTTTATAAATATGCAATGAGGAGACCCAAGCCAACGAGCTTTCAAATGCATATATATTTGATGTTAGATATTTCGAACCACAATGCCGACTAAAAAAATTTAACAACAAGACTCACTTCTGATGTTGAGGGCTTTCAATTTCGGAATTTGACCTTGCCTCTGAAATCTCCAAAATAAAAAAAAAATGTTGATTTGTTAATTTTAGTTGACTAATTACCTAACTATTGAACCGCATCCCGTTGACTTTGCCCACCTTGCTGTATAATCCACCTGCCCAAACCGCACCGACGTAAGTCTCGCGGTTTTTAAAGTAAAAATCTGCAAACGTTAGCTTTTGTCCTCCGTTAGCGTTGCACAGCACACGCCTGCGCATTGTGGGAGGTTTCTTACAGACAGGCAGCAGCGAGACGGGCCCTGCGTCGCCGGGTGAAGTGCAGGGCTGCCCGGGTTCGGCGGCGCACGAGCTGGCGTCCGACACGAGGCTGGCAGCCGAGCCGCACAGGGACGAGCCGGCCAGCGTGGGCACCACGAAGTCGATCGGTCGCTCCTGCCTGCGAGCGCCACACAACCACCGACTCTGCTCGGCACTGCGTCCGAAAGGTCCGTCCGACCTATGGTTCGACGATGGGCACGGTCTCCCGCTGCGCTTGGTCGCTATTCTTTGCAGCGGGTTTGTGTGCGCGGGATCATCGCTCAGCATTGCGCGGGCAAAGTGGCCTTGTGCAAGCCGTTGATCTCGTTACCTGCTGGCAGCCTTATTTGTTTGAAGAATTTGTGGCACGCATCAACGCGGGTAAAAGGCAGTAAGCAGAATTAAGAATTTTTAGAATGAAGTCGACAGAAGTTCATTGGAACGCTCGTTAGGTTGCTGTCTAATAACTCTACAGGTTATACTTGCATTCTTATTTTGATCAGGTAATTAGTATTCGCTGTAGATTTAATGTCTACTGCCGTGAAAACTAACTTAATGAAAACGCACTTGCGCACAGTCATCTGGAGCTAATTCAATTTCATTTACATTCCATTTTTTTTTCTCCACACGATACAGATTCGGTTAAAAATAGCTCTAGCGGATAAATAATACGAGCGCATTCTCGAAGGTAAATTTATCTGCAGAAGATGAGTAAAAGGGAGGGTTCAAATTTACATGGAGACTGCGCCATATGCACAGTGTGACCCCCCCCCCCCTCACCCTACAAAATTTCGTGCTGGCAGCGCTCCGCTCGCTAAGCATTAGTACGTCTAACCTGCTTTGGGGCCAGCTACATCCTATCATAAGATGTCTAACCCTCTTAGCAGTACACTATAAAATATCGTTCAAATTCAGGTAAATTTGGTTTCCGCAACGCGTTCGGCAGCGAAGCACGACAGGCGAGAAATGCCACTAGGCTTTAGTTAGTTAGGTTGGCTTCACCGCATTACAGCAATGCGGTGCGAAAAATGTGCAGAGGAGACCGAAGGCCATCCTCGAGCACACCCCACGTTCACCTCGGCATGAGGTCTAGCGCTGCAGCAGGTACTCAGGACCACCCTCTCTGCTGTTGGGAGAAGCGCCACTTACAGGGGCGCGGCACGTCGTTCGACATATCGAATGTTCCGCTCAACGCGAGTTCGATAGACGCGAACAGTGATGTTGTACTTTTGCATGAGATTTGCAAGAAGACGCTCTGCCAGTTCTGTATAAACAATAATTCCATATATCCGGGTTCGATATATCCGGGCTCGGCTGTAGTAGGATAAGCATGAAACTTATACGAAGCTGTTTCTAGAATAAAAGCCATGTATGAAAAAGTGGAAACAAATAGAAATAAAACAGCGATGACATAAAGATAATTTATTACTTTCCTGAAAATTTATTGTCACTTAATTTGTGCACGATCACCTAAAGCATCTGCAGAATTGAAACTGCATATATATCTGATATAGTTTTTTTTAATAAATCAGGTTCATTTCTATGTAATAATGAATTTATTAATTTAGAATTTTCTGAACTTCCCCTTCGCTCAGCAAACTACCGTTTCTCATAAGACACGTGACGTCAGAGCTTACAGCTAGCCAGCCGTGTTTGTCGCCTGCTCTGCTCTCGAAGACGGCGCTGGCAGATGAAGAAGAGGTAAAAAACTGAATCATGAGAAAAAGTTTTTACAAAATACTAACCTTGTGTTGCTGAACAAAAAATCACCCTCTATATGCATATTTTCCCAACAAAGTAGGCCGAATAAAAAATAAAAAAAAACCTTGTGCTCTGACGAAGATGAAGCTACCCTGTTGTGTACATTTATTTCTTGAACCTGAACTTTACCAGACCTGTTGGGACATTGACGGAACGCATACTTATTGTACTGCGTAGATATAAATGGCCAAGGAAAGCACGCAGTAAATTATTTCGAAAAGATGTTTTCATGAAGTTTCTAATTTCTTGCCCGTGCGAAACAATCACGCGGAACACTTGAGGAGACGGAGATATACACATACGCGCCAAGTGGGGCTGCGTGTTTTGGCCATGGACTCTTAGGTGTCGCTGCTTACTAAGCACTGTCTTGAGAACAAAATCTAGTCGTACTTCGTTTGATGCTGCCCTACTTCATAATAGAAGTTTTTTTTTTTAACGTCCCTAGTAATTAAAGCTCTAAACACTAATCCAAGATTGGTCTATTCACAAAACAACGAAGTGCATCCGCTCGCTACTTTGGTTTGATCCTCACAGAACGCTCTACAGCTGGCTCCTACTAAGCGGAGATTTGTTCTTCATTAAGCGGTATTCAGCTCTGGCTAAATCTGCACAGCCTGCCATTTTCCTTTATGGACAACGAAAGCTAGAAGCGCGTGCGTCGCACACTAAGCATACGTCAGACGCCGAGGGCGAAAGCATTTGCCACGCGAATACCTTGAGACGCCAGCGCTGCTAGCTTTGGTTGCAAAGAAAAAAGCGGAGGCGAAGAGTGGGCTTCTTAACACTGAAAGTCTATGGCTCATGGGTGATTTTCATTCAGGCGATCAAGGTAGACCACTTGTTTCCACTAGCGCTGGTCAACACAAATCTAAATCATTGTCGAATACAGCTCTCAGAGCAATCAAGAAAAGGCTGAATTGGAGCTGGCTTGGGATATCTTTGTTGAAACTTGGTTCAGCGCGAAAGACGAACACAAAGAAAGGAAACGACACACACGGAGCGCTACTAACAATTGTCCTGAAAGGAATTCCAGGTTTGTGGGTCTTTGCAGTGAAAAAAACATTCAAGCAAACAAATTTGCACTCGATTCATATGTAACATCGCATGACCTGCTTGCTACCAACCGGAATATTGCAGAGAAGGTTTCAGAAGAAGAGCGTGAGAAGTGTCTCCTTGAAGGCGTAGAATGCATCTCGAAGGACGCTTCACAAACCTCCAGTCGACGCTCGAGCCGTGTTCTAGACGGAATTGTCAGATTTTTCAAGGAACAGGACCTTCTTTTACTGCAAGCGGACAAAGATAGGGGCTTCGTCGTCTTGCGTCGAGGTGACTACCAGGAGAAAGCTTTGCAAGCCGTTGAAAAGAACTTTGTCCGAGTGAAGAAGAGTGCGGTTCGCGTTAAAACCAAATTCATGAATTACTGCAAACAGTTGAACCTGACGAAATTAGCTAACGATATTTCGAACTGCAGAGGGAATTGCTTGAATGTTTTTTTTTTTCACTGCAAAGACCCACAAACCTGGAATTCCTTTCAGGACAATTGTTAGTAGCGCTCCGTGTGTGTCGTTTCCTTTCTTTGTGTTCGTCTTTCGCGCTGAACCAAGTTTCAACTATGTCCCACCAACTAGCCCAGCACGAAGTTTTGTTAAAGTTGGGATATCTTGAATATTTTAATGGTTATCTGCTCTACGCCTCGCTAATATGTAGCAGGGATGTGAAAGTTACAGCTGACATGAATCAATCAGGGACGGCATTTCCTCTCAGCATTGTTCTCACGGAGGAATGGTGTGGGGTAGACCTGCGCCTTGGCTTATCGTAAGCTTATCGTTGCCATGGTCCCAGGCATGAGGCACTAACGAACCGTTAGTACGTGCGAAGAAACCTGAGTTCGGCCTTTATCTTATGACATGTGGAGCATCCTAAACGCCGCCGCATGTAACATGGCATGCGTATGAACCACGAAATAAGAAAGGAGTACATGGTTGACGAGGAAACATGACGCTATATGAGTGAAAAACCGCATGCTGTTTGTTATATTGGACTACATGGCAGTGAAAGTGGTCGAAAAGAAAAAAGTGAAATTTGCTTCGGCTTTGATTCAGCACCGCTCCTTTTTGTCCTCGGCAGTAAACTCGCATGCAGTGTTGTGGAGAACATATACACCCTGTCGTGGCGTGATAGCCTGGTTAATCCACTGTATTAATTTGCAAGCCCTCGCCGATATACCATCTCAGTAACCCAACCACCGCGACAAACCAAGGACTAGTAATTCGGTAAGACAAAAGAAAAGCGTCTCGGCATCGCTTAGCGACATGACGAAGAATTAATGTTGCCGCTGTCGAGACCCAGACAGCGGTTTAGTCTCCCGCCAGTGAGAGCCTTACGCGATGCAGCCGCCGTAGAAGTGTGGCTCGTTGGTTCCGCGGCGCAGACTGCGTCGGGACGTGGGCGAGGGCGTGTTCCGCGGCTCGTTGGGTCCGGCCACCGCGATGGACACCCTGGGCGAGCGGCCGCAGTCCAGCCGCTCGTAGGCGCCCTGGTCGGTCGGCTGGACATCCGCCTTGCGCCGGCGACGCTGCAGCAGGCAGGCCACGCTCAGAGCCAGCAGCAGGCAGGCGGCCGCAGCCGCCAGGGCGCCCGGTAGCGCAGCGCTCTGCAGGAGTCCGGCCGAGCCTGCGGGAGGTCCGCGCGTGGGCGCGCCGCGATGCTTCAGGCTCCGAGTTTCTGGCCGGCGGCGGCGGCGGCGTGCCTACACGGCTACTGCATGGCGTTCATTGCCACGCCGATTCCGGCTGTGGCATCCCACTCTATCGTGTAACCAACCAATGAATTCATATGTTATCTCGCTGAACGAGAACATAAGTATGTGCGACGATGAACCGTCCCAAGCCGGACGCAGGTGGAGGGGGATAACGGGGGGAGTGGGGGAGGGGGGCTTGGTTAGGAGACATTTAGCTTTCTTGTCCGTGCCTCGTTTTCAGGTAATATGCAAAAACTATGCCGAAGGATCTATGGTTTCGGGATTCGGTGTCAGGACCAACATTGTTCTCAATCGCGCAAAATATTCACGAACGCCAGTACAATGAGCGTAAACGGGCATCGCCCATCCCTGACGACATTCGCCCGTTTCCTAGCGTCTCAAAATTTTAGCTTTTCATAGCTCTGAAGACGCGCCTGTAAATATGCACCCCCCCCCCCCCTTCCCAATTCCTTTCCACCCTTACTTTTTCAATAAATATGGAAACAGCTCCACGAGCGCAAGAGATGTGAGCTTATTGTTGTTGTTGTTGTTGTCCTCTAGAAAATGGCGCATACCCACTGCGGGGGATTGGCCAAGACACAGGCGGCAACTGATAGGTGTACAAAATGTTAAACAAGAAAATAATGGTGGGGAAAAATAAAATAATCATGATAATAATAGCAATTAAGAAATAAATGAAAGGATCTCAGATGTGTGATTATGTGATTATGTGAGCTTATATTTGAATTTGCATTTCTCTTTTTCATCGAGATACATGCAAATGTACGCACGTGTTTCTGAATTGTTTGGAGACCGAGAACAAAAACCAAGAAAATACAGTTGATTACACAGCACGACATTATAACGTTCTCGAAATCGCTCCCCGACCACAATTATAAGAAGTCATATTTAGTAGGACACCCTAAACAAGAAGGTAAGAAGTCAAGAATACTACAAAATTCATGTTTACCGAGATTGAGCTCATTCCATGAAAGAGCAAAATCCTTAGGCAAGAGCGTAAAAAATGACAAAACGTGGTTGAGAAACATTTATGCACCTCTCATTCTTTTTAACTATTTTTTTTACCTTGACAGATGTTTGAAGAAACAACAGCGAATCCCTGGAAAAGGGTTGGCCGGAGGGCCCTGACAGACACGCAGTGCTCCACTGAGCAGAAAAGAAGGCCTGCGGCGCTTCCAGACAAGGGCAGTGACCCTGCCTGAGCTTTTAAGCTCTCGGGAGCGCAGCGCATAATCAGGTGTTTGTAGAAGGTGCTACGATAAGCAAAATTGAAAGAAAGGGGAATCTTAGTTGTCATCTTTTTCGGAAAGGTGGCGAGACGCCGACTTTCCTAAATAATGCGCGGGTGCAATGATCTCAAGTTTGCAGGACGCAGTTGTCGCAGGTGTCATAAATGCGAACGCTGAAAGAACAACAAGCTAAAATTATGCGGATTAAGTCCGTTTACCCTCTAGGGGCTAAGGACTGAGCCCCAACTAGCTGCCCCGCAACTGGCCCGGAATTCTCGCAACTGGCTGCCTGGCTGTCATAAGTACACTTGATGAGGTCTTCGACCTGAAATGTTGTATACATACTCTTAGTATCTGGCAAGTGTGGTTCTTTAAAAAAAAACAAAAAAAAACAAGATACTAACTTTAAATGCCCGCCTATAACACCTACTCCACGTGTTCGTGAACAAGTTTAATACAATTTCAAGTAAACAACGACGCCTTCACAATTGTTGTCGCTGGAGATGTGGGCATTAAACTTCATGATAATTTTTATCTGATGATTTGACTAGTCATTATAAAAACGTCTGGGCTACTTAGTTTCAGAACTGCATTCATTTTTCACAATTGAGAAAAGCTATACTGTAATTGTAGTGCGTTTTCAGAAATTTGCGGAGAACGCAAGTGCGTCAAGATGTACCCCAGGCAACCCGTCTAAGGCTGAGTCTAGGGTTTTTACGTACTTAAATTGAGTAGACGTGCGAAAGCATGTGTTTAATCTGGTTGGCTCAAGGTTTTGCTTTGCTGGGTCGTCGGCAAGTCTGGCGACGATACTAGTTCGACAGTAGTTTTAGTTGAAGACGACGATGCGCAGTGTACAGCGCGAGATTATGCATATTAGTTCGATAGTAGTATTAGTTGAAGAAGATTATTATGTGCAATGCACAGCGCGAGAGTGCGTTGTAGTTTAACAGGAGGCGTGATCGGTTGCGGCAATAGCATAGTGCCCTCGTGCAGTGGACAGCGAAGCTGATCTTTTCACACCGCCATGGGTTAGGATCAAAGTCGCGGCCATATTTATTTTATTTATGCATGTTGGCCAATGTCACCCTCAAGGTCAAGCTTCACACAAGCTTCGTGGTTGGGTTTGACCGCGTGAAGTAGTGCTTTCTAGTGCTGAGAAACGAAAAGTGCTGAGAAACAGCCGACCTATGAATCAAGGTCGACCACAGGCATTAGCATATTTCTCCTCTGTCGGAATGCGGCTGCCACAGCCCAAATAGAAACCTGAACTCGCGCTTGGCAGCAGAAAGCCACAGCCTCCGAGCCAGCGCTGCCAGTGCAGAGCAAACCGAGAGCTATGCGAAGAACTACATCCCGTGTTTCTTTTTTATTATTAATTAAGCCTTGCTTTGTGCGCCGCCAAAACAGTGGTATCTTCAGCGATAGGTATTATACCCGACGATTTGAGGAGAAAACTTTCGGTCGTTTCGTCAAACCTTCGAATAGAACAAGTACTTCGTTCAAGATCTACTGACCACGAAAATGCTGGTAGGGACAGTCGAACGAGCTGTAAGAGTTTCCTTTACAGCTCAGCGCCTATCTCTCTATTTGATCCTCTTCACATCACTTTTGAATTCTGAATGACACTTTTTAATGCGAATTTAAATATTGTGGTCATGCATAGCTACATATCGCGTAAAAAAAAAAAAATCAGCCCACAGAATCAGTGCAGTCTTCCACATCGCTATAAAAAGGGCTATAGTACCAGAATGCAAACCTTTCTAGTAGGGAATTTCGACACGCTTTCCCATGACTTAATAATAAGGAAAAGGTCTGGGAGTGCAGCAACAGAGCACCTGAATTCCAAACTCCTCCCTTCGCGGCACACTCTTACAGTCATCGACAATATTTTGCGGGATACGGATTCGCCTAAAAAAAAATTGCGTTGCCTCGCGGATAGAGCACGCATATCTCCTCATGCGACTATAATTTTCATTGACCTGCTTTGATCGACACGCAGATTTTTTTTTTTTACCGTAAATCCACATCCCGCAAATTTTTGTGCATTACTGCACATGCAACAGGGCCTGAATCACGTCTGCGCTGGATGCACTTAATGAGACAGCAATGAGACACGCACCGCTAAGCCAAATGAAAGTAACAAGTGAGAGAGCAAGGATTCCAGGGTCATCCACAAGCTGTGATAGCAATCGGTATGCATCGAAACACAGACTCGGAACGCTTATTTCAAACAAAAAATCCCTGACTTCGTTGGTAGCATATGAAGGACTGTTCATCGCGATACTACTATTATCGTTAACTTCATTTCTGGCAAGTTAGCTGGCGTCTGATTGGGATTCTATTGATGCCCGACCAAGTGAACAATAGACCTCATAGAAAATTTGTCGGGCCAAGATGCATCTAGCTATATTTTCAACGGTGAGCAGATTTAAAAAGAAACACAAGATCAATAAAATAAAAAGTAAGTTTCCATTAAATAAAGCAGAGAAGCGATTCGGCAAGTTCTGGTAAACTGATATTCCCTTTAGTTTCACGCTAACCTTTTGTTTTCTTCCTTGTAAAAGCAGAGCATCTACATGCCCACGCGCGCGCGCGCGCACGCACGCACGCACGCACGCACGCACGCACGCACGCACGCACGCACGCGCACACACACACACACACACACACACACGCACACACACACGCACACACGCACACACGCACGCACGCACGCACGCACACGCACACACACACACCAAATTGCATATCCTTTAGGCCAGCGCTGACATCAGGTACAGAGCCGCCCGCTAAAAAAAAAAATAGCGCAGCATCAAAGGCCCTAAAGAGTGAAACTATAAAGAAGAATATAATCACATCGACGGTGCCAAATTACATCCATAATATTATTTGTCCCATTCAAAGCCCAATGCCCCTCGCCAGAGCAGCAGGGGAACGGAGATAAAAAAAAATGCAAAGAGCAAAAGTCGGCGCTTTGAAATCGCTCACCTTCGTCCCAGAAATAGAGAGAGGCTCTTAGAGGGCGCAATCGCTTCTTCTATTTACTTCTTTTGTCAGGCCAGACCTCTGGGAATGAGCGGAAAGCTAATCTTCATTACATGCGCCTGGCTATGCCATTTGCTGCGTAGGCCCCTCAACCTTTTGCAATCCGACTCACGGATTTTGCATTGTGTTTACTGCTCTTTTGTCATCGGGCTTTCTTTTCCAGCGAGAACTGATCTCCAAATTAGCCGTCAGTGCTCCCCTCCCTTCTCGCTTTCAAAAAGGCCGCTCCTTTGTAACCCCAAATGGGAAAAAAAGGTGATGGTTGCTGCCACCAATGCCGACAACGAGACCAACTTTGTTTCCTCGAAGGATTTTTGTTCACACATGGGGTGACGTAAAAAGCACTAGGCCGCTAGTAACGTAACCTATGGGAGGAAGAATAGGCCACCATTCACAGCTAGCAGAGCTGGTTGTTAACAGTAGAGAGACAAGTTCGTGAAGTGGGCATTCAAAACAACCTTACTCTGAGATTACGGCTGGATGGCGGTAAGGTACGATTTAAAGTCAGCAGGTGTTGAAGCCCAGTTATGTTCCTTCCCGTGAAGCTTTGATGTCGGCACTGTCTGACGCTCCTGGATTGTTTTTAAGCATGAAATTATTTTAGCTTCGATACTCGGCAAATTCAGTGAAAATTGTTAGTAAGGTGTACCGAAACCGAGGCCGAAAATGAAGACGAACTTATTCGAAATTTTCTAGAATTGTTCGTCCCAGTTAAAGCCAGCAGAAAAAAAAAAAGTGGCTGTGGCTCAACTCGGCTGAGCCAGGATATACAGAGCGAAAGTTCTGTTAAGCATGGTTAGACAAGGTTTAGCTTTTGTTTATATTTATTTTTTCAAGACTTCAGCGAGAGCAAACTGTTTCAGCGAGATCAAACCACGTGATGCATCACGTGCCACAAGTGCAAGAGCGAGCGTTCAGAGCGGCGGTCGGCGCAGAAGCGGACGTGACTGCCAAACGCAAGAGCGAATAACGTGACATATCACATGCCGCAACTGTGGTTAAGGGGGGACCGAGCTGCAGCCAGCGCAGCGGTGGACGTGACTGCCAAGCGCGAAGCTATGGCGTCGATGAAGAAGATCGAAGCACCAGGCACCTACCACGCGCGATTTTGCACATGCGGCGCGCCTCCCGTTAGAGGTCAAATATAAGAGCCAGATGACCTTCAGGCTCACCATGGGAGGAGTAGAGTTCTTCGCCCTAAAACTTGCCACACTAAAACCCCGAGCGGGATTCTAGCGATTGCCGGGGCAAACAAAGCAGCTCCGTTCTCTTATGCCTTAGACCACTCGACCACGGACGCAGTCTCTCGCACTACGTGCTGTCACGTAGCCTTCCTCGTTTTAGATCAGTTCGTCCTGTGCTTCCAAACGCTGCGTTCCGGAAGCGGGGCCGCCGTGGCCGTGAAATTTAACTGGCTAAGTCAAGAGATAGAAAAGCTCGACTATGTGGCAGTGGCAACTTTTTTTAGCTGTACACGAAAGTGAGAAGGCTGCCTAGGCTGCCAAACACGTCTCTAAAGCTAGATAAAAGCATGCGAGCACCATGGCTTGTCAAACAATGAAACCAGTGAGGTACTACATCGAGAACGCTGCCCATCACGAAAAGCCGAAGCCCTTGAACGCGGCGGCACGCAAAGCGTGCAAAGTGGCGAAAGAGGCCGAGCACGCTGTACATTTGAAAAAAAGCGGCTGATGGCCGGGGTTTCTCAAGCTACGAAAGCAGCCGATAAGAGCATGCGCGCTTCCTAGCTCGAAGAACCCAAGCGTGCGAAGACAAGCGCACATTCAGCAACCAAAGACCCTGCCATTCCGATGTGCGGCTAGCTCCATTTATGAGCTGAATGCGTTATGCCTTTCTCGCAATGTATTTGATGCCTAAACCTACTTTCGACGACGATATAGGCTACATTTTTTTTAAAATCAGGAATGTACTTGACGCCTGTGTTCCCGAATATATGCGTCCGTCACGTGCCCAGCTTTTTGGACGAGCATTAAAATTCATCACCTGTCAGGCCCATTAAGACAAAAGACAGAGTTGTCCAGGTGGGATTGTAAGAAGAATATGAAGAAGAGGAAGTATTTGTAGACGATGGACAAGAAGATAGACTCCACAGGATACACGGACACAGCAAAAACAATGGGCGTATATAATAACCACTGCATGAACACAAGCAGTCCAACATCACAGTCATTGGGCCACTGCAGCGGGTCAGGATGGAAGGAGGAGGGTGAGAATATGCGGAAAGGAGAGACGCACACATTTCTGAGCAGTCGCACCCAGCATTCTTGTATGTATGTGCCCGCCATTTTTTTATCCTTTTATGCCCTTCCCCTGCAAAGTGGCCGACAGGGCTCGAGTCTGGTTCGACCCCACTATGGCTGCCCCATCTCCGCTTTCTTTCCCTGTCTTCTGCGAAGACCGACAGAAGGATCCAGCAGAGGGCTTTTGCATCAGCGAGGCTCGCTGCGAAGGTTCACGGGAGAAAAGGGGCAGCCGCGGACTATGCGTAAGGGGCGGAGAGTGAGCCCGACCCTGGGGACAATGCATCATCCGTGGCCGCGCCCGTAAGTAACATGCCGGACTTGAGCCACCGGAGAGAGCCAGACAGTGTGCCGTCTGCAGTGGGAGTGTCGCGGCCTAGGGTGTACCGGACAGAAGCACCGAGAGCCTTTCGTCCGTTCTTCTGAGGAATGCATTACGCTTGCTTTGATCGCGAGGCCCAATTGCAAAAAAGTGAAAACGAAAGCCGACACAAACTTTCCCAACTCCTCTCACATTATTTAGGCCAAGGAAGAATGCTGTGTAGTGCTAAAGATTTGTGAAACAAAGCGCAATAAGGCCACCCCGTTTTCTACCAGAAGCGAAAAGCCAGGTGTGCATGAATGACACCAACTCTCATGCAATTAACTAGCCTGGCAACTTCTCTTAATTTTGGCATTTCGCAGCAAACTTCAACTTACATTTCATTGTATTATTTCAATGCTTTTTAATAATTTTTATTGAGATTTCTCGCTCGTGAGGGCACGGATGTTTTACGAATGTTTTGATGTAATAGAGAGTATATGCAAGCATTAATAGTATTTATTTGAAACTGATTGTCACATTTCTTTCTGCGCTGATTTCGCCATTTTCAGTGCGCACGATGTAAGAGGCCTACCTCTCCACGTCAGTGCCTATGACATAAACTGTCCTTTCTATTCCCATAATCCGTTGTGACTGAAATAAAGTCAACAACGTTAAATACTATAGGTAGCTGCTAATTTCTACCACTCCTTGCACGAAAAAATTTATCTCAGGTACCGTTTACATCCTGATACTATACAACACACCAGTGGCGTAGACAGAAATATTTTTCGGGGGGTGTTATACGCCCCCAGTAAAAAAATAAAAATGAAAGACAGCCTGCGCCTAAACAATTTCTTAGACTTTTTTCTGCTTTAATAAACACGAAGGGCTAGTTGTTTCGTTCACTGTAATAGCTACATAATATGAGTGCACGCAGGACGCCGAGGACTTGATTTGTAAAGAACATTGATTTTCTCCCAAAAAACACCCCTACGAAAAATCATGGCTGTTTAGAATATTTTCACATATGCACAACAACACAGAAGCTTCTTCTCTACAACAAAATCAGCAACTGCGAACGAGTGACATTTCACAAAACTTCTCTATGCATGTGAACCTGCGCCTGGCCGCAGAGGCGATTTAAAAAAAAAAGAGGACTTTTTTTTTTCACGATAGTTTATGATCAATTGAGAACAATGCAAAGGATGAAAAAGTAGGCTGACGTGAAAAGGTATGTTTAATTGCGTTAACTGTGCTGACAATTAAAAGGAGCGTCATACGTCGAGCGATGGCGAAGGGTGGCTGTTTCCTGCGGTTGTTATTATAGAACCGCGACAACGTACGTCAGCCTTTTCGAGAATAAACCGACAGTCTTCTTATTTCCGTTTACACATTTTACTTATCGATGTGGTCTGTAAATATGGGCCAAAAAAAAAAAAACCCGAAAGGGGTGTTCTGACACCGACCCCCCGCCCCATGGATACGCCCCTGCAACATACTTCTACAATAAATAACTAATGTTTAAGCTTTGTTAAAGCTCAATAGGTGCCTAATTTTAGTTGTGTGTTTTTTTCTTTGAAATGATGCGTAAGAAATTAGAATACATGGATCACAGCGTGGTATTCTTCTACGGCCGATAAATAATTTATAATTGAATTTATTCCCTCATGTTGCTTGTGTTTCAGTTTCACCAACTAAATGATGGCTGTTGCGTGTAGTTGACTTTTAAATCACGTGAGACACAAAAAACAAGCCTGCTTCAAGAGCTGGAATGACAAAAACGACGTATCAGCAGCTATATTGCAGTTTTTTTAGTGCCTCACATGACCTTAAGACCAGTAACACGTCACAGCCATCGTTCGGTTGATGAAACTGCAGCCGAAACAGCGTCTGGTAGAAAGTCAATTATCAGTCATTTAGTGGTCGGGGGCAAATATCACGGGTGATCTATGTATAATAACTTCTAACGCATTATTTGACAGAAGAAAACATGCAAGTAAAAATTTGTAGCCATAATACTTTGAGCGCCGTAGCTGGGCTCTAAAAGAACGCTGAAAAGTGTCGGAACACATAAAATTAACATTACACAGTTACTGCCCTTCTACGAGTTCTGTGTACGGTATTGTTTCGATCAAAGACGACCGACCCGACGCCTTTGCGAGCAATCACTTTCGTTTCGAAAGAACAGAAACCTGTCTGTTCCCCAGATAGAAGCTGAACAGTTCAGGCACCGGCGATCAAGTAGGCTTTGAAAGAAGTCAAGAGAAAGCTTGCTCAGAAAAGATTCCCCTCCTGAAATTCAATCGTTGAAGTTTCGCTACGCCAGCAATAAGGTCGGTTGGGCACACATCTTAATAAAAGAAGCTGCCTTTAAACGCGCGTTTATTTCCATTTAAACAAAGCTGGCTATGAAGTCAGCGCCAGAACATCTGCTCCACTTCTTTTCTCTCTCTCTCTCTCTCTCTATATATATATATATATATATATATATATATATATTCTTCATACGTGTTCGATGTTCGATTCTTTCCAGTGCTCTGGTCTGGCTCTCTCTTAACAGGATTTAGGCAGCTTGATGTTTATTGTGGAGCTTCTTCAGGAAACGAAGCATCGAGGAAGTAATATCGGACCGGCGCCGCAAGTGAAGGTCCCGTTTGCTGTGGTACTGAAAAACTCGAGTGCCGGCCAGATTACGTCTCGCTTAACAAAGTGCTGCGATACTTCTCCGTACTTTGAGGTGTAGGTCCGCTGAGCTCTTTTTGGTTTCGGCGGCACATGAGAAGCCTTATTCACAGATTTGAAAGAGGTAGTGCACTTTGTGTCTGACCGAACGTAAAAAAAAGCATAATGAACCGACCGGCTCATCTTGGGGGACGCTATTGAGCGCTTTAAAGTAGTTGTATGTCTTTGCGTATTAACAAAAAAAAATAGTTCTACCTACATGCTTTCTCGTTAATTACTGAATAGGGATCTCGGTTGAAGCTTTTGCCACGTGGAGGGAACAGCAGAAAGGCTTGAGAAAGGTTGCTAAGCTTATGTTCACAAAAAAAAAAAACATTGTACAAAGCACCATAATTTATTCTTGTTACGTTAAGTGGTTATTAACTTGAACGCGTAGCCACAAACAGACCAGATCGCAAGAGTGAAAGCAGAGAAAGAAGTAGGTCAGGAGTTCTGACTCAAGAAACCTGTTCAACGCGTGATACTGCTGCACAGTCGCGCAATGGCAATGAGCAACGTGATACTGCTGGTCATTACCGCACAATTCTCTTCGCAACTTAAAGGGCGCACACGAAACTTGGCGCTTTCCACCGGAAGCACCCGATTTCTGCGTAGCACATTTGGTGACGTTACTCGCCGCCATGCAGCGCAGAGCTGCGGTCTCCTCCAGGCCTCATTTGCGACTGGTGGCTGCGCAAACAGAAATGCGTTGCGGGTATACAAGAACGAGCTCCTTTGTTGCCTAGCGGGGGGTGCCTTTCTTACTCCTAATCGCAGCGCAGATATGCCGCCAGCACCATGCGAATATCACGGTGGAAGTCGTTATTGTATGCTGAGGCAGTACGCAGGAGCCTAAGGAGTCTGAATCTTGGTCCTGGGCCGCATGGTAGCCCCGGTTCCGTCGCATTAGCCACCGAGAGAGGCACCAGAATGAGGCTCATCCCAGGCTGCGCGCGGAAAAAACGCGGGGAAAAATATATTCACCTGATTTAATGACTTCTTCATGTCCTGGGACCTTTTGTTTGGAAGCCTTAACTTATTGAACCTAAGGTTTAAATAGCGTTAGTTAAAACATCTGTCGTAATAGAGGAGTTGACGAAGTATATTCACTCAATTATGGATTTCTCAACAAATGTACTAGCGACAGCAAAAGGAAATGGATCTCGGGAGCGCGCCTGAAATGCAGTGTCTTGAACCCTGACGTCGGAGTAAAAGTTCGCTCTGTTGGTAAATGCTTAACATGACAGATTACGTTTACCATGGTCATAACTTTCCAACTGCAGTGTTAACCTTTCTTGCAATGAAGACACACAGTCGTGATCCATTTATTCTGCTGCCGATAGTACGCACACGCTTAACTCAGTGCGCCAAAAGCTACCGCAGGCAAGAATGCCTCACTCTTTGTGGCCCTTTTTTCATTTTGTAGAGCTTAGCGCGCATTCGACCGCTGCATTTTAATTACGTGTCACTCCTTTCTCTTCTATTTGGTAAGCGACCGCAGTTCAATCTGTGGCCCACTGGCGAACGCGAGCGGAGGTGGGCGTATAATCCCGTCAGTTTAGCGCGCTGTGTATACGGATGGGACGCAGATGCGCGCCGCGTAGTCCGTCGGCTGCGGTAGTCCATCTATTAGCAGTGACACACTGAGGCTGCGACATGGCCACTGCCGCGACGAATGAGCCGGCGAGAGCGGTATCTGCGCTTGCTCAAGGGCGGCGCCGCTCCGGCGACTGGCGGAAGAGCCCCGCGTGAGCCTCTCACTGGGCGTTCGCCCATGGTCGATCCTGTTGAGCCGCGGCCACTTATTTCTCCACATATTTGCTCTTGTATACTCCCTGTAGACAACAATGAAAAACGTGTTTATCCTCTTCTCCCGCCTCCTCCCTTATTCCTCTTCTTTCAATCGAAAGAAGCGCCTATGTCTTGCCATAATAGAGACGCAGTGTTGCCATTTCGAACTTAAGAAAACCTGTAGTAGAAGTAAAATTAAGCTGTAGTCGTTAAGCTACAAGCCTCAAGCGTTTCTTTCGCAAAGTCCACATGAGCGTGACGCGTGCTAGGCGAAACGAATGTAATCGCAGTTGGGCTGCGACTTGCATAGAAAGCTGTCACTGAGCGTGACAATTCTCCACTTGTTCGCCCACGACAAACGGGCCAACTCAGTTCATCAGATTTAGGATATAAACTATCTCAAGTTTTCTCTTAACCTTCCAGGGGATCTTCAAATGCAACGCGATTTCTGCGCTGCGTAACGGCCTCTGTCGTCAGTGCAAGGCTGCTGCATTCACAAAAGCTTGTCTTTTTTCCTTGCAAGAATGGCGGGCAATGCAGCGTGCAACTGTCGCGATTGGGAAAAAGCAATTGCACACCTCTGTTGCCTTCGTATTCTCTTTGACGACCTAGAACGTCCCTCCGCACCGTCCGCAGTGTCCCGGAGGACACAATGTTCTCAGAACGCGGTACCCTGGCCTGTTACGTCACCGATAGAAAAAAGTTGCGAAAGCGCGATCAGACTCTGGAACACATAGAGGCTTGATCGACCGCCTCTACCTTAGTGCGTGAAGAACGCTCGCATGTACTCGCACGTGACATGAGATGGGTTCCTTTTTTAGTAAACTCTCTTCTTTGGCCTCTGCATCACTTTGTCTATCTCTGTACCATGCTGCTCAGCACCCTTGTGTACGGTTGACGAGTTTTCTGATTGACCTAATTTAAGAAACGCGTAATCGAATCCCAAGGGCACATGTCTTCGCCGCGGATCTACGAATGCTACATTATCAGGCACGAAGCCGAAGTGTAAGATTACTCCCATAAAAGTCAGGACCGAAGATAGGAATGTCTAAAAGCCGTTTCCTCTGTCAGCAGCCTTTGTGGCTAGGGTTCCGTTAACCGTAAAGCGGGCGTGTTGAGGGAAAAAGCGAGAGCCACGGGGACTTTTCGCCTTCTGTGGTCGATATCGATCAGGTGTGTTCCAAATGAAGACTTCGAGACTGTCGACTGTGCGAACCGCACTAAAAGAAAAAAAAAGTAATTGTGTACGACGGACACAACTGCAACTTCGTCAGAGTGACAATTGCGATTTTGTTGCTATGCTGTAAGGTTTGGATGAAGAAGTTTTTCAGAGTTAAACAGCATTTCAACTGAGAGGACGAGTTTTGTTCAACTGTTGATTCAAACCGAATTCCGCAAACTCAGTGTAGTACGTAGGCCGCAGATCGATACTCCTAGCTGCCTGCGTATTCTTTTTGTCCCTCCTATGCGTTGAAGCGAAAGATAAGAAAGGCCACCCGATAAGTCCGTTAAGAAACAGTATAGCAGCAACGACAAATATTCGCGTTTGTGGCGCGAATAGTCAAGATGTTTTATTTTTCTTAATTTTTTTCGGGCGCTGCACGACTTCCCAGCCGGATAACAACGGGTTCTTGACACTGCAGGGACATCCCATTTTAATTAGAATGGTCACCGATTATACTAGCACCGAAGAGAAGCAAATAAATTTGTTCCTTACACTGTTTCTCCCACCGCTCATTTGCAGCTTGAACTCTGTATAAACAGTCTAAGAACAGCGAGAGATTCTGACTAAATTTATCCCGGCAATAAACGAGATTATCAGAAAAATGCACCCAGCGACTTTGCTTAGTAGTACGCCATTCCATAAATATCAGACTAGGCAGCCTTCGGCGGTACAACCTGTTATCTATCCGTTTTTCTTATACATAAAAGAAACGAACTTTTAGGCTCACCTAAAAAGCAGTGGTATTTCTTTTCTTTACACGGTGAACATTCCCGTATCTTATTTCATGAACTCTCCCTCGCACGCAAAACTAGTCTTTCGCTCTAAAGCCATTGAGTTAGGTTCTTACATTTCCAGCCCCATGAAACAGTGCCTGCGTTCACGCACCTGCGAACGCTTTTTATAGGCCTTTGTAGCCCACATAAAGCAGCGTCACTGAACAGCGAAGGTGCGCGAAATAATTGACAATAGGGGCACCGTACAATGGACGACGGAGCAGTAAAAACATGCAGGTCGTATTCGCCCCACGGGTTAATTATTCCGACGCAGACGGGTAGAAGACTGAATTACTTACGGCTGTCTTTTCTCTTAATTTTTTTTTTCGAGCGTATTTTTTTTTTACCCTATCTTCTTTTCCTCGCTCTAGCTTGACAAAATAAGGACGACCACCGACGGATTGTGGGATACGAAAACACATTCAGAACATAGCCAATGGCTCCAGCGCGCCACTATTGTACCGTAGCAGATGCGTTTTTATGTTTAGCTGAGGCGTAGTAACTTTTCAGTGAATTAAGAACGCGGTGTATATAAGCATGCCCTCAAGCCTTGCTTCTCTCTCGGTTGGCTGCCTTTCTGCGCTTGAGTTTTCACCGTATTGTGTGGTGGCGTTTACTTCATCTGCGTCCACAGTGTACTGCGGGAATTGATATTGCCACGTATCATTGTAGTGTTTGTTCGTTCACGCTCAAGGCTGCAGGAAAGGGTTGTTATCACTTTTGTTCGTGGCGCGAGAAGCGACCAGACTAATCTCGATTGATCGCAGCCATGAAGGGCTGCATCTAGGTTTTTCCAGATTACTGTAGATGATCTTGTCCTGCTATCTGGAAGTTTCCTTGCCGGCTTTAAATTGAACGATGCCACGAGCAGCGGGCATTCGTAGTTCGACGATTGACGAGCACGCTTGTTACTTACGCCGCCGCCGAGTGATTCAGTTCTTTTTCGGGCGCAAGTCAGCCTAAATAAAGAGCTTCGTTTCCAAGACTGGCTGGCGTCTTCCTGACCGCTGGACTGCCGTCACTACAACGTGACATCTGGTGGAGGTGCTGGGTAGCCTCCCATGTTCCGGACACCCCCTACAAGTCGAGACGCCAGCCCTTTGAGTCATCTACCGCAGGACCTGAGTCCAGTCCACCGCGCAAGCCGACGCCTGCAAGGGGACGCACCTGAGTTCGGGACCCTGCCGGACCCTACCCGGAAGCGAAAGCAAGTACCAACGTCCATCATGACCTTGCCCCAGACGACCACTCCAATCATTAGCCCCGGGTGCCACCAACCTTCGACGCTTCGCCTGGCGCCGACCCCGAGGAATGGCTGGAGCAGTTCGACCGTGTGGCTGTCTTCAACAACTGGGACGACGCCATGAAATTTAGGTACGTCTTCTTCGCCCTGGAGGGACCAGCAAGAGTCTGGTTCGAGAATGAGGAAGCCAGCCTTGCCAACTGGGAAACCTTCAAGGAACAGCTTCTGAAGACCTTCACAAACGTCGTGCGAAAGGAGAGAGCCCAGCAACTGCTACAGTCTTGCATACAACACCTAAACGAGACCGTTGCAGTGTATACTGAGGAGATGAAGCGTCTCTTCCGGCGTGCCGACGCGAGCATGAAGGAAGAAGAGAAGGTGAAGTTGCTTATGCGAGGAGTTAAAGAGCAACTATTTGCCGGCCTCGTTCGCAACCCACCGAAAACCGTCGCTGAATTCGTAGAAGAGGCATCCACAATGGAGAAAACTCTCGACGCCCGAGCCCGCCAGTATGACCGCCAGCAGCGCTTTTTGTCAGCAAGCTGCATGGACACCGCTAACAATGATAACCTGCGGGAGGTTATACGTGAAGTTGTGCGAGAGGAGCTCCGACGGTTGCTGCCAACGGGAACGCAGCCGCAACTTTCATCGCTCACTGACGTCATCCGGGACGAGGTTCAACAGGCCTTGGGTGTGACGCCGACACCCACGCAGCCTCTGCAGCCCCCAGCCATGACTTACGCCGCAGCTGTGCGCCGTCCTGCACCTCGACGACGGGACCCAAGCCCCTATCGCCCTCAGCCAGCTGCGTTGGACCGCCGCCCACTCGCCCCAACCCGCCCGTCCTACGAGCGACGCGCGCAGCCGAGGAAATGCGACGAGTGGAGAACTCCCGACCAGCGCCGCCCACTATGCTTCCACTGTGGCGAAGCCGGTCACGTCCTCCGGGACTGCCCATACAGAAGACTGGGCATCCGAGGGTTCTCTTACGACGCTCCACGACCCCGACCCGGCCAGCGACCAGCCGAAATCGAGGAGTTTTTACGTCGGGAAGAATACTCATCGCCGAGCCGCCTATCACGTTCCCCGTCGCCATCGTCCCCGCGCTTTGTTTCTCCTAGCCGAGGTTACGCCGTGCGTGGACGCTCCCCCAGCCCACGAAGGTTAAACTAAATAAAGCAGCCTCTGGAGGTGAGGTTGCTTCTAAGCGCAATGACAAAGATCCTCCATCGACGAGTACTCAAGACCATGCCTCAACTACGACGACAACGCCGACGACGACGACACCGACGACGACGACACCGACGACGACGACACCGACGACGACGCGGCCAGACTTGAAGCTTTTACCGCTGCCCAGTGAAGTAACGTCGCAGTACGCCCACCGCAGCCTCACTACTCGACGAAGCCGAGATCGGACACCGAAGACAACGTACAATACCAGAACGCGAACAAGTGACCTTGAAGTTACGGTCGACGGTCACGCGGTTACTGCCTTGGTGGACACGGGAGCTGACTACTCTGTCATGAGTGGCCCACTCGCTGTCCGACTCAGGAAGGTGACAACAACCTGGGATGGCCCGCTGATCCGCACCGCAGGTGGCAACCTGATTACGCCGTCAGGACGCTGCACCGCGAGAGTTACTGTAAATGGGAGAACCTATGCGACAACCTTCCTGATCCTACAGCAATGCTCGAGAGACGTGATTTTGGGAATGGACTTCCTGAACGAACATCGGGCGATCATCGACCTTCGATCTAAGTCGATCAAGCTTTCCACGGAAAAAGCCATACCTGTTGCGACGAGCGCAACTCATCACGTTGCCTTAAACGTCCTCGATGAAGCATTGAGCGTGCCGCCCCGATCAAGTGTTCTCGTCGGCATAGGTACTGGAGACATCGAAAATGCCGAAGGTGTTATCGAGGGGAACACCCAGTTACTCCTGGATCGAGGATTGGGCGTCGCGAGGGGAGTCGCCGAAATCCGAAATGGCCGAGCCCAGGTGTTGCTAACTAACTTCACCGAAGAATACCGGCATCTAAACAAAGGTACGACGATCGCTTTCCTCGACGAGCTGGCAGACATCAGAGACGTATTTGCCCTACCCGACCAACCTGCAGAACTATCTGAACAAGGCCATCAACCCACGTTCGACATCAACCCAGCATTACCCCGGAGCAGACAAGACCAAATACGCAGTCTTCTTCAAAGGTACACCGATTGCTTCTCATCAGCATCGAATGTGCGACGAACCCGGCTTGCCAAGCACCGCATTGTCACAGACGAACACGCACGACCACTGCGACAGAGCCCCTACCGCGTATCGCCGTTAGAACGCCAAGCTATCCGCAAGCAAGTTGAGGAAATGCTTCGTGACGACGTCATCCAGCCATCGAGGAGCCCCTGGGCAGCACCGGTCGTCCTAGTGAAAAAGTAAGACGGCACCCTTCGCTTTTGCGTCGATTACCGCCGCCTGAACAACATTACGAAGAAGGATGTCTACCCCCTCCCCCGCATCGACGATACACTGGACCGGCTGTGCAACGCTAAGTACTTCTCATCGATGGACCTGAAGAGCGGCTACTGGCAAATTGAAGTCGACGAAAGAGATCGCGAGAAGACTGCGTTCATCACGCCAGACGGACTCTTCGAGTTCAAGGTGATGCCATTCGGCCTCTGCTCTGCCCCAGCGACGTTCCAGCGAGTAATGGATACGGTGCTCGCAGGCTTGAAATGGCAGATTTGCCTAGTCTACTTAGATGACGTTGTTGTCTTCTCCTCAAGCTTTGAAGACCACCTCAGAAGGCTTCGGATAGTGCTGGAAACGATCAAGTCTTCAGGCCTGACACTGAAACGAGAGAAGTGCCACTTCGCTTACGAGGAGCTGCTGTTCCTTGGTCACGTCGTAAGCAAGGATGGAGTTCGCCCAGACCCCAAGAAGACGGCTGCGATCGCAGAGTTTCCACAGCCTAATGACAAGAAGGCTATACGCAGATTCCTTGGATTATGCGCTTATTACCGGCGATTCGTCAAGAACTTTTCGCGCATCGCTGAACCTTTGACCCAACTTACCAAGGCTGACGTGCCTTTTAAATGGGAAAGGCCGCAAGAGGAAGCTTTCAACGAACTGAAGCGCCGCTTACAGTCCCCTCCTGTGCTCGGGCACTTTGATGAAAACGCCGAAACCGAAGTTCATACCGATGCAAGCAGTGTGGGCTTAGGAGCGGTCCTCGTTCAGAAAAATGGCAGACAGGAGAAGGTTATCGCGTACGCTAGCCGTTCACTGTCGAAAGCCGAGGCCAACTACTCGACCACCGAGAAAGAATGTCTCGCCATTATTTGGGCCACGTCGAAATTTCGCCCCTACCTGTACGGACGACCATTCAAGGTTGTGAGCGATCACCATGCTCTGTGCTGGCTAGCCAATTTGAAAGATCCCTCCGGCCGCCTTGCTCGTTGGAGCCTGCGCCTTCAAGAATTCGACATAACTGTAGTCTACAAATCTGGCCGCAAGCATTCCGACGCAGACTGCTTGTCGCGAGCCCCCGTCGACGCAGCACCGGAAGAGGAAGACGACGACGCTTTCTTAGGACCGGTAAGCGCGAGCAGTTTCGCGCAGCAGCAGCGCTCGGATCCTGAGTTGCAAAGCCTGGTTGATTATCTGCAAGGCAAGACCGCATCGCCTCCCCGAGGGTTCAAGCGCCAACTGTCGTCCTTCGTCCTTCACAATAATGTCCTTCTGAAGAAGAACTTCGCGCCCAACAGGACAGTGCATCTTCTTGTCGTGCCCAAAAATCTCAGGCAAGAAATTATGCAGGCATGTCATGATGAGCCGACTGCAGGGCATCTCGGGATTGCTCGCACGTTGCACCGCATCCAGGAGAAGTACTATTGGCCGCGGCTAGCTACCGACGTTTCGCATTACGTGAAAACGTGCCGTGAGTGTCAACGACGCAAAACGCCTCCGACTAGACCAGCCGGACTCCTGAACCCCATACCACCGCCAACTAAGCCCTTTCAGCAAATCGGGATGGACCTACTCGGCCCCTTTCCTACTTCATCATCAGGTAACAAGTGGATCATCGTGGCCACCGACTACATGACCCGCTACGCCGAAGCAAAAGCGTTGCCTAGTGGTACCGCAACAGAAGTTGCAAAATTTTTTGTCGAACAAATTCTCCTCCGACACGGCGCACCCGAAGTACTCATCACAGACAGAGGAACAGCATTTACAGCGGAACTGATGCAAGCCATTTTAAAGTACAGCCAGACAAGTCATCGGAGGACAACTGCCTATCATCCGCAAACCAACGGACTCACAGAGCGTCTGAACAAGACCATCGCAGACATGCTCTCCATGTTCATCGACGCCGAACACAAGACGTGGGACTCTATTCTGCCCTACGTGATCTTCGCCTATAATACTGCCACCCAGGAGACAACCAGGTTTACTCCATTCCAGCTGGTATACGGCAGGAAGCCCACAACAACACTCGACGCAATGCTCCCGCACGTTTCCGACGAAGACAACCTCGACGTCGCCGCCTACCTTCATCGCGCCGAGGAAGCCCGAAGACTTGCACGGCTTCGCATTCAAGACCAGCAGCACACCGACGCCCGACGCTACAATCTGCGCCGACGAGACACTCATTACAAGCCAGGTGATCGGGTTTGGATATGGACGCCAGTTCACCGCCGCGGATTGAGCGAAAAGTTGCTGCGACGCTACTTTGGCCCGTACAGGGTTCTCCGTCGCATCGGTGACCTCGACTATGAAGTCATCCCCGACGGCACGACAGCATCTCAGCGACGCCGCCCACGCCCGGAAGTCGTACATGTCGTACGCCTGAAGCCATATTATGAACGCTGAAGGACTCGAAGTTCATTCTCCGTGTTTATTTTAAAGCATCGAGACGATGCTTCTTTGGAAGGGGGGTAATGCCACGTATCATTGTAGTGTTTGTTCGTTCACGCTCAAGGCTGCAGGAAAGGGTTGTTATCACTTTTGTTCGTGGCGCGAGAAGCGACCAGACTAATCTCGATTGATCGCAGCCATGAAGGGCTGCATCTAGGTTTTTCCAGATTACTGTAGATGATCTTGTCCTGCTATCTGGAAGTTTCCTTGCCGGCTTTAAATTGAACGATGCCACGAGCAGCGGGCATTCGTAGTTCGACGATTGACGAGCACGCTTGTTACTTACGCCGCCGCCGAGTGATTCAGTTCTTTTTCGGGCGCAAGTCAGCCTAAATAAAGAGCTTCGTTTCCAAGACTGGCTGGCGTCTTCCTGACCGCTGGACTGCCGTCACTACAACGTGACAATATGCTTAAAAGCAATTTTAGATTGGTTCTCGGGTGGCCTAGGCAGCTGGTGTAGCTCCGGACTGATTGCGTGGATGTTGATTCCTCCCGAATATCAGTTTCATCGGATAGGAGATGGCGACGAATTAATTAAGGGATAGCAAAAAGAACTGATACATTTACAGCTAAAGCACGCGTGTTCGCAGGATAGCAGTGTGCTTCAACATACAGCTCGAAAGAATTTGAAGGCTACCACTTTAAGCAAAATTCGCCAGGATTAAATTCCTCTAACACAGTTCATTTTCGAAAGAAGGCTGAACGAAACAGGCGAGCTTAGCTAGCACTTAGTTTCGCTGGCCTGCTGCGCCATCTGTATAGCAGGGTAAGTGAGCAAGCGACCATAACGGCAGAAAAAGTTTAGTGGTCTTCCTCGGTCTCATCTAAAGCGACCATCTTCATATCGACGTCACTGTACTATTGGTAGCGGCAGTACACGACGCGCCTTTACCGGCAAGCTGTTGATTGTGGCAGCTGTGCTCGACAGGCGTGCACTATGGGGCCCTCAAGTAGCCGTGGAAGCGGGCAGACGAGCGCTCGCGCGCAATAGCTGCTCCCGATGAACTCGGCTCTTTCCGTCCAACTCCCGAGTGCCGGTCGCTCGAGTTTCAGCCCGCTCCAGCACCGAGCGACCGGCATTCTCCTCTACCGAGAGGAGAAGGTCGGTGTCCCCTCCCAGCAGGGGAAGCTCCCCTCAAGGCGCCGTCCAGAGGCGCAAGGGCTATGCCAGTCTGTGCGTGAGGGCCGCGCCCTTTCCCAAGGATGCATGTCTTCGTGCCTGGCCGTGGAAGGCATCGTGCTGCCCGGCCGACGTGTGGGGAAATTCTTGGAGAACGCGGTCGCTGGTCGATGTGCATGATCGACGTCACTGGGGACAGGCTCGACTGTCGCAAGCGACTGCGATATGAGCGCGCCGCAACTCGGCTAGTGCGGGAATTTTTCTTTCTGTAGCCCCGATATCGCTGCAGCCCCCAACCAGATTCAGTCGCGAGGCGAACACCGTTAGGAACAGCACACAATGGCGATTTCGGCACATAAAGCATGCAACGAACACGGAGTTTGGCTTCACTTGCTCAGAGAGCCAGAATTTCTTGCCCTCTAGCACCGCGAAAAATTGCATCTTTCGAAGCCCTGAAACTTAGCGGTCGTCGCTCACGGAGAGGCACAAACCCCTATCTTGGTTTGGTTTAAGGTTTATGGGGGCTTAACGTCCCAAAGTAGATCAGGCTATGAGCGACGCCGTAGTGAGGGGCTCCGGAAATTTCGAACTTCTGGGATTTTTTAACGTGCACTGACATAAACCCCTAGCTTCGAGGAAGCTCCTAAGTGTACAAGCAGTAGATTTAATAGATCAGGGCAATATTTTTTTTACTTTTTATAACCAAAGAATACTATGGACGAGAAAAACGAAAAGCTGAGATTGATACACGAACATCACCTTTCCAGCTGTACCGAATTGTTGCGCGGACACTCATCAGCGAAATAATTAATCCGGATGTGAAGCTAATTCACGTATATTGATTTAGATGTATGTAATTACCATATGCGTTCGCATTTGAAAGGTATAGGATGAAACCATTTCACAAAATTCTCAAAACGAGCAAGTGCTGTAATATATCTGGCGTCAAACCAGGCATTGCGCCCTGTGCGACAGACGGCTACGAAATGTTGGTGTTGCGAGCAAATTCCGCACCTCGGCGCCTCGTAGCAGGTAACAGTTTATCTGTCTGCAAGCTACAAGATTACAAACGAATAAACGAGGCTCGGCTGCTGTGCAGGATTCCCCGAGTTCTGCGCTCGGCCGAGTTTTCCCCGCGTTTGCGCAACGGCAGTCAGTGAACGAAGAACGCGGATGGCGCAAAAGCAGCAGATAGTAAAATATCGACATAAACCAATGGACGTAGGCTAGCACAAGCGCACGCCACGCGTACCGCGTATCCGTTTCAAACTCACCAGAATGTACAATGCAAAGCGCCAATGCCACTTAATGCTATCAACGCAATTTGCAAATCGTAATATCGTGACTTATCCGCCATCTAACACGCTCACCGGAAGCCGTTCGCCGCGCCTTTTTAGGGCGCGTCAAAGGCGTGTCTTCTTTTTCGGGCATTATATCACTATCGGTGGTCTAAGGCGAACCATGCACACGCGGTGCATTCTTTCGCCAACATTTTCGCTTCTTTCAATGACAGCGTGATCATGGCAACTGATAGAGCTTTGTGATACGATGCTGTTGGAGAACAGCGCATGCTCTAAAGCACCGCTTCGTTATCGTCGTCACCAATGGGTAACGCCTTGCAAGCAGCCGCAGTGAATGCCGACAGTATTCTGCTGTGTGCAACTTGGTTCCAGTGCAGGTTATAGTGTCTTTTTGCCATCGCAGTCAGAGATAAGAACCCAGCGACAATCGACGCTTATGTATCTCCGACAGTGAAGCTCAGATTATCAGCGATGACGTCCGTTGTGCCTGTTGTATTTTGACGGTCAAGATTGTCGGTGTCTGCCAGCTAGGCATTGCTGTCGCCGGTAAGCGCGTTGTGCATGGCCGAAGCATAGCGGGTACACGGATAAGAATTACACTCCACGCCCGGGGTGCGAAATATGGTTTTGACCTACAGGCGAACTCGGAACAAGCTCGTGAATGGTGAAAGCCCCCGAGTTCAACTCAGGACTGTCATGGCGGCGGCGGCTGCAGCAGCCTGGGTCATCGCTTCGAGCGGCGGCAGATATCAATATGACCGACTGGAGCCCATAATGACGCCGAAAAGTTCCGGCGTCATTTTCGCCGCCGGTCAAAAACGTTGGTGCGCTGGCTGTGCGACGAGCTAGGCGACGACCCATGGACGTCTGCGGAGGCAGCGTGGCGGGCCTCGAACGCTCACAGACGAACAGCAAGTCCTCTGTGCTCTCCGCGGTTCTACGGGACCGGAAGTTTACAGGGAAGCGTCGGCTCAGACTGGCACATTCTGACTGGTACAAGGGATCCCTAATACGCACCGCGTGGACCGCAGCCTAAGAAATGTTGCTGTCAGGTATGACGTGCCTGTCGTTTTCTAAGCCCCAAGAAATCTGAGCGGCTTGCGCGCCCGTATCGAGCGATTGAAGACGCCCTAGTGCGAAAAGAGGAATGGCAATCCCTTTGTGGACTGTGCAGTTGGAGTTGTGCATGAAATACCACTGACTTGCGGCGGGGTATGTATAGGCCGAACGGGTCGTTGTTTCAACGACAGAGCATGGGAGCACTCTAAATCGCTAGAAAAGGGAACAGGGTCCAATTTGCCCCTTCACTACAAAGAGCGCAAATGTGAGCCAGTGTTTGACGGTATCAAGACTCTTGACCAGGAGCCGCGATAAGACAGCGCGTGAGATTCTAGAGGCCATTCTGATTGCAAAGAAAGGAGACACATGCTGTAGTGATTGTTATTTTACCCTTCGAAGTAAGGAAATCGCCTTCATGATCTCCAGGCCTTGATAGTGAATGTGTGTGTTCTAAGAAGGAAAATTCTGTTCTGCATGTTATGTTTTTATGGTTGGATACTTTTGCGCTGAAAGCGTTCCAATTTTTGATCTTTTGTTGTTTTATTGTGTATGACAGTTTTTTGCAATGATTATCTGACGCTGCTTTTGCAAAGATGTTTTTGTACTAGAAGTAAGCAACGGTAACTGTGAGGTCAAATGCAAGATAGAACGTGTTGTGGTCATTGTAAATTTTATTTCCAAGAAGGAAGGTTGATGTGATAGCAACTGTGAGAGGGTCATGTGACTGAGTGCCTTGTTACATATTTGAGCCTCGAACTTTCGAATAAACAGTTGGTAGTCCAGCCTCTTTCCTATCTTCCACTTCTCAATTTTCCTGTGTGCGTCTTTTTGGCTGGTTTAATTCCTTAATGCAGCCCACCAATATATTTATTTCGCACCAATGAAAGGGGTAAAAGTGGTCGTTGCTTATAAAATATCCAAATTCCCCAGTTTCGCGAAACTCGGGGCATCCTCCATAGCGCCCCTGCTCACAACTGAAAGAGCGTTTGGATCGTGCTGGCTAGTGCGAAGCCATCGGTTCAGGTAGCCCAAATGCAAAAAGCGTCAAAGAGAACGAAAACAGGCGCTATACAAGCTAGAATTTTTAGTTGGCATCGGTCTGTGATTTTGCGATATCTTTGCTGTTTCTTGCACGTGCGCGTCGTGAAGCGATTATACGCGTCTGTAATTTAAAAAAAAAATGAGGTGTAGGGGACGTGCGCGGGGGGCTGTGCAGTGTTCATGGTGTAATGAGACGGATTCAGAGAGACATTTATGGCATGATTTCTATATTCGGTGGGAGAACGTTATGTGATCGGTCGCCAGTAGACGGTAGGGATGTCTACAACATAAACATGTACCAATGTCAGCAACCAACGTTAGTTAATGCATTTAATTATTTTTTGATAACATCGTCAGCCATTGTGGCACGCAGTGTCTACCTCACGATACGTGGCTACGAAGGCTCAACTCACGCAGCGTCTCTAGCTCTTTTAAGAACAAATAACATCTTCAAAAACAAGAATAAAGATTACCTAAAAAAAGACCCTTCATGTTTACGTTCGCTAAAGGCTTGAGAGCTTCGCTCGAGTATCTTGCCGTCGTAACTTTATCGCCTGAAACCGACGAGGTCTCGTTGCTGAGCTTGATTATTTGTTCTCCTCTCATGACATTTTTTTTTTTTTTTGCTGCCGGCATCATGTTTCTGTCTGTATGACAGAACTTATGATCTTCCTACCACAGAAACAGTTCAGGGAGACATTAATTCAGGGTAACTCGTCTTTGATCATACGACGCATCGAGTTTAACCGGAGAGAAAAATGGCGCGCAACCCCTAGCTCGACCTCTTTCTCGGATGCAGCGTGCCCCTTATTTTCTGAAATGCGCCGCACTGAAGGTAAGTCGAGCGCATCGACTGTTTTGGGCACCTGGCGCGAAAGATAGGCAACGATGATCTGATGTCTGCTCGGCTCGGCTTGAAATGAACGTCGCAAGGCTGCATACCGTGGCAGAGGAACACGGCAGAAAGACGCTTCAGCTTCCGAGCGAAGCAGCTCGTATCGCGTTCCACTTCCTTCGTCGACAACGCCGGCACGTGCGCTGATCCGAAAGCGAGTCTCTCCTGTTTACGACTCAACCCCGGTGCGTGCCGACTGGTGGAAATCATGCAGTCGTACGGCTTCCCTCCAGAGCCGGGCTTCTTGGAAGTGCTGACAGCACCTAACAGTCCCTGAACGTAGAGAAATACGTAGCAGCTACTGTGAACCTGACTTGGAAGATACTATATATATTCCTCCGGTGTGCCGAAAAGTGATACTAAAGGTACTTTGAATGCTATGTCACCCTTCCAGTGGAGCTTGACTTAAGTGCTGTCGCAGCATCTGGGTGCAGCCAGTAGAAACAAGCTTACGATGCTTCTGCAAATGCACATAGCACGACGTGATGTCGCGTTCATGGCTGCTAGCCGTGGCCTCTATCACGCGATCCGTTTCTCGTGGCAGGCGCAGCATTCTTGAACGTTAGGCGGATGGCATGCATGTTGCTCTTGGGAGACGCTGCCTTCCGGCTTAGACAACAGAAACACTGTTAGTGTGTTTTTTCTGCATTTTTTTTCCCAAATATACATGTCCGTCTGTAATTGTCGTTCTGCCATACGACGCGCGCCTTCGCGGTCTTCCCAGTCGCCGTAGAAATTGTCCGCTCTTCAACCACGTCGCGCGCGCGATCCTCTTCGTTCCAGTAGCGTTCAATTTCAAGTCAGTTTTTAAAGTCACAGCAGACGCATGACCTGCCGTCGAGAGGGTCAACTTTCCCAACTTAGAATGTCAAGATGGCAAAGTCTACAACCACGGCTTTTTTAAAGCCACAATCTTTCGTTGCTGCTGCTGCCCTCGTTATGTACAGCGTCCACTTTATTGTGCAAGGTTGCCGCTCAGACGCACCTCGCCTCTTCAGTATTGAGCGAAGCTCTTCTCCACCTAACATTCTCATTGCCTTGAAACATTTGACCCACTTTACACGAGCCGTAAACGCGGGCGAGATGGCGAGTTTCTTAGTATCTTTACACGCTGCACCAGGGAGCCGAGTGCTGCAACACGCACTGCTGCACACGCAACCTGCTCGCTCGCGTCTTCGCCTAACGGGGCTCGCGAGTTAGCGCTAGGATCCGCTTTGGTCGCGAAAGCCATCCCTCTTGGGAGCCGTCCGAACAGTGTCAGGCCACCCGGGACGGCCGCGCTTAGTCTCGAGTTTTCTAGGCCGTTAAATCGTGAACCGCTGCGCAAAGCCCTTACACCGCAGACGGCTTGCGCAGACCGCTTCGCTTCCCTCCCAGCCGCTTCCCTAGGCCCGCGTCGAGTGCGGTCAACCAAGGGCCGTTTGCCGCCGCCTGTCCCCGACAGGGACTCCGCCGACGACCCACACGGCGCCGAGATGCGCCACTCCTCTCTTCAACGGTCAGCTGCCTCCGGAAGGGATGCAGGGCGCGCCTTCAAAGACAAAGGGACGGCACTCGTACCGTCTCCGGGTCGACGCGAATGACGCGGGGCAGATGTCACAAGAACAAGGCACGAGACATGGGCACGTTGAAAACGAGGAAGGAAGGTGCTGCGCACAGGCAGCATATCGGTGAGGGACAAGTAAGTGCCGAGCCATCCTTCGCAACATCAGAAAGCGGTGCGTGCCAATAGACAGCTTTGTTCAGGTTATGTTCGCTCAGAAATCACGAATATAGAGCCTATCGATATTTCGGCTTCTTCTGAATGTTTTACGGGACACTGGCCTTCTCAAACGGTTGTAGAAGACCTACTCTTCTTTGCCAACACGAGGTGCATGCGGAACAATCGCCGACATGGCCATTTATGACTAACACTGCCTGGATCTTGACAACGCCTCCAAAATCATAGCCACCGAGAGTGAGCAGAGAGATAAAGATTACTCAGCCTTGATACACCGATTGTTTCTTACGATGATACTTTGGGTCGGAATCAGAACAAGGCTGACGGCCGGGCGAGTTGGTACTGATTCATCGTAAAACCAGCCGGAAGGCATAAAACAGGAGAAGAGATGAGTACAAGACGAGGCAGCTAGCCTCGTCTTGTGCTCTTCTCTTCTCCTGTGTTCTGTCTTCCGGCTGGTTTTAAGATGAATCGAAATCAAAATCAGATAAGTACAGCGCTTTAAGAATTGGTGCACAGTTATGTTAAGAAGAACATCATCTGAGTGTTCATTAACGTTGTATTGTGAAGTTTCCTGTTTTACATACCTGCATTTTTTTTTTCATTGTTAAACTGTCTTGTATCTAAACCACTGAATCTGAAAAATGTTGAACAGAGCACTGGTCATACTGTGTATTAAATGTACCGTGCGTTAAAAATGAACATGATGATGACGATGGTCCTGGGATACGGGACTAAATTGAGACCCACTCAAAAAGAAGACCGAAATAAACGAATTTTTGCTTATTGCTGCTGTTAGTACTATCACGCTGCACTTCTGTAGCTGTTTTCGCGCCCTCAAGCACAAGATAGAAAGAAACTTTATTCAATCGCCACAAAAGTTTCAAAGGTCAATCTTCTATGCTTAAGTTTTGCTGCATGTCAGCCATACAGCGCAGCAAAAGAACACGTGGTGCAGCCTTAGCTGATTCACTTAAACCGGAACAACGCACGCACCTTACAAGCGCAGGCTTCCGTGCATGCCTTAAATAAGCAGACGCCCGTACCCTGTTTCGTTATACGGGGCAAACAAAACCAGAGTGTAACAGCCTTTATATTAATTTCATGAAGAAATGTTTGTCAATTTTTATCTGCTTGTTAACCTCTTTGATCTATAATAACAGTAATGCATTACAAACGAACTTTCGAGATTTTGGCCAGAGCGGGAGCTTTCAATACAGCTCAAAAGTAAGCTTCGAGAATTTTTGTCGCCCTTCGAAGCGGAATGACAACGACAGCGGTCTCGCATTAATATGGTGCTTCAGATGGTAATCAGTAAAAGTGAATTTACTAAATAAATATGCTAATATTTAGATCTACATAAAATACCTGCACTTCAACATGTAATTTGCTCCATAGGGCGGCCACAAGCGTGCTTTAAGCTGCGTGCTTCGGTGAAATTCCACGATACTTTTAAACCATGGTTTATGTAACTCATATGTGGCGCCTGACATATGCCCAAGCACAAGGATCAAGCTTGGTAAGCTCCAATGACCATAGCAAGAGAAGGAATAATAAAATACATCATTCCACAAATATTTTTTTCACGCGAAAGTTTTCTCGCATTCTTCATTAAATCTCATTGTGAAACTAATCCAATCTCAATCTGAAAACAGTCTGAACACAGGCGGACATATCGACCAACAGGAGCGGTGCTTTGAGGCTATTTTCAGGCTGTTTTGAGATTGAGAGTGTAACGTAATCCGGGCACTGAAGGCCGTTTATGTGTTGCGGTCGGCAAATCCCAATTATGTTCATGGGGGCAATAACAGCTACTGTAGTATATCACGATAGTAGTAATAGCAGCAAGAAGCAAAACTTCGTTCTTTGTGGGCTTCTTTTGAGGGGGTCTCAAGTCAGACCAGTATTACGGGGCATTCTTTATCATCATCATCAAATTTCTTTTCGACACGTGGCTTGTAGTAATTGCACTGGACTCGGAAAGAAAGTAGAAATAGCTGTCAGACATGTAGTAGGTAAACCAGGTACAGTGAAATTATTCTCGTGCGCAAAAACCTTTACGTCAGCATAATATTTTTGTGCTCAGTGCGGGCTTTTTTTACTTGAAAGGGCAACTGAAGGGGTTTAAGAATGCGACGAGCTAAATGGGTTAAATGTGTGGAACTTGTAGGCGAAGAATGCGAAGCCTTTTTGGGCTAGGGTATGAAATCGTGACATGACAGCCGAATGAAGCCACGTAGACATTCAGGCTTCGCCCCAGTGCACAGCGCTGGGCTGTTGCCGCAATCTTGACGTCATATATGACGGTGCTACGGCAGTTTACAGAGAAAAAATGGTTGCCTAAAAACCCACGAAGAGTCGTTCGGCGACGTCGAGTAACGTGAGGCAGCATGTGAGCGAAAGTAGCAGAAATTTGAAATTTCGGCAACAATGAGGTCATCACGAGTCTCTCCGCACTTCGTCGACGCAGTGAGCAGAAGCCTGAACATCAACACTTTTTTATTTAGCGATTACATCAACATCTTATATGCCATCACAAAACTACATAGCATGCTTTTGCATTCGAACCGTTCAATCACCTCGAATGCTCCAAAAACCATTTCAGCACTCCTTTAACTAATCCACAATATGCGAAACTCAGTATGCTGGCAATATGTGATAGTAAGCAAAAGCACCTTCAGTTAATTTATTTCCTTCTTTTTACGACTAGTGCCATCAAGAAAAAAAAGTGCTTGCATGCAGTGTTTTCAATAAATAGTGGATGGTGAGAGGAGCACTGAGTTTCTCGTAGCCAAGTATTAGGAGTTTATTTTAGTCAGCGCCAGCTTATGCCGCCGCAAGAACACCGGTACCTTATACGAGCAAATTTTCCAACCAGGCTATAGAAAACTATTTCTACGAGCCAACAACCTTTGCAGCTTTTGAAACCAGCGGACAGTGCGTTAAGACAATGAGCCATCGTCTGTGCGTGTAGAGAGGACGAGAAATTCGAGGTGGATTTGCCGATTGTGTAAGAGATGAACGCAAATCAGGGCCTGGATTGCATAACGTTCACAATTTGAAAACAATCTCAAAGCCCCGCTCCTATTGATCGATATGTCCGCCGGTCATGGCCGACCAATAGGAGCGGGGCTTTGAGTCTGTTTTCAAATTTAGAGCGTTGCATAATCCGGGCACAGATACACTCGCGCACACTCGCTTGAGTGTTTTAGTACCGTATTTTGTAATCTTTCAGCTGATAAAACTACCTCAGTTTGACCTTATTGCTTGTAAGCACTGAATTAACGCTTGTGTATAACTTTCACCAAACTTTTTTAATGCGAACGCATCATATGCCCCATGCGAAGGAAAACCTCACACCGGAAGTTGTCTACACAATTGCTCCGCAGGAAGTGGTACCTTTCACGTGACCTGATTCGAAAAAAAAATTCGCCGGCATTGGGTTTGAACCCAGGCCCTCTGCGCGCCAGGCTGACACTCAACGCATATGCCCCAAAGGGTCTTATTTTTTCTCCAACATGGTATTTGCTACATGAGGTTTTAGCTGAGGAGAGCGATGCTGGAGCGGTTCTATACTAAACTCATTTTTATTTTCTTCTATTACACGCAGTAAGAACTCACAGGTATTCTCGGAGCATGAAAGAGCCTCAATGAGTGGATCACAAAGGAGGAAACCTCGCGCACCGCTGGGATAAGACGCATGGAAACGTGCGTGCAACGCCGAACTCCCCTTCGTCCCCTGCGATTTTGGCATTTGTTTCCCATCGTTGCCGTCTTCATTTACTTCCCTTCCTGATATACAGCCTCGTAAATGAACCTCCACAGAACTTCGTGCACGACCGGCGCCAAAATTACGCTCGAGTGAAGCGTACGAGCGTAGTTACACATGCAACCGGTGGCCGATCGCAGCTGCTCCGACTTGTACCCATGCATAATACATGTCGCTGCAGGGATCCTCCGCGAAGATCCGCTGAAAGTTTCATTCCCCGTGACCAGCGCCAAGGCGCCTCGGCCGCCTCCTCACGCTGCCGCTGCATTCACCGGAGCGAGCGCAAATCGCATGCTCTGTCGGAGGCCTCTGCCCACTGGTTTCGCTAAACGCCACCTACGGATTTTTTATTTTTTCACCATTCTATTGCCATAATTTTAACACCTGCGAGAGCGCACTGACCGAAGCGAACGCGTTAGCTCGGCAGGAGCTTTGTACACTTCATACGTTGTTCGCGGGAAATGACGCTTTCTTTCGCCGTTACTTCAAAGCTGCTTCGTGGTTTTCGCATTTTTACGGCGCTAAAAATTTTTATAACTGAGTAATACTGAAACTAACTTGTAAAACTGAAGAAGACAACTGAATACGCCGTATGGCGAATCTTATATCTTACGACATCATTTTACTGCATGCATTTCAGAATGACGTTGTGCTTAAGGGGGAAACAAAAAAAAAGAGTTCTTATCTAGGAATTTTTCTCTGTTAGCTAAAATAGCGCAACTAGGCAGTTTAAGCATTAATAATTCAAGTCTTTTCAGTAGGAAATCTTTCGAAGGACGAGAAGTTTCTGAAGAGTTCTCTTATTTTCCTGTTCTTTTTTTTTTTTTTTGAAACATGGAAAGAAGCGGCGATCTTCCCATCTTTACCCATTGTGCTAGCTTCTAGCAGCCCGGTACCTTTGTCATGCCGTCAGTTGGGATAGGCACTGAAAAAGAACGTCAGTTTCGTCCAAGTATTCAGAAACGTGCTTCAAGATTGAAAAGACGCCTACTCTCTTACTACGCGCCTCTTATCACTTCCCAGGCACCCAGCACTTTCGTTCTAAAATTTCTTTGCTAAAGAGCAAGGAGGCATAAAAGTCTGCGATGACGACTGAACGTCCTTTCTTGGAGACGACATCCTACAGACAGCGATATGCCGCCATGTGACAGCTGTGACGAAATGCCGATAGGAAATTTTCAGACAGCTTCTGCCATCTGCACGTCTGACTCGACGATATGGCCGGATTTAAACAGCCTCTCAAGCAAGTCTCGTTCGCACAGGAGCTACTGTCTCTCTCTGTGTGTGCGAAAGGTAACGTTCATCTTTTCATAGCAGCTTAAAATCCCGTACCGCTGACAGGTACTATCACGATGGAAAGAAACGCGAACAGAGCGGAGTCTAGGCGGTCCGCTGTTCGCATTTCTGTTAAACACGCTTTTACTTCGGTGGTAGTCAAAAGATGCTTGAGATGTCCGTGACGCATTCTAGGATGACTCTCATGTCTTTTTATTACCACCCATGCAAAAGCGCCATAAAAAAAAATTGAACAGCGGAGCGCGTAGGCGCCGCGTTGTGCGCGTTTCTTTCCATTGTGATAGTACATTCCTCTAGATGTCACCATGTTAGGTAAATTAGTGCTTAGCTTGAGTTCCTGCGTCGATTCTGTGTCTGAGTGTTGCTTTGAGCAGTACACGAAGAGGTGGGGAAAAAATGGTTCGTTGCTTGGTCAACAAAGCTTAGAATTCGAGTGACAGCCCACAGTTTGAGGATGATTTGAACAATATTATACGGTCGAAATTATAAATAAAGCCCAGTCATCTGCTATGTGGGTCCAAAAATTTGCGTTATTTACATGACATTGGCATGAGGTGTTGAAGAAGAGCAGGGTGTCTCTGTACAAAACGTGGCTCCGATATCGGCCTAGTATAGGAAACTAAATGTGTGTCTTCTTAGTTACTTATGGACTTTAGCATTTACTTTAGCATTGCCGCAAATATGCACCGTTCAGCCGTCAGCGATATCTCAATTAGAAAGCGTGGGCGCCAATGGGCTGCTTCACTTCATCTATCATTTTTCATTGATCTGCTCCTTGATCGTCTCGACGACATAGACATAAATGTACTACGGACTGTTGGCCCAAGGCAAGTGTGCCGTGTCTCTACTGCGGCCGGTCTAGAAGAAATGCTATGGCGTACTGTTTTTTGTGAGCAGTCTCGAATCCAGTGCGAACGTGGCTATATCTGCGATGCCTTGCACCGTAATAGGATACCGCTGCCCCCTTTCTTGCAGTAAAATTACTTGATAATCGCATTATTGCTGTCAGAGCTTTGCCATACGGCCTAATTACTGCTTGAGCCACGCGATCAGTCACCTGGGGAGTGTTGGTAAAGATTCTACGTCGGAGGTAGCTTAGTGAGTACGTGAAAGCCTTTCACGGTTGCGCTTTCACATTGATCAATATACTTTTAAGAGCGACAGCAGCAACCAGGTTTTGTTGTCTTTCCATGGATGGCAGTTAAGCGAATGAGGCAGAACAGGGATTCGTTTGCGGGGTTTCCGGACGTGTTGGGACTTTGTTATTATCGCGACTCACCATAAACAACTTTGCTGAGCCGCCGTCACCAGCAACTCAATAATTGTAGCGTAGGGCATGTTCAACACTTCGTGCATGCTACTATATAGTGAACTCCTACTATTTGTGTTTGTTTTTGTTTTTTAAAACTGAAATCTCTTCCTCTGCGTTTGTTGTATTTGCGCACTTATTCTTATTCTTGCTTGCACTAGACCCAGAAACTGTAGGCGTTGCTTTCTTAGAAGTAGCCCTATTAGTGCTCATTTAAATATTAAGCGCATAAGGACGAGAAGGCTAAATTCTCAATTACTGGACGCCCCTTCTATTGCTGTATTGAGCCTCTCAGTATGTGTTTACGTATCTTCTGCTTTGAACAAGCTTCCACTGGATGTAGCTGAAATTCCGAACATCTAGGCGGAGAGGTCGACTGTATTTTATCCGGTTTTCGCGGAGGTCAAGAGGTCTGGAGCAGATAAAATTGGTAAACTGGTTATTTAGAAAAGGAAATGGCGCAGTATCTGTCTCTCATATATCGGCGGACACCTGAACCGCGCTGTAAGAGAAGGGAGGAAGGTAGGAGTGAAAGAAGAAAGAGAGATAGAGGTGCCGTAGTGGAGGTCTCCGGAATAATTTCGACCACCTGGGGATCTTTAAGTGCACTGACATCACACAGCACACGGGCGCCTCTTGCGTTTCGCCTCCATCGAAACGTGGCCGCCGCGGTCGGCTTCGAATCCGGGTACTCCGGCTCAGTAGACGAGCGCCTTACCACTGAGCCACCGTGGCGGGTTCGATAATGCCTTTTGGGACCTGTGGATCTTTCACAGGCGTTGTGATCCAGCGTGAACCGACTTAAAAAGAATGTGTCATTTATCCTACATTTGTGACCTCATCCGCATTTTTTCTGATTCTGTGTCTGCTTCCTGTGCGCAGTAATTCTGAAAAAGCCATTAGTTCTCACGTTTTCTTCTGGAGGCGCTGGTGATCTTCCTGTTTTGTTGGCAAGAGATGAGACTAATGTGAAATCCAACAAGCCAATTACAACATCGGCTACTTACAAGAAGGCAGTGTAAGCAGCGAATTAAAGATGCAAGCTTTGGCAGAAAGTAATACAGGGAGAACTTCAGATTGGGTTCAGAACACGGCGGCACTTGGGTGATAGCTTGTTCATGGTTACAAAATGTGTACGAAAAATTAGGGTGGCTAAAAAGCCTTTGTATTTAGTCTTCCAGGACATCAGCGGTGCTTACGACAAAGTAAATTTGCAGCATATGAGAGCATACTGAAAGAGCAGAAATTGGTGATGAGGTAATAGAATTGCTGAAAGAAATTTGCCGGGATCATAAATTTCAAACTGCATGCAAATCGGGGAGGCAGTCGGTGTTCGAGGAATAAATTAAGGATTAATACAAGCTTGTTAATTATCCCCACTGCTGTTCATGATTCATGCTATAGAAATGGAAAGCAGGCTACAAGGAAGTACGTTACGATATAAGCTCTCATATAAATTTAGCAAAACAGTTATGGTGCAGGGCTCAAAGTCTTGATGTATGCAGACGACAACGTACTCTTAGCTGATGGCCAAAGGAATCTGCAGTCTCTCATGAATTTTAGTGAAGACGAAGGTGACGTTCTAGGCTTTAAGGTCTGCGCATATGATCCAAGTTTTATGGTAATGAATGAAAACACCGAGCAGGCGCTTAAAGTACAAGAGTATCAAATACATAGGATAGGACAGGACATATCTTTCGGAGAATGAATAAACGAGGGTAAGATATACCAGAAAAACAGTACAGAGCGACTACAAGCATTGTCAGAGTGGATGCCATTAAAAATGTGATATTCTTGCCCATTACTAAGTCACAATTTGTATACAATGTTTTCCGTCAAATATAAAATTTTCTCTTTTGTCTATTGATCATAAGAGCAAATTAAGGAGCGCAGATACAGTCGAGCCCACTTATAACAGCCGCAGATATAACGAACGCTCGGTTAGTACGAACGAGGGCGGTGCTACCGTCAGAATATAATATTGGGGCAATGGAACAGTGTCTCACATAGAACGAACTGTTGTGGCCTCAACACTCGGTTAGAGCGAACGCGAAGCTGTCGGGCCCCCGTAAAATAAAGTAAAAAAAGAAAAAGCGCGCGTTGAAAAATGAAAACGAAAAAGCGCGCGCGCGCGGTGACGAAAGAGAAAGTGGCGCCGCCCGCATCGCTGTGATGCATCCACGTGATTTGTTGCTCCGTTGCCACCCCGCGCTGAGGGCATTGCGCCGTCAATTCTTTCTGTGCGATGGCACTGCGTTGACATCGTTGCCGCATCCGTGCCTTTCCCAGATCGGGGAGTTGAAGGCTGCCTCAAAGCGCGAGCCCAAGGGCTTGACTTGCGCCTGGTGCGGTGGAGGATTGTACGCCGACCTCTTCAGGTGCTAAAAGGAAAGCTGTCGACATCGCAACGAAGATGGCCATTGTTAATGAACTTCCTCAAAGTGCAAAAAACTTCTAACTGGTCAAGAAGTACGGACTGTCGAAATCGACCATTTCAACCATTGCTAAGGGCAAGGAAAAGATTCTTGGTGCTAACGTGAATGCCGACCCGACGACTAGAAAACGCCTTCGGAAGGCGACCTACGCGGACGTTGAGGACGCACTGCTGAAGTGGTTCGCTGACGCCCGGTTCGCATCAGCTTGCTTGCCGCCGTGGAGGTGTTGAAAGCGGCGTGGATGGAACTCACCGCGGAGTGCATAGCAAATTGTTTCCGCAAGGCGGGTTTCATGGGCCCAGGCACCGAGGACGCCATAGATCACCCACCGGAAGGCCGGTCGCACGAGGACTTGTGGCAACGCGTCGTTGACACGCAGCTGGCCGGACCTGACGTTGCCTGGGACGATTTCGCTTCTGCTGATGACGACGCCGACATTGCGGAGCCATGCACTGATGAAGCTATTGTGCGTGAAGTGCGAGCCCTTCCTGACTGCCCAGAGACCGACGAGGATGATGACGAGGGTGCTGCTGTACCGCCGGTTGCTGTGAACGCTTCAGCCGCGGTCGGTTACATCGCGTCGCTTAAGGAACTCGTATGTAGCAGAGGCCTTGGCGATGAACATATTACCGCGCTGGAAAAATTAGAAACGGCAGTGATGCGATCAGCTTTGAAGAAGCAGACATGCATCACGGACTTTTTTCAAAAATAAAGTTAACTTTCGTCTCGTTTGCTCTTTTTGCCCGTATTATAGGTGGTCCACTTACTACGAACTTTGGATACAACGAACAAATGCCGCGTGACGATCAAGTTCGTTATAAGTGGGCTCAACTGTATAGTTTTCCCAACCCGCTCAGTTCCTACAACCCTAAAGTGCAGGTACACTGGTGCTGCCAATATATTACTAAGCCCGCTTTCGGCGTTTGAAATTTTTTTGACGCATTCCGTAGAGAAGATGTGTCGGTCACTTGGGTTTACACGCAAGCGCACAAGCGGCATTCCGTAGAGAAGATGTGTAGGTCACTTGGGTTTACACGCAAGCGCATCAGCGACATGTGTTGACGTATGCCTATTGTACCTCCTAATTTTCGCTAGGTAAGGCGTGACAACAGTTTCGTCGCCGAAGCGCGCTTCGTAATGTTATGGCCGGGAGTGTGCACGCCTCGGTTTCAAGCTGTGTGATATGACAGCGAAAAATATTTTTACTTCGTCTCAGCTCTCAACGTCGCTTTCCGGCCGTGGGCATCTGAACTATGAGCTCCGAGAACTAAAATAATTAATGAAAGAGAGTTTCATTATTGCCCCCGAGATATACAGTGCAATTTAGTCGCCTGATTTTTCCGATCATTGAAAACAATGAGGACCGAAGCACCGAACCTGTATAGAACAGGAAGCACGCCCAATCTTCGATGTTCCCGTCTGCTTCCTTATATCAAGCAAGCAGCTAGTATTGAGTTCGTGTGCGAAAAACGCATTGATAATACTGATGTAATGCACTTTCGCGGAACAACTACAATGAAGATTGCGACACAAAAACGGCAGCTGGACAGATTTTTTTTTTCGGGGATGAAATTACTTAAACCCGCATGGCTGTGCAGTTTGTTATTCGACAATTGTGTAGCAGCTAGCTATAGCAAAAGGTAAAAAGTGCGAATTTCATTACCAGCCGAGCTAGCAGTTCTGAAAATCGATATCGGAAGAAACACAAGAGGCAGCAAAGTGCTGGCAAATGCATGTGGATCAATTGCGTCACTCGAACGGAATTTGATTGCGAACGACGGAAATGTGAAAATGCTGCTCAGCCTTGTTGCAAAACCAACATAAACGATTTATTTTGCGACGTGCACGGCAAAGGAATCGAGGATGAAATCCACTGAAAATTAGGTGCATAGCACACATGTTGCGATAGCTCTGGCAAAAAATAAGTTCGCGGAAGAATTCGCAAAAGAATTCGGGCAGCAATTCTGTTTTTTATTTACAGACAGCGATGCATATCCTGAATGTTCTGCCATAGCTTTTATTTGCGTAGCTCATGAAATAATGTAGTCCTTTCTTTCACTATCATACACAAAACTACCACTTTACTCAGTTTAACAGCCCCTAAACAATGTCACCTTTGGCGTACACAGAAGGCGGAATTGCGCTGTCAATGCCAGTGCCCTCCCCCCTCCCCTTCCCCCTAACCTCAATAGTGTGCTGGCATACGCCTGTTGTAAAATATTTAGAAGCGGAAATTCAGACATGAGAAGTTTCTTGCACATCGAGGGGGCAATTGCAGGCGACTGTCATGTATTCGGAGGCTGGTTTATTCACAGAAAAAACTTCCCAGATTGATTCGTCAGCATATCGAGAAGTTTGCATCAACTGTGCATTGAAACCCAAGCTCCACGAGCGGGTACATCTTGCTCCTGCGCACCTTTGTTCGTAGTTTGGCCAGCACTTATTACTACTGTTATCATCACCACCGTGATCGTCGTCAACGTTGTTATTTTACGGAGAAATGTGCACGAACCCGGAAGAAGTTTGTAAGTTGCTCGCCTTGTAGACGTTATTAGTGGCCGCGGTTACCAAAAGATCGCCCTCACGAATTTATTCGCACATTTAATCCGCGATAGAAGCAGATGCAGCGCTTATACTAGTTTTCCCAGATACAGCATGCTGCTTTGTTATTCTAACTGGAACTTTAAAGGATGAGCGCCCTGGAAAAACAGCTTTGTATCTACCAACTCTAAATCTTAAATGTACCATAGGTGGATTCCGCGTTTTCGTTTTCTTCATGCGAACCAGGTGATTTTCAGCGTGGCTTCAAAGTACACAGAGCAAGCACTGCCGCGGCCGAACGTGCTCACATGTGCTCTCAGGTATTTGCCACCGCTCATGATTTAAATGCATGAATGACCGCCCTTTGAACGGGACCACGCGTGAAAACTTAAGGTTACATTCGATTTTAATGGCGAAACGACTGGATCACATACGAGGCGGAAGTTCCTGTTTACGCACGTGCCCCCTCCTCCCCTCCCCTCCCCTCCCCCCCTCTTCCTGCTATACTTTATTTTTCGGTGTTGAATAAAAGCTGTCCCGAACCGACCTTTGACCTTCCACTGAGTTTTACAAGGTTGGCTACAACGACTACGTGCACACCGCGACAGAAGCGCAGTTCTTTTTCTGCCTCTCTCGATCATGAAATGATCATGAAACTACACACAGCGTGCTGATTTATGGCAGATTATCAGGGCTGCTCCGCGCTGAGTTGGTACTGTCGAACTACATTTAAGCCTGAACCCGACGCAGTCCCCACGTTTCTACATCTGCTTAGGTTCTGAAACATTTGCGCACCATGAACATGGCGCGCGAGCATGGCACTACGGACCGCACTGCGTGATCCAATTCCGACCCAGAACAGTGCGTAGTGGCTAACGTAGAGTGTCCTAGCCCTTTGTAACCTAAGAATGAGCCGATATCTGCCTAACTGTATTCCTGTTGGAAGCAGTAGCTATGACGTCGAACACAGGAATAAATCTTGCTACCCCGAAGTCTTTAATCAGCACATGCGCAGCTTGAAGCCCGTTTCAGTTAAGCTCACTGGATGCTTCGCACACTCTCGGCCAAGGCGCAGTACCGGCCCCAGATAATAAAACTGCCGTGCACCGGAGCTTAATCGGAATATCCAACCCACTGACTGCTAAGTTCCCAAAGCGACATGCTACCGAATGAGCCGCAGATATTCTTTTTTTTTCTAGCATGATATTTATTAGATTGAAAACGATACTAACGATATTTACGGTGCATTCAACAAGAACTCTCTGCTCAGCTGGCCAGGAGCTGAAATAAATGCGCACACTATACGTGTGGCAATGACGACTGATCAAAGCTGCAACCATGGACCCATCAGCTCCTGTTCACAAAGGCTGCTGCTCTCTGTCGATGAGATTCACCGGCGGAGAGCACGCAACGTGTGGAAAGATAAAGACAGACGCGGCCCCCGCAATGACAGAAATAACGATAATAGTGATCAACACGCAGTAGATGAGCACAATGGAGATCTATCGCTGATAGTTGTTTGGCGCCACGGAATAACCTGCTGCTTTTATTTTATTTCGCCTTACGTATTGAAGTCTTCGCAGTGCTTAGTTATAATTTTCTGCGAGCATAATTTTCGTCGAGCTAATCTTGTTAGTGCTTTCTTTGTGGCGGGTGGAAAATTGGTCTTACGCTTTGCATTTTGCTCTATAGCTGCTGCCTGCTTCTTTCTAGAGCACGGGTAAAATTTCTTCGCTTATTCTCTTCATCTCTTCAGTTAATAGTTGTTGCTGCCACTGAACGAAATGGAGCAATGGGAAGGTAATTTCTCTGAACATCTCCATCACGCCGCCCGTATACAAGCTCACGTACAACGTACTCTCGGTACATAATTGCTCGAAATTTGCATTTGCGCTGAGTTGCTTCCGTCACAGAGCATCAGCTATGAAAAAAAAAAAGGTAATCGCACGGTCATAAACGCAGCGAGCCATCAAGAGGAAAAGAGGGAAGGAAACGAGGGGAACGCAAAGTGCAGATTCGCGTTGCTCTGGGTCGGCGGGGACTGCGGAAGCTACGCGCGTGCCTTTTGTACGGACTTCCACGAAGCTCGCTGGCAGAGCGCGGACGCTGCCACATACATGCACTCGCAATCTTTCAGGTGAGACGTACAGATATGCTTTGCGTGTTTACAGAAATCCTCTTACGCAGATCCTGGTTTCCGCAACTTTTCTTTATTTCGGGCTACGCACCGAACGCACGCACGCAGGCTGCAGGCGTGGGCGCAGCTCCCGCGTCTCCCGGCGGCGGCCCCGAGGAATCCTTTTCCTGCGCGTTTAAAACTTGCAAAACTCTCCCGCTGCTTTTTTCTTGCGCCTGCGAGCTTTTCGATCGAACATTGCGAAAGCGCTACGCGGCGACCTTGTTTTCTTATTCATAAACTCAGCCGCTGCTTCGACCGTGAAACTCATTTCCTCCACTGCAGTGCTGGCAAACGGAGAGCCGCGACGGCCAACGGCGCCGCGGGATGTGTCTCGCGAGTCTCGTGGTTCGCACACCGCGAACGCCTTTCCCCAGGGGAGCCTACCTCGCATCCGCGCGGAGATTACAATATTCGGGCACCAGTCGATGATATTCTCGCCGTTTTAGCAGCACCCTGGCGTTGAAAGCGCGGCCTGTTTGTAAACAACGGCTACGACCGTGGCGCTCTCAACTTGCCCATTCGTCAGTGATTTGCCGAATGTTTGGCTAATGAGGTTCAAATCTGCGCAAAAAGAAAGGCAGGTAGGATCAGGAGCTCATGGTATTGAGTGAAACCTCCAAGACTAAACGCTTATCTCGCCACAAAACATGCTTCTCTAATCATATACCTACAAGCGACTCTTGCGATTCATATGCACACTCTGTTATCTAACCTAGAAAGCATATACAACGGAGTGACAGCACAAAAAGAGATGCTCGAGCCTTTTTTCAGCATAGTAAAGTGTGGGCTTGGGCTGCGTGGTAATGGTAAGACAGACGAGAGTCTTTCCTCTGTCTTTTCTCGTCTTCTTCGTTTTCTGCGCGCTTTGTTGTCAAGATTTGTTCCAGCAGTCCGTGAGGGTGCCGAAGCTGCACGTAAATTTTACGCATCCATCCCGCCAGCGCTGCGAATGGATGTATGCGCACAATGCTGGTGTCAGAACACTATCTCGAGCCACCAGTCTTTCAAAAGTATTACGAAAGCCCCCTGTAAACCTTCGGTTATATATATTTCTCTTTCTTTTTATTAAATTGGCCGTAGTAAAACGTTTGCCTACTTCCTTTCTCCTTCCTCTCATTGCTTCCGTAAGTTTTATGACGTGGCGCACGAGACCTGCCCCCGAGAATCGAATGCTGCCTTGCACATGTATGTACTCCCGTCGCCATCGTCGTCCTCATGAATGATCCACCGCCACTTTCACAGCGCGTCATCTCCATGTGCCGAGTGCAATAGTTGTCCTTTTTAACCCATAATAAGCTGACAGTCTGAATATAAAAGACGAAAGCTGAGACAGGAAATCTCGGCACTTGCGAAGGGCGCGTCGTGCGGACGGAAGGAGCTAGACGATGCCGGAGGAAGTAGTACTGCAGCACTTAAAGGGAGCACGACGGCAATTCTTCTGCTTCCTTCCATGCATCCCCGCGGTCGCTCAGAATGCACTGGCGGGGATTTCCGTCCCTTATTTACTTTTAGACTCGAAGCCGCTGGTTCTGAGCCCCTCTGACTACGTTAAATAGGGGGGGGGGGGGGGGCGTGCAGCAGCGGAAATGCGCGCCGGCTGTAGTGGTATGCTTTCCTGCGCCTTGAGACCACCGGCTTATACTTCTACACTGGCAAACCAGCTAGCAGCTGCTCGGCCTCCAATAAGGTTGGGAAATCGCGTTGAAGTCGGGAGAGCCGAAATCGAAGAGTGTCGTGAGCGGAGTGCAAGTAGCGTAGGCGTTTACATATGGCACTCTCCAAAACCTAGGCTTTTTGGCAGATGGAAACTGTATAGCACTTAGCGCGAACGCGGCATTACCACGATCACTGCGTCACAGATCTCAGAGGAGAATTGTGTTTAATCGGAAAGCTTTGGCACTAGAAAAGAAACGGCTACCTAAAAACTTTTTGAGTTGAGTTAAGGTTTGAATAAGGTACTAGTTGGAATAGCCTTTCGATTGTTCTGCCGGCAATTGCTCCACCGTAGTGACACTCAGTTGTTGATTAAGCTCGGGAATTTGAGGCACAGGTCTCCGACCTGACTTTCTGATACAAATCATGCTCGTTTCGGCGCTTATCCCGGCCAATATTTTTAAAATTCACAACATACCTATTGCACGCCACGTGCTCATACCTAAATGGAGTTTACATAGAAATTTCAAATTCAAGATTTTCCAAGGATCCAGCGCTTTTTAATCGAAATGTTCGGCGCCACTGGAGGGAAGCTGTGTGAAGGAAAGGGAGCGCGAATGTGCTTCTATCAGCCAACGTTCCTCGACTCCTCCTGCCCCACCTTGTAAGAACTGTTGTGCAAACAACGAGAAGTTTGTTGCATAAAAAGCTGTTTACACTTCTTGGGCCCTTAAACATACCTTACGTCGAAAACAACCCCTTCAAACGCGCCTTAACATTCCGCTAGATGACTTCCGCGTTTCTCTTGACACATTAGACACTTCTGGTTGGGCGTAAGCAACGACTCTACGGGTAACGAATGCGCACGCGCAGAACTCCACGTATCTCGCTACGGACACGTTCCGAGATGCGCTGACAATGGCGACGCGCAGCTCGCCCGCTTCGGGACAATGCATGTCGCCGCGGCGTTCTTCGACGCGATACCTAAATCTAAATTGTGGCTTTCGGTTTTATTTCGCACACTCCCGCCCACAGGTCAAGATATAAGCAACCGACAGATCCTTTTTTTTAATAATTTGGCGATTTTCAAGCTGGCAAGCCTAATTAATGCTGTGTACGTTCGTCATAGCAACAACATCCGACGAAGCTGATGGCCCACATTTTATCTACTTTTACAATTGCTTCAGTTTCCAGAGTTTTCTTCTTGAAACAAAAAAAAAAGGTCCGTGAATGCAACCACCCTTATCATCAACAATTACGGATACAAGTTCCTGCAACCAAAGCTGTTATATGCTTTGAGTTGTAGTCGCTGGATGGCACCACTGCGTGTACGACCACTCGAGGAACGCTACGGCGCGGCAGACTGGAATTGTCGTGTTTGCGCTGCACGCACCGCAGTCAGCCACGCGTACTCAAGCTGACTGCGTACGCCCAATTAAAAGTGTCTATTGCGCGTAAAAACTAAAAGGAAGCTTTTTTTTTTTGTCATAAAATATCGCCACAACTGTGTACGAAGGTCAAACCTGAATAAAGGAAAGAAGGAGGAAGCTGTCTACACAAACTCGAAATCTTGACCACTCCACCAAAGAAAAAAAAAAGTTCCGGAATACGTGGCGGTCTATCGATCTTTTTTTTATTTCAATTGTTGAACAAATTGTCGAACTTAAAACTTAGCTGCATTTTTAATGTCAGTACTTCGCATAATGCATCAGTTATGATTTTTTTCTGCGAGTCTTTAATAATTTCGTCATTCGGAGGTTAATACCGAGTTTTAAGAAGCACAAAATGACATTTAACTGTGAAATACTACGACGCGTACCTGATTGTGAAGACCCACGTTGAGGCTTCTTTTACCATTTGGTTACAGCAAATCTAACTTGGCACAGACGCAGTTTTCTTTCTAACCTTACTCATCAGATACCACGCATATTTTTCGACCTTCTTGGCATCATGCATCTCAGTTTGCAGATTCAGTATAGTTTGCCTCTCGGCCATGATGAAGTTCACACAGCGTTCCTTACTATCTAAGCGCCTCCGCTCTCCAACAACGCCGTAGCCGGTCGCATCGTGTTGCACCTCTACACGCAGCGAGCGCTAAATCTGCATGCTAACTCAACACTCGTACGGTAACAACACTCGGAATGCGAGAGAATCTATGCGGATTAGAGCGCCTCCGCGCTCTGCAACGGCACCTCGAGACTCGCGTTCGCACCTGAATCCTGCTGGTTCCTTGGGTCAGTGCACGTGCTTTTGGGGAACGAAAGCCTACTAGTTCAAGGTCATCTGCGCGCGAATTCTTTTTTTCTCATGTTATCGTGCGTGTGCAAATCCCGGCTGGTCTCCGAGCTTCTGAGCGTAGTGCGAGTCGGCGTAACGTCGTTGCTTGAAAGCGTTTCATGCCCCACAAAGCACTCGGCTCGCTCGGCTTTCCCGCGGTACAAGCACACGCAGAAGCCAGTTTTCGCCGCAGGAAAATTCGCCTCTGCGCTTGAGCTACGTGCTCAACAGGGCAATTACAACTCGCCGTACAGCGCACCGCTTTCGAGGGTCACTGCGCGAAATTTTCGGGACGGGCTATCAACTTAGCGTTTAGCGAAACCGAACGAGAAACAAAGTGCACACTCCATGCACACACTCGGCACAAATCCGAACCGCCCTCGATGCCGGAGGACTATGGGCGCAGCTCGACTACCCCTCGAGTTCACCCACGTGCACTGCAGAACACTATAGGACACACAGTTGCGCTCACAAACGGCAAGTTTGGTTTTAATGTCCCCACCTTCCTTTCTGCCACCCTATAATCGTGACAAAGGAGAGATAGAGCACTCTAAGATGTCGATTAGTAATATCGTCATTAAAACAAGATTGATTCCAGCTGCTTACATAAGAATTGAGTCGAAGCGAATCGACCAAGCATCCCTTGACTGTATGCTTCCAGCGCCATGATCCTGCGCCGCTGTTGCGCTTCTGGGCGGCTTGGTTCCCTCGCTACATTGCAAGTTCTCTATGGAATCATTGCAGAGTAACGTTCTAAATTACTGAAAGTAAATATTTTCAGAGATGCATTATTAATTGTTTTTTTTTTTTTGCAGTGAAATGTTGCCAGGCCTCAATTCTTTTTGTATATTTGCAATATCATCTTAGCAGAGGTTTTAAATCAAAGGTACTGCAGTCTTGGTCAAAAGTCTTAAGGCTAAAGGCTTTTCACTTCAGCCGCATAACAGAGCCATTACGGCACTATTAAAGACCAAATGATCTTGAAATGCTAGCAGAAAGTTTCGTCTCGCGGTAGAGAAGCTTCCTGCTTGACTTATGCTTCGAATGATCCGCTACACGGAGGATTCTAGGGGCATTCATTTCGTTGCAGCTGGACGTTGTGGCCTTAAGACTTTTGACCGAGACTGTACCTGGCATATGTGGAGATAAAAGGAGGAATAAATAAGCCCGGACGGGTGTGGTGCGCCATGACGCGAGACTGGTTCCCTTCAATAACTGTGTCATTGCTCATGGAAAGAGGAATTGTTAGTGTAATGTTTTGATATCAGCCTTCCAGGCTATCATGTAAACATATTCAAAGATCTACGTGCAGAGTAGACGAAATATAACTATGAGAACTGTTCCTCATTCACAGGCCTACAAACACTGTGTGGTCCAGGTCCGTCCGTCCTGGTAGCTTGTTTACTGAACAGGCATGCTACCATTTACGAATATAGTGAGTTCAAAGAGGTCATCTCTCCAAGCAGATCCTTTTGTAGACGGCACACGAATTTGAAAAAAAGCCGCAGTATCGTTATCCTGCGTGCGAAGGCATGCCTCGAAATAAATCAGTTTCAAAAGGACGCAACTTGGCCTCACGGATATATCCCATCCCGCTGTGTCACATTCCTGCAGTCATACCACTTCAGGTTATGTCACATTCTTCTGGTCCAAAATGAAGTCGTCGAAGACGGTCCTACAGTAGATCAAGCTCTTTCATCGGCGAGCTGCGAACAGACATGTCTGTCCTCGACGATTGCGCTACCATTTCCGGGTCTAACGGAAAAGGTGGAGGTCTAGAGAAACGGGGCTAATTGTTTTTGTACAGCCCGCATCAGGGATTGCGCAAATAATAATTAACGTTCAGCCGCTTTGAAGAAGAGGCAGGCGGTATGTTTGTCACAAAAAGAAATGCTGGCGAAGAAACAAGCTGCTTTTGTGGCAAACCGAGGCTCGGTGGTTTGCTCCAACTTTGATTCGCCGCGCACCAAACTGATTGAAATGAAAGGCACCGCTCAGTGCCCAATTTAAGCTGGACAATGCAGGAACAGGGCATGCGACGGCGTAGCCGCATAAACTACACCAAGTGCTCACGAGCGTGCTTTAACGCAGGTTTCAGAGCAGACTAAGAGAAGCGGGAGTATGAAAACGCACGAAAGAAAACAAGCCAAAGTAAATATATTTCCTCTTATGGAAGAAGTCGGCTGTGTTAACGTGCCACCGGAAAGAGCGCTTTCTATACTGCCTCTCCCTATGAACTGCGGGCGTGAATTCAGCATTCAGTGCGAGAACTTGGAGCCGCATTTCGAAGAAATGAGCTCGAAGAAAAATACGTGGATTAAACTGCTCCGTTTTCCTTACAGCAACGAATAAATGCTAATAAAGCTGTCTTGTCTTTAATAGGTATGTGTATTTGGTCTGTATTTATTACAAGCTGCTTTTGCCGCTTGTTTTTATCTCGGTTTCCACAGGTTCTGGAGAGAGAGATGGGCTTTGCACAGAAAACTGAAGATTATTTTTTCCGTTCTCACTACGGGTACGGATGGACGTCCCACGTACTATCAGCAACAAAAGAAACGCGAACAGGACAACTGAAACAAGAGCAGCAAAATGAGAATATCTTAGATGGGGAAGCTCGATACTAGCGCAGACCAATTTCTCTTCGAAGGCGCTAAGACTGCTCTTCAGAAGTGTTAATCAACCTCGTTTGCATTTCTTCTCCAGAAGCTAATATCTGTGTGTTATTACGGTTTCTCTGTTCTCTTTTGCGCGTTTCATTTGTTGCTTGTAGTACACCAACGTATTTTTTTTTTATTTTTGTACTGGGGCTCCATCCCAGTATTTCTAGCAAACAGTGCAGCTGGTAGTTTTATGCATTTAACTGCTGCATTTCTGCCGTTCTTTATCCGCAGGTTTTGGCCGCCAAAACCGCACTTCTAGGACCAGCATAAGTGCGCATCGTGCTGCTTAAAAGAGGTTCGAAAATTCTCGTTTCCAGTTAGTGTTAGTACACGTCATTGTCGATTTCAGCTGGGCCAACAACGCAGGGTGTTAAATTATCGCCTACAATAATGACGCGGCGGGGAAAAAAACTGAGGAGGGAGCGTCTGGCGATAATCTTGAAAATAGTCACAAAAATTAAAAAGGAGAAAGTCAGTCCCCTACTTGGTCGCACCACGTGGTGGCGGGCGGTGGTACTATCTCCGCTGCGCGCTCGCATGCGAGGACCAGTGCCGTAAACTGACTGTAGACCGACCTCCATGCTGTAGAGGCTCGCGCCATCGACCGCGCAGACGCATGCACTAAATCATACCGACACCAAAACATTAGGGATTGACTCAGAGAGCGAAAAACCGGGGGAGAGAACCGCTTCATGGGCACTGCGCTTGCGAAAGCTGGCCGCGTGACGTCACGCTTTGTCCTGATTTTTTTTTCTTCCATGTTGCGAAGGCAGACACGCCATACCTAAGGAAATTGTAGCACCAGGCAGCTGCAGTCCGTAGGAACTTCCAGCGCATGCACGCAGGCGGCGCGCAGCCGAGATGGAGCCAAATGCCGCCACGTGTCGGCGAAGTCTGCTGCGTCGGGACCAATCAGTGGGTGCGCACTTGCAGCGCGAAAGTGTCTATGACCCGGCGCTCGAGATGGAGCGAACACTTTGATTGGCCTCCAAACACTTCACATGCTGTGTTCCAATGACCTAACACAATGGCGTCAACATCGGCGGAACCCTCCACAAATACTGCTGCCGATTGCCGTGAACGTGATAACCTTTGGAAGTGATAGGCGAGATCTTTAGCACGCAAAAGGATCCACAGCACGATCGGCTAATGAAGGGTCAGGCTAGCTCTCTGACAACAGAAGAGGAGCGAGAACAAGAACGCCTTCGGAAGAGGTTTGGTTTGATTTATGATTTGTGGGGTTTAACGTCCCAAAGCACCTCAGGCTATGAGTACGCCGTAGTGGAGGGCTGCGGAAAATTTCGACCACCTAGGGATATCGAACGTGCACTGATATAACACCGCAAACGGGCCTCTAGAATTTCGTTTTCATTGAAATGCGACCGTCGCGGCCGGAATCGAACCCGCGTCTTTCGGGTCACCAGCCGAGCGCCATAACCACTGAGCCACCGCGGCGGCTGTCCTTCGGAAGAGAAAACGCGGGTCAGCACGCATGCATTCCTACACTGGGGTAGTCTAGATGCAGCACTGAATACACTGCTACTTTTTTCTTCAGAACAATTTATTTATTTGCCATAAAGGACCAGGAATGGGCATTACATACGGAGGGAGTCTTTAGAAGAAAGCAGTAACCCGATAAAAAATCATAGCCATACAATAGGCAAATATGAGTTAGTAGTTCAATGAATAGGCCAATACAAAAAGCAAGCTCTGGCATCATTCGACATATCATAAGCAACAGAACATAAACAAATAAAAAAATACCGACAAAAATATAACGGCGTTCATCAAGCGCACAGGAATCAAAAGCACTATGGCTCATTTTCTGTGTTCGATTATGATAGTGAAGCTGTTTTAAAAGACGATGATTCAGTATGGTTGACGATGTTTGGCGGCGATGTGTTCCATTCATTTATTGCCAACACCGGTGGCGAGTTCTGATATTTTACTTTGAGAGCGAAAATCAGGCGGGTTTTATGCGCATGATCCAGGCGAGCTCAGCAATGATGCGCAGCGAAAATATAATTCTGGGAGAATTGCTGGACTCTATGGTATAGCGTCGTATTAATCAAGTGTTAAATGTCAGATACTAGTGTATTAAGTGCCAAGGTGTCCTCATCAATATCAAGTATGTTCAGAGAACTCAGGTTTGCATCGCCATTAGAATGGTGCTGTACTTTCACCAAAATATGGTAGTGCTACGGAAGCTAAAGTGTGCATCAGCATTTCAAGAGCCAAATTCTCAAAGCCACACGTTGAAGCCGCCAGTGGTTGGTTGTCACCTTGAGTATCGTACGCTCGGCTATCGTGATTGCCGAGGTCACAAGTGCCACCCAGCCGCTAAAAGCGGTCGCGTTCTAGAAGAAGCCCACTGAGATGCCACATTTTATACGAGGAATCCATAACTTCAGAAAATAAGGAGAGTGTTTGTCAGTGTCATCATTTATTAGGCGCTGTGATGTAAGGAAAAATAAATTGAACTCATTTGTCGCTTTCTGGGCAGGACACATGATTACAAGCGCAAAATTTCGTGACCTCTTCATTATCGTTATAAGTGGGCTCTTCTCTCTGGCCAACATATTGCGGAAACAAGGCATGGAGTGATGAGGAGAGTAGGTGAGCCCGAAGTACAGCTCCGGATAACTGGTTTGCGCTCCAATAACGCAGCTGGGAAGCGGCAATGGGGCGGCCGAGGGGGCACAACGGGGCCAGGCTGGCAGCGTGGCGCCGCCGGGCGGCGGTTTTATTGCCACATATATTCCGGGGCGAAGCGAGCCCTTCATTTCCATCCGCCGCGCGTTCGAGCTCTCATCCTGACCAACCTTTTCTTTCGTTTCTCCCTGCGTGCGGAAGAGACGCCTCGGTTGTCATGAGCAATTCTCGCGGAGAGCCGGTTTAATCGAGAATAATGGGCACCGAAGTCGGAAAGTCGGCGCCTTTCCATTCACTTCACGCGCCACCGCCCGTTGCTTTCCGTCCACACCAGCTGCGAGCTGTCTCACACATGTCTGCAGAATCGCTTCCGCCAGAGGCCGTTGTCGCCCGAATTTTGCCCGGCGCGCTGGAATTTCGCGCGTGCTGCACAGCGAGTGCAACGCTATCGTTTGCCAACGCGCCGTCGACTCGAATAAACTACGCCTCGAATGCCAGCGTCGGGCGGCGTTTCACTGTCCCGCCCCAAGGTTACCACCGAACAGATAGTGCGCTTGCAAGGGAGATAGATATATTTATCGCCGGAAGAGACGGATGGGCTCCCTGCGGTATGTTGACAGAGTCGGCCGTTACTTCCCTTAGAAGGCAATCAAAGGTAAAGAGAAACGTCTCGAAAAGTGCTCGTGGAGACTTTAAGCCACTTACGAAACTGCAATCCTTTCGTCATTCATCATCATCATCACGAATCTCATGGACCTACTCCAAGCACTCTATCACATTTTAAGCCTCTCTTAAACACGAGGTGATGTTCCAAGAGCGAAAATGTGAACTCTGGCGTCAACAAAACACAGAGGAGATTTTTCAACGAAAAAAAAAATATACATAAAAAAAAACATCTTTTTTCTACTATCCCTCACACGATACGCACTGTTACCGAGGTTATAGCGGGTTTAAAGTCAGGGCATTCTCAGAGTAACATGAGTTAAATTAACTTTTCTTTTTTCTGTTCTTTAATTTATGCTTATCATTTTCATGGCATAAAATAGAAGCAAGAAAAAAATCACCTGTAGACATGAGTAAAACAAAAAAAGAGAACGGTAGGCGATGTCACTGGCAGCATGCGCCTGCCACGACCTTCAACCCGAGAAAGAAAAAAAAATGCTGTGGAATTGTTCTCAGCATACCAAGGTGATGACACAATGATAAATAATGTTGCCGCGACTGCTAAGACTATCGACCTGCATTTTGAACGATGCCCCCGTCCCAGATAGATTTTTCTATATTGCCTACAACGCTCCAGCAAGGCTCCGATGACACGAGGGAGCTTGATACTCACAGCAGATCATAGGATATATCGAGAGGCCCCAGTCACCCATGGAAATTTATTCCAGGCGTGAAACGAAAATCAAGGTCAACCGAGTTCGCGAAAGCTGCCCTTCAGAGCAGCGAAACTGCGGCGGCATAAAGTAGATTGTCTTTTGACTTGCGCGACTTTGACGCTGGGTAGATTTAATCCAAAAAAATAAAACGCTTTTGGAAAAGAAGTGTTCATGCTAAAGTTAGCTACAGCGAAAGTGAGAACACAAAACAAAGAAAACAGAAGCTCTTCTGATCAATGCGCCTGCACGTGCTCTATGCAAACGTCCCCGCATAACTTAAATCCAGAGCTCATCACTGAGAGGGGAGGGTCGGGCTCTTCTTGAGATGGTAACATCTTCGTAAGCAGTAGGCGGCGAAGTTTTATTCAAGCTGATCAGTTACGAAATTTCATATTTTAGGAAGGAAAGATGTATGAAGTACTTGTTACACATTCATATGACCCAGTTCTAATCGAGTATTCAGGCAGCGATACGCTTATCTGCTTTTTCAAGCAGCAAGCGACACCAGAATTTCGTCTGAAAAACCTTTGAACATTACCGGGAATTCGAGACGTGTGCTTCTAGTTCTCTTGGCTGCCCCCACATGGTGTACGGCTTTGAAGATTAAAAAATAGTGCGCTGACGTCCTCCGTGACGTAAGAAAGAAATAGAATGACCGAGTGCCTGTCATTGAAGCACTATAGGCCGCTTAGCTTAGCGGCACTGGCTGGGTGGTGCACCGAATTTCTGATAATGGACAGCCATTTGCGTTGAAGCCGTGCAATTAAAGTTCAGGAAAAAGCGAAATTCGACGTGGACAAAACTGCAGGATATCGCCGCGGAGGCTCAGCGGCTATGGCGTTCGCCTGCTGTGCACGAAGTCGCAAGATCGAATCCCGGTCTCGGTGGCGGCTTGTATGATGGAGGCGGAATTGAGAAGGTGTCCTGGCTGTCTGATATCGCTGAACGTTGAATACCCACAGGTGATGGTAATTTATTCACGCTCCCCTCTGCGGCTACTGGTTTCTCCCTCCTTCAGCGCCCTACTTCATACCTTCCCTTACGGCACGGTTGGGATGTCCACTGACAATGAAACAGTTACTCCTCCTACCTCTTAGCCACCCGTCATTAACCAACTTTGGCAGCATGACTGCAGTGACAAAAGGTAGATTAAACCTGCAACTCGCTATTCTGAGAAAATTTATCTCGGACACTCCATTTGGATTTCACATCAAGTGACGAAGGTTTGCGCTCGACCACCTTTGCTGTTTTTCCGTAACAGTGGTCTACTGCTTAAACAGGTACTCTCAGACCATTCCGTGAATAAAATACAACCCGCATTACATATTTGCATGCGGGAGGGATATGCATTTGTATGTTTTTGTCGTGGTATTAGGTGACATGACGCACATATGCTCAGCCCTCGCTGCTTTTCAATGCCACCTTTTACTCTTATCTCATTACTTTGCTTCATTTATAGTTCTTTTTAATCATCACATCATTTTGATCGCTCTTAACCCTTTGTAGGGTCGCCGGACGCTTGTGTCCTACCTGCTTCAAGTGCCGCAAACGGAAACGGTGCACCTACGCACCATATTTTTGCGTGGTAAATACTATAACACTGCAATCATGAATAAGCCCATACATGTGAGTAAAAAGGGAGTGAGCTGCCCTCTAGTGCACTTACCTTTAAAGGCAGGGTATGCCGCCCAAGTTCTGAAGTAGATTTCGACCTCTAAATATTTACTACTTGGCAACAGAGGTGTATTGCCACAGCAAAGCATAGCAACCTGATGCCGTTAGAAATGGGAGGAGGCTTCTAAACGTGGCAAATAGAGGAGGTTGAAAATCCATTAAAATCTTTGTAACTGTAAGAACTTCGCATGTTTTTAAGAGGGAATTTGTTTATACTGTCAACCGTAAGTATTCCGTATATTTAGTGGTAGAAATCTACCCCCAGGGCTTCGGCAGCATACCCTGCCCCGTAAAGAGAGTGCACTAGAGGACAGCCTGCTATCTTTTTACTCCTTTCTTGTTAGATTGTACCGTACTATCAAACAAACCATTCAGTGTCTTTTTATCTTATGCTAACCGGCCTACGTGGTGTTTTGTGTGATGTTTTTTGAGAGAGGGAGTGTACACTTCGACGAAACCCATCTTGGCGGAGGGAAAAAAAATGAAAATTGCAGAGCTTTTGAGCGTTTCCCATCTGTCAACTGCTTCACACTCCTTGAGGCGATTTTCAATTCGAATTCAGGTGGTCTTGCGCGTCCAGAAGGCTGAGGTTTATTGTTTGTTCAAATATTATTAATTATACGCATTGTACAGTTTAATTCTGTTCGTTGTATTAGTATTGGCGTCAACAATCGGTGGTTTTGCATTGACCGCGCGCGCGCGCGCGTGTGTGCGTGTGTGCGTGTGTGCGTGCGTGCGTGCGTGCGTGCGTGCGTGCGTGCGTGCGTGCGTGCCCGCGCCAACGTGGGCAAAAGTAGCAGATCTCCCCTAGAATTTCCGGCCTGTCCCACTCTGTGTGGGAGCGCCACCTAAGAAAGCACTTCTGATGTCGAGACCAGCGCAGCGGACCCGTCTCGACACCAGAAGTACTCTGTCAGGTGGTGCCCCCACGAGTGGGACAGGTCGGAACTTGGAAAGGCGGGGGGGGGGGGGGGGGGGGGGGGGGGGGGGGTCTATTACTTTTGCCCACGATGGTTTGTCTGTCTGTACGACATATGAGGTATTTTCTCTACGGAATCAGTGGCACAACTGTGTACCCTTTTTTCTATAAAACTAGTGGTCGAAATTGCTTGAAAGTGATGGTATTCAATTCCTAGAGAAATTATGAGTGCGATTATCCGTTTGTATGCTATAGTTAGCCATGCACAGAGCTTGGGCTTAGTAGAGGCTTAATTAACGCCGGTGGGAACTTCTCTGAAGCCCGAAGGGTGACTGAATCCGCTTGAGTATAACCTTTTATTTAAATACATCTTCATTCTCTCCAGCATTAAAATTCCCGGAACAAATCTGAATATTCGGAGCCCTTCACTACGGCGTCTCTCATAGCCTGAGTTACTTTGGGACGTTAAACATTAATAAACCAAACCAACCAAATCTGAATATTATCCATCTGATGGATTTAATGGCAAGTCTTCACAGAAATATGACACTGATAAATGTGAGAGAAATGGTGAATTCAATGAAAAGAAAAGTTACCAATGCAGCGTAAAAAGTCCGGCCATTAACAGCTTTAAAGGGTTTTTTTTAATTCAATGTCGGCCGTTATATATGTGCATGTGACTGAACACAGGAGCACGTCGTAACACTACCACGCAACCGACATGTACCGCGCACCATATACGGCTACCATCCAAGTAGTTTCTCAACGCCGTCGCCTCGGTAGCCCTACACATGGGCGCATTTAAGCAAGTAAAATAACCAAATCCAGCATTTTGGAGTTCCTGAAGGAATCTCTCGCTACGGCTTTTGTGTCGGGGCCCCCACTGCAAAATTCGTTTCTCCTTTTTTTTCTATCTGTCAGAACGGCTTTGCGACGCAGTGGCACGTTCACATCAGCGTCACTTGAAGAGGTCGGGTGCCTACCGATGGAGTTCGACGACGGAGAAGTAAAGGCACGGCGTTTCCCTTTTCCTCTGATTCCTCGTTCACGCCCAATACAGCAGCGGACGCCAATGCAAGTGTACGCTGTAGCACTCGAAGACAAATGGCGCTCCTTTCAGGCCGACCAGCCAGCTATCCATCAAACTTGAAATCTGACGACGCGTTCTTCGCAAAAAGGGCGGCGCAGACCGACAGCCAGCGCCAAACTTCCGAATACTGATCTGGCTCATAACTCAGCACGCTACGAATAAACCTCCGCTATGAAGACCATGAATAAGTAGCGTTTCGTAGTATCAGATTTGTCAGCTCTGACACTCTAGCCCAAATGGCTTAGCTAGCATGTACTACGCAGACCCTAACGTGCTTCTGAAGGCAAAGCTGGATGAATGTTTGCATGCCTGTGGCGAGATTTTATTGCTATGAGAACAAACATTTTTGACAGTGAATGTTCTCGGCAGCCAAAACAAAAAAAAATCATATTTAGAACTCGGCAATCAAAGCAGAATACGCGTTACACCTACGTTCGAGATTGCTCACAATCTGTTGCAGGACAAAACTTCGAATAACCAAACAATGCGGACTGCGTTTGGAGTTCCTTGCGAAATTCCCCTCCCGGCTCGGTTCAGGCGCCCACCAAGAGTAAGACAGTTACTGCGTATTTCATTTCTCATCCTTGTGAAATTCAGCGTTATATTTGATGCTACGGGAACAAAAGAAGCCTATCTTTAGAAACTCCTGCAATAAGCCTAAGTGTGGCATTTTTTCCTTTTTTTTTTGACTGAATTTCCGTTTGAAAAACCTTTCAAACATTACAGTAAATCTTTGCAGAGCAAGTCCTGTGGGTGCAAATAGAACGTCGCAGTTTGCTTTAAAGACATACTCTACAGCCTTCCACATAAAATCTTCAAATCATATTTGCGTTTCAGTGCATTGCGTAACGTAACCCAGTATAGGGGAGAACGCAACCGCACAGTGCGTGTGGTTCCAGAAATTTGATTTACCGGAGTAGGCACATTTATTACGATATTACCCGCTATTATCTCAGTTTTTGATCGTGACTGGACTCTTTATGGTCCTTCAAAAGGAAAGGATAAAGGGTAGGTGATGCAAAATAAGCATTTTGGTGCAAAGAGAATCTCGGCAGTGCTTCGGCATTTCGGTCGTGATGGCAATTTTGACTTCTGACTCCTTCTTTTGCGACCACCATTTTCCCTAACTGAATGCAATTTAGTCGAATAACCCGCGACTGTGCGCCACAATCTTTATTAACATTGCAGCTTGAACAGATGCAGGTCAGCCTTGTTTGGTTCACACTGCACTTTCACTGTGCGTACTAGTTACTATAGCAACTCTCCAACACAATGCAAGATGCCGCTGGGGGCTTAAAATTAAGCATGTTTTCGCAATTTCGCGGAGCGTCTCTTTCTTCGGCTCTGCCCTCTCGGCCTGCGTCAAGCCGTTGTGTGCAGCGACTCGAAAAACGCAAGCTCAGGGGTTGACGCTGGCCTACAGATATGTTTGACTCCGGCGCTTTATCATATTAACACGCATAAGTGGGGTCAGTGCATTTTTTGTCAAAACGACTGGAGTTTACACTACGGTTATTCAAAGCATCGCACAAGAAACGAGCACCGTACGCGGGTTCAAAATGTTTTTGAAGCGCATTTGTAAGTTGATTCATTGGTGCATTTTTTAACTCCAATAAGAAAAAAATCGATTGAGAGAACAAACACCACTTCAAGTTTCGCTTTCGCATTTTCTTGTTTCAAGCGCAGCGTTTCTGGTAGGTCGCGATAAGAGTCGCTCATGAGAGTCGCTTGCGTGCTGATTTAGTGTAAGCGTCCCACCGACTAAGCATCCTGTTAAGAGTGGACAACGTGGTCCTAGGAGCCGGGTGTGACTCATCGCAAAGCAAGGGATATGACGAGGCCTGGCGCCGGCGGCAGAAGCATAGACGACGACGGCCGGGGCTGTTGCACTCCAAATCACCGAACCTCCGAACCGATCGAAGGAGGCTGTCTCCCACCGGCCTGGGAGAAATTACTGTCAGACGAGTGTCGTCGTTAGGCAAAGCTGCGGCGAGGAGCTTGCGACGGCAGCAGCACGGCAGAAGCCCCGGTATACGTTGGCCGAGTCGACCTTCGGGTCACCGGACTGGATGATGCTACGCAAGGTCACGCTGAGCGAGGCTGCTAATTGAAAGACGCTGTGTCGAATGGGTCTCGTGCTTCGGCCATCCGGCGGGGGAGTTCGAGAAGGTTCAACCACGTGCGAGAAGACTGCGGGATTCTGCTTTCCCACGGAGGCAACGCACAGAATACTTGCGGCAGTGGTGAAGGTGACGCATCTGTGTTTGATGACTGTCTTCCACTTCTCATCCCCCGAGCTGTGAGAGAGCGAGAGAACTTCAGCACCGCCCCGTGCCGTGGGTGGTACCGCCAGCGTCATCAATGGCCCATCCGATTGGACAACGTTATTCGAACCAAGTTCCCCAGTCAGGGATCTAGGGAACGCGAACCGTATTTAACGGGATGTTGTTGTGTGATCGGAGCATTTTGGATTCGCATTGCATTGCATTCGCATTCGATTCGATTCTCTTCTGTAAATATGTAGAATAAACCCTCCTGTACAGTTTCCTCGATATCGCAGTCCGACATCGTCATTCGGAGCCGGTACCTGCGGGGCTAAACGAGTTAGTCATCTCCAGGACCCCTCCGTCTTCAACTCTGGTTCCAGCGGTGGGATAGAAGCGCCATCTTTAACTCTGGTTCCAGCGGTGGGCTTGCGGCCCCGTTCTCAACACTGGTGGCAGCGGTGGGATGGTGGCCCCGTTCCTAACACTGGTTGGCAGCAGCTGGGATGGACCGTGCGACATCGTGCTTTCTCCACGGGTAAGCGTTTTGGTTTTTGCTATGGGATTCGCCAGGCTTTAGGATTCAGAGAATAATCTTGACTGGGAATCAGGGCTTTGTCGTTTGAGAGGGGTTATTCTCAAGGCATTGTGGAGTTAGCAGAGCCAAAGCGGAGAAAGCGTTGTCATGGACCTAATGAGGTTGTACAAGTCGGACTTGCTGTTGATATGCGAGGAACTGTCGGTTGAAGTGCCTAGCAAACTAACCAAAATTGAATTGGGCGAATTCATTCTGAAACAAGTCAAGCATAACGATCAGTTGCTGGTAGATACGTGGAATTTGGTACAAGGGGAAAAAGCCCGCAAAGTAAAATCCGACCAGGAGGCTAGAGAGAAAGCCGACCAGGAGGCTAATGAGAAAGCCGATCGGGAGAAACAAAAAGCACGTAAGGAGGAAGCTGATCGGGAGTGCGAAAAAGAGAAGGAACGGGAACGGCAACGGCAACAGTGGAAGGTTGAAGATGAAATAAGGAAACTAAAAATATTAGAACTTCAAAATGAAATACGAAGAAAGGGCGGTAGTGTGAGAGCCGGAAGTCCTGAAAGAGCAAGCGATGCTTATGAAATAGGTCCGCAGATAAGACCCGAAAAGTCGGTGACCGTAGCCGCGTTGGTAAATCGCGACACCACGAGGGAAGTGGCAGAGAACGCGTTCAACCGGTGCGGTAGTCCAAGGAATGCCGCAGAATCCGAGACCGTGTCCAGTGTAGTTGGACGTAATGCTAAGAGAGAGCATTCCGAGATAGCGTCTCAACGACACGAGTGCGAGGATTCTCCTCCAAGTGAGGTAGGAGTGGCAATGGACAGCTTTGTCGGGACAGTTACGAGCGCGACCCTTTCAGTAGAGTCGATACAGGCGTCAAACCGGCAGAACCGCGAAAAGGGAGATTTTCCTAGCGAGAAAGGTTTCGAAGTTGAAACAGCGGAAACCCCTTTTGAGAGTAACAACCGCGGTAAGAGCGAGTTGGGATGTCACAGTGGCTTCAGTGACAAAGGCTCCGGAGAGGCTACCTTGATAATACTGGCACAAGAAGAGTGCGAGGCTGCCGGGGAAAAGGATAGCCATAAGAGCCAGGCGGGCTCAGTTGCAGCTGAGCACTGCAGTGCAGAGAATGGCGCGCAGAGCGACAGCCAGGCGGGCTCAGTTGTAGCTGAGCACTGCAGTAGAGAGAATGGCGCGCAGAGCGACAGCCAGGCGGGCTCAGTTGTGGCTGAGCACTGCAGTAGGGAGAATGGCGCGCAGAGCGACAGCCAGGCGGGCTCAGTTGTAGCTGAGCACTGCAGAGTAGAGAATGGCGCGCAGAGCGACAGCCAGGCGGGCTCAGTTGTGGCTGAGCACTGCAGTAGAGAGAATGGCGCGCAGAGCGACAGCCAGGCGGGCTCAGTTGTAGCTGAGCACTGCAGTTCAGGGAATGGCGCGCAGAGCGACAGCCAGGCGGTCTCAGTTGTGGCTGAGCACTGCAATGTAGACAATGGCGCGCAGAGCGACAGCCAGGCGGGCTCAGTTGTAGCTGAGCACTGCAATGTAGACAATGGCGCGCAGAGCGACAGCCAGGCGGGCTCAGTTGTGGCTGAGCACTGCAATGCAGAGAATAGAGCGCAAAGCGACAGGCACGCGGTAGAGGACAACTCCCTAAGGAATGAGCCAGGGATCTCAGGGGCAGTTTCATGTCCGTCTGTCAGCTGCGTGGAGCTGGCACTCTGCTGCGAAGGCACAGAGGCCAGTTTGGAATTTCATGAAAATTTCCGAGGTGCGACGGAAAAACTAGAGATAGCTAGTTGTCATCAGGAGACGCACGCGACACAGTCTAGGCGCAGAAAAAGAACAAGGGCAAGAACCAAGAAAAAACGAATCAAATTCAAAGCCCTAAATTCGGTTGCGCGGACAGGTGCGAAAAAAAGAAATGCGGGGGAAGGAAAGGCGAAGCCTTCCCGCGTTGCGCCTCGTAAACTTGCAGCTGCAGTTGATGATCTCGCGACGCGTGCAGCTCGTTCGAAGGCTGACGGCAGTAATGAAAAGGGAAGAGCGCGTCTTCCAAGCAAAACTGGCGCGAAGTGCATAAAGGGGCATCGGCCTGCAAGAAAGACTAGACCGCGCCGTCCGGACAAAAAGCCAGTTAGGAAAAAGGCAAAGCGGCCCAAGAGATCAGCAACCGCAAGGTTGCGCGGCACTCAGCGCATGCGAACGCAGGCGTCGAACAACCGAGACGACACATGCAGGCGTGTTCGGCGGGCGCACTTGAAAAGGAATCGTCCTTCACATTTGGCACCGCATTCTAGGAAGCGCGCATGGCGAATGGGTAGCCGAGCTTCCTGCTTGGGGCGAGAGAAAGAGGTACCTTCTCGCGCTGGTCATTGCTCGTCGTCCAGAGCCAGAGTCGGTTATCGACATTGTAGGCACGACCAAGGTTTTCGTAGAGCCTCGAGGGGGCGCGGAAACGACCGTGAGAGTCGGGGATCGTTTTTTTCTGCAGCCTTTTGTCACGAGTTGACCGCAGTACAATCAGTCAAAGCGCGACCCCGGCGGGCGCGTCTGAAAGACTAATCCTTTCAACTCGGCGGCGGGGAGTCAGCTTTCCCCCCCGCGTGGCGATTCGAAGTAGCTGTTCCTTTTTTTTTATTCCTCTTTTTTTTGTGTGTGTTTATGAAATCAGGCAGGGAAAGGCTACTTTTGAGTTAAAACGAGTTGATCGGAGGTTACTGTTTTTTTTTTCCTTACCTTAGACAAGGGCTATGGCGTCACTGAGTTAGAAAGGCTATGGTGTCACTGAGTTAGAAATCACAGGTGTCGATTTCCCATGCTACCAAGAGATAAGGGCACTCACAGGAGTGCAGCTCGAGTAGAACTACGCTTAGAGTCGCGTAGACGGAGATTTGATCCCTTAATTGACTGACACCTTACGAAAGGGAGCCCCACTGACGTATACTGAGATGACCTAAGAGAGAACTCTTTAAGGAGCCTGAGAGATGCGCTCGTGTCCAGAACTTTGATTCGGGCCACTTATTTTGGTAAAGTAGTCCAGTGTGACGTCAATGATAGAGGACTGGGTGCTATTTTAATTAAGTCAAGTTGGCGACGGCCACGAAGAGCACCATGTTCAGTACGTCAGCCGCAGACTGACATGTAGAAAAGCGTTAAGCGCTTTAGACAAAGAGCGCGCGTTTGGTTTAGGCGGCACAGATGTTGTCGGGTTACCAGAGCTACTTGCACGGCGCAAAGTTCATATTTGGGACTGACCATCGTCTCAAACGTGCTTATGACAGTTTTGTCCCCCCAAAAATGGTCGCTTGCTTAGACGGAGTCCTGCTCTCCAAAAACAATTTCTCGATGTGTTTCAGGAAGGGAAAACCGCACGGAAATGCTGATGGATTCAGCCGATTGTTGTAGACAGGAGTACTTAGTAGGACCACCTACTGTGTGTGGGTTTTTGTTTTTAACCTTGGTACAAGCAGTCCGTCTTTGGCGATTTCAAAGGGGATATTTTGCGCTTTCTCGGCACCAAAATTGCGCCAAAATTCTGTCATGATTTAGTAAACATTTGTTGTCATTGTGGGAAGCCTGGTGGGTCTTTGGCAAATTCCGAGCGCTTGCTTGTGGGTCAGTGCCCTGTCTCGTGGAACAGTCCACTGATGCCATTCTTTGTTGAATGTTCGAGCTTGGATGCCATTACTGGAAACCAGCCCTTCCACCCGACTCCAGCCTCATCTCTTCCTGCCCAGCGGTCGTGAACGCTGGCCATTCGAGATTTTTCGGGCCGCGGACGAGCTGTTAAGAGTGGACAACGTGGTCCTAGGAGCCGGGTGTGACTCATCGCAAAGCAAGGGATATGACGAGGCCTGGCGCCGGCGGCAGAAGCATAGACGACGACGGCCGGGGCTGTTGCACTCCAAATCACCGAACCTCCGAACCGATCGAAGGAGGCTGTCTCCCACCGGCCTGGGAGAAATTACTGTCAGACGAGTGTCGTCGTTAGGCAAAGCTGCGGCGAGGAGCTTGCGACGGCAGCAGCACGGCAGAAGCCCCGGTATACGTTGGCCGAGTCGACCTTCGGGTCACCGGACTGGATGATGCTACGCAAGGTCACGCTGAGCGAGGCTGCTAATTGAAAGACGCTGTGTCGAATGGGTCTCGTGCTTCGGCCATCCGGCGGGGGAGTTCGAGAAGGTTCAACCACGTGCGAGGAGACTGCGGGATTCTGCTTTCCCACGGAGGCAACGCACAGAATACTTGCGGCAGTGGTGAAGGTGACGCATCTGTGTTTGATGACTGTCTTCCACTTCTCATCCCCCGAGCTGTGAGAGAGCGAGAGAACTTCAGCACCGCCCCGTGCCGTGGGTGGTACCGCCAGCGTCATCAATGGCCCATCCGATTGGACAACGTTATTCGAACCAAGTTCCCCAGTCAGGGATCTAGGGAACGCGAACCGTATTTAACGGGATGTTGTTGTGTGATCGGAGCATTTTGGATTCGCATTGCATTGCATTCGCATTCGATTCGATTCTCTTCTGTAAATATGTAGAATAAACCCTCCTGTACAGTTTCCTCGATATCGCAGTCCGACATCGTCATTCGGAGCCGGTACCTGCGGGGCTAAACGAGTTAGTCATCTCCAGGACCCCTCCGTCTTCAACTCTGGTTCCAGCGGTGGGATAGAAGCGCCATCTTTAACTCTGGTTCCAGCGGTGGGCTTGCGGCCCCGTTCTCAACAATCCTCATTCTTAATGCATAGCAAGATGCGGCTACCGCGAAACGCGAGACCAATAGAACGGACACTTTCCGCGATCCTCTTTACCGGCATCCGATTCTGTTCTAACATTTTTATTGTATTTACGTTTACCTGTCTGATAATGTAAACACCTGAACTTGAACATGAGACTACATGAACTGAGCACAGTTATTATTCTCCAGCTTTTTAACAAAGAATTACTCAAAAATTGCCTCAGCGCAAAGCGCATCATATTGCAGCAACTACACCAAGATAGGCATAAAATGAAATGCAAGGCTTAAAAAGCTTACATTTGAAATAAATTTCTTCGGTAACAACACACAGGCGACACTGGCTGCATTAAAATGGTGTAGTTGCAGTTCTTTCTTGCACAGACATTTTGAACCATCGTCCGCAAAGTCTTCATATGGAATCCTGCAGTAATATTTAACTGTTATGCGCTTTAAACAGCTTCAGTTTGGTATGAAAATGTACTGCGGTGTGCAAAAGAGCCTGGTCAGTAAAAAGCTACAAGCGTTGGTGTGACGTACGACAGCTTCGCCGGCTCGTCCAGCGCTGATAAAGGACAAGCACCGTTCTTCCTCAGCAAACAGCGAATACAAAAAAAGCACAACGTTTGCCGCAGCACCGAGCATTATTCCCTCTACCATCGGCAAAGCCGGGATGAATGAACATCACATGAGATGCGCACAATGCGTTCCATGCAGTGAGCCGCAGCCATTGCTTTGTAAGCTGCCGTGATATAAGTTAGATAACGCGCCCGTCCTGCATACCGAATAGCGATGTTTTGTGAGGCTTTCAGCCTCTTTGCACCTCCGGCTAAAATATAGGAGAGGTACTGGTCTTCCGACTACTATGACCAGCTTTTGAAACATACCAAGCGCAGTAAGCTCTCGGTCCAGATCATCAGGTGCGACGATCACTCTGACGTTTCCTGTCATGTAAGTGGAGGTTGAAAAAACACCAGCGGACTACATTACCTTCTCGGCGCGCCTTCAGTGACAGCTACAGGGCAGTGTGGACTGTAACAATCATAAAGTTACAGTCGCTGTTCACAGCTATAAGCCGCCATTTTACAAAGAACTAGGTGGTTAAACTGAAACTCAGTTATATCGCCACGTTTAGCAGATTTTCCACGCTGTCAACCACGAACAATATCAATATCACTGCCCTCATGGGTTGCCTGCTTTTTGCTCCTTCATTCCCATTTCATTGTCTATGCTGAATGCGGAGCTATAATTTCAAGGAACAGCATATAAACTCATTGCGTTGGCCCGGGCACAGCCGTCAGGAACAGTCGCTGTCTGTGTAGGGCTCGCCTGCTCGGCGGATCAGGAAATTTCGTTTTCGCTCGACCCGATGAATCGACCACTTTCGCCAAGCTCCCTGGCATTCCAGAATGTCAGTTTTTTTTCCTTCTTTGCATACACACACGTAGTGTATAAGCGTACCATTCGGTGCTTGTGAAACGCGACTGCAGCTACACGCCGCTGTGTGGCCTGACGACGGCTTCGCGCAGTGCCGACCTCGAGACCTCGCTGGCGCCGCATTCCGCCGCCGGCGGAGAGCTGTCGCGCGCAGCAGCTACCCCCAGCGACGCGAGCCCTCGACCTCTGTAGGGCTGAGATCGCTGAAGCGCTACACAGCTTTTCTAGCTATAGAGTTTCACCGCCGGGAGCAGCAACGAGGTTAATTTTGACCACAGCGTTCGCTAATAGCGCAATGCAGTCGCTAGAGCCAGTGCTCTCTTGATTTTGCGTTTCCGCGCAGTGTCGTCCGATTGCAAAACCCAGCGCCTCTGAGACCTTGTGCCTAGTTCCATGCCTGATTATGAGTCTGGTATGAGGTTGGACAGTGGAACTCAGGGTTCTAGCCTGCACTGCTCACTGGCAGAAAAAGCAAAGCTCGAAAAATAAAAAGGAATCCTCAACCAGGCAAAATGATTTATTTTAAGAAGGTTCAATTAAGAATAACAATTTCATTGAAGAAAATAAACATACCCAGCAATTCTGGACAAATGCCTTTTTGAGCGGCAAACCGTTCATGAACGCATTTTTTTTTCATATAACGCAAGATTTCTCTACAAAAATCAATATATATATGCTCAGATCACCGAACCACAGTCTCACATTTGTTTGTTTTTTTCGATTAACGTTTTTGCTGTCGTCAAATGTGTTCCCCATTGGTTTGCTATGGCAGCCTTAACTGTTCGATGTGAGGGATGGAAGCACTCTAAAAGAAACATTTTGCTACATACCAGAAGAATGGCCCATTACCCTCAATATTTCCATAGCAGTACCTTACAATTTTCCAATTTTCAAAATTTTTCCCCGAGAAAATTGGACTTCTGTAATCCGAATAACTGGCAGAAAGAGGGAAGAACTTGGCCACCATGCGACCTTTAAACACTGAGCTTCAAGAGCCAAACTTTCAAAACAAAACAAAAAACACTATGGAGCCAACTTGTTATTTCCCAGTTTTTAGTCTTGTCGTGCAGCTCCGGGGTTCTCCGCACTTAACTACTGTCTCTAACCTGAAAAATGCAGAGCGCCATGGTTTCTGCGTCATAATTGGCGCAGAGTTGCCTGCTGCGCGAGGAAGAAAATGTGGAAGAAATCGTTAACATTCTTAACAATCATTGCCGATTTTCTAAAATACAGAGTCCTCTGTTAACAGAGGACACTGTATACTAACGCTCGCAGAGTACTCGAAGGGGCATCCGCTGTGTTTGCGTGACCTCTTGCTTCTCTTAATATTCCTTTTTAGTTTCCCTCTAACGCCCCTTTGATTAATCACGAGGCCGCGTTTATTTAATTGCGCATGCACTACAGACCCATTGACAGGGATCGAGCACCTTTTTATTCACAGACGCCGTCCAGTTCGCCCCAAACGTCAAACTATATGCAATCACTAACAAAACCTACAAGCCCGCCTTTTACAATTTGCAGTCAAGAGGGCAAAAATTGAGAAAAAAATATTGAAATGAAAATTAAACAATGCAGTTAACTTCTTTAGGTATTTAAAATCTTAATATCTGAATACACTTGGAAATCTTTCTTGGTAATATGACAGAAGCCAACAGCCACAGAAACCAAGGGGCACAGGAGAATTTTTTTTAATTAATTTATTTTGTGGTGTTGATCAATTTAGAATATTACTGAATATGTTATCGCTTAAAGCTAATTGATTAGAAAAGCAGAAGAGCGATAACATATTCAGTAATATTCTAAATTGATCAACACCACAAAATAAATTCATTAAAAAAAAACAAATTCTCCTGTGCCCCTTGGTTTCTGTGGCTGTTGGCTTCTGTCATATTTATAACGAGCCCCTCATTCCCCTTCCCTTGTTTGCTTAATTGCTTAACGAGGGCCTCGGTTCTGGCAGCCTTGACGCCATAGGAAGCATAAGAGGGTTCTCACGAAGCTTCCACCGTCGCCGTTCGATGACGTTCTACGTCACACCTGCGGTAACTCAGGACGTTCTACGTCCGCCGCTTATGAACGTGGGTGGCACTGATGAACACTCTCAAGGTTAGGTTACTTGTAAAACATAAATATTCCCGAAAGCAGAAGATTGGACAGCCGTCGCCGTAGCTCAGAGGTAGAGCACCGGACGCGTAATTTGGAGGTGGTCGTGGGCTCGGATCCCACCGGCGGCACATGGTTGTTTTTTCTTCTGTTTTTCTAATCAATTAGCTTTAAGCGATAACATATTCAGTAATATTCTAAATTGATCAACACCACAAAATAAATTAATTAAAAAAAAAACAAATTCTCCTGTGCCCCTTGGTTTCTGGGGCTGTTGGCTTCTGTCATATTTATAACGAGCCCCTCATTCCCCTTCCCTTGTTTGATTTCTTGGTAATAGTCATCTATAGGCGAATTACATAAATTATTTGTCCCGTAACATCGCTTCGAACGTTCGCCTCTGTGCTGATGCGTGCGTTCTATATGCACTGATTAAATGTTCTAGTGATCATGGAAGCAAACAAAAATTCAAAGCCACATTTAATTCCATTATATGCTTTCAATGCGATAGCATTAGCAGCTGTTTACGCGTTCACCAGAAGTGACGCCACTTCCGGTCTGCTGACATCACTTTCTGCCAAACAATGAGCGAATATAATGGCTGACGACGTATTTTGGCCTCATGGGGCTTCGAATGCTATTTCACTGAATGATAATAATAATAATTATTATTGGGCATTAATTTGCGCGCCAACAATAGCTGAGACTTTTCGCTCTGCCCCTAATTCCTTTCTTCTAGTGCATGTTAGCAAACTTGTTTATTCTCCTGGATAACCTCCCCGCCTTTCCTTCTCCTCCGCCTGCTTCATGAACGTATCCTCTTCCCTCCTTTCCGCCTTCGCGTTCAGGTGCTATGTAGTAATGGATAACAGGCTGCCATTGGACACCTTTTAGCATGCCACATACCGTGTTACCGTTACCGGAGTACCGGAAGCCCGCCCACCGCCAGTGCTCACGCGCTGATCGGGTCCCGATGCGGCAGGCTTGCTGGAAGCTGCCGGGTGCCAGGCATCTGGCGCCCTCAAGTCGATCTGCGCATGCGCCCTGACGGCGCGCAGGCTCCCCGTACTCCGCTAATGGTAACGGCAACACGGTACACTGTACGCCAAAGGTGTCTAAGAGACCCATGCTCTATTATCTGCGCTGAATTGTTGGATCTCGCGATATAAAGGTTAGCACTTTAGACTGTGAAGATGGCGACAGGATTTCCGGTCATCTCTTTTGGCCACTACACAGTTGGTCAGAATTCCTTCTTATCATGACCTTGCAAATCGTCCATCGCCTACCGTCTCGAAGTTCGGAGCTGACAAGAGTCAGCTTTGGTTTCCTTTTCTACACCTAAGTAGCTCTGCTCTTGTGCTTTTATTTTCGTAGCTTCTCGTCTGGGACGTGAAATGTACGCGAAGTAGTTTACGCTTGCTTTGGTTTGGTTTATGAGGGTTCAACGTCCCAAAGCGACTCAGGCTATGAGGGACACCGGAGTGAAGGGCTCCGGAAATTTCGACCACCTGGGGTTCTTTAACGTGCGCTGGCATCGCACAGTACATGAGCCTATAGAATTTCACCTCCGTCGAAATTCTACCGCCGCGGCCGGGATCGAACCCGCGTCTTTCGGGCCAGGAGTTGAGCACCATAACCACTTATCAAACGCGGCGGCTAGTTTATGCTTGCGTCTATTTTTAATGAGTATGTGCCGAACCTGAGAACTAATCTTGATTAGTATGAGTATATAAGGAGATAGTCGAGTCCGATTTCTGGCACCAGAACTTATGGTGTTAATTGTAACGGGTGTAATTCTAAGCCATGTGGGCTTTGAATCCAACAATCTGCGTTTCATTCCTTCCTTGTGAGACATTTTGGTTTTCGGCACGTATAGCCCTTTTATTCTTTATTTTGTTTTCATGCCGTCAATATTTGCTAACATTCATTTCAGCTGACAAACTACAACCCCGCACACGCTGTATGGTGGAGAACTGCGGAATAATGTTCAGCGCTTGGCTTTCTTCAATGTTGAACAATGTTTCAGGTCACAGGTGTTTTTGTTTCACGGCTGCATTTGCATATAAGGAGAAATACAAAAACGCTGATTAAATGAGACTTCGCTGCACAATAAAGAACCGAGGACGGTGATGAAAACAACATAATCGTTCACAGCAGCAGAAAAGCGTAGCCACTGACCGCCGCGACAGGTGTCAGTTCATTCAGCGCCTTCTTGCTCAAAGAAAGAAGGAACTGCACTGTTAAGGACAGCATATATTTGCCTGATATGTTAAACTTTACGAGGAGGCTTCAACGTAAACGCTATAAGTTCAGGGGTGAGGCTTCTGGTGAGAAGTGAACCACCACGCTGAGGGCAAAGATAGCGCCATTTGACCGCATCCTCTTGAACATACCCCGCCCCATACACTTTTTCAATGCCAACCACACATGTGACATGTGCATGCAGGACACACACAGGCAGGACTCTGATATTTGAAGTCAGATAAAGTCAGACTGGGTTTTCTTTACTCTGCACCATTGCCGCTCGACTACTGCGTCCTCTGCATGTTGCTGTTGGACGACCCGACTTACGTAACAATAATTCGAGGAGCAGATGATGTGGAAATTCGGCGCTACCCACAAAGGAAGGGGCCATTCTATAGATCGGTAAATTTCCTTATTCATGTCATGCCACCTTCATTACTAGGGCGGTGACAGGAAATTGATCTGATGGGTACAACTCTTCTGTCGGCACATCGGTTGTAACTGCCACCACTTCTTTGAAATAATGTGGCAGTCACCGCCAATGGTGCTCAGCTTTCAAAGTTGGCATTGCGCAGTGAGTCCCAAGAGAAGGGGAAGAATTTATTACACAATAGATGCGTTATGAGAGACCGTATGTCCAGGGTATCTGTACTACAGTTTTTAGTCTTGGTGTGGTTGCAGTGCTTTATCTAGTCTGATAGAGTTGCGGTTGAAGTCAACCACACAGGTCGAAAGCAGCGAGAGATTTTCCTTTCCTAATTATTTCAATGAAGCTTTGTGATTTGAAGTAATCTCTTGAAGTAAGTTAGTAGAGGGGTATCTTAGCGCAAATTTTACATCTAAGTTTTCTGTGCGCGCCCTCTGTCCCTGTGACATAGTGGTCGATGGACACTTGACAGACTCATTTCTTTGCCGCTCTTTTTCCTTTTTTCCCCTTTGTTCCCCTCCCCAAGTGTAGGGTAGCCAACTGGGCATCGTCTGGTTAACCTCCCTGCCTTTCCGTCCTTTTCTCTCTCTCTCTTACATGTTGGGGGCTAGCTTTGCAGGGAATTGCTACATTGTGCGGTGTATAAGCGAACAAACTAATTTACCAGGATTAAAATTCATTTGAGTGAATAAGTTTCGGTAATTGAAACACTTCTACCTAAAAGGCACCAACTGTATTGCAGGCTCGCTCTCTTATCGCTCCCAGTCTGCATGCTGCCGTTACAGACATCAGGAGTGCCCCAAGGCTCTGTCTTTGGGCCGCTACTTTTTTCTTTTAAATATACAGAAATTATTTGCCTTGTAAACTTGCTTCGAACATTCGCCTCTGTGCTGATGAGTGCTAAGGCAAATACTTGGGCAATTTGGGCAAATCAAGAGTACCTTTTGTATGAAGTAATTAACGGTTCAAATGATCATTATCTTCCTCAGGAGTCATTTGCTAGGTTTTGCAATTGGCGCAATGAACAATAATTCTGATAAGACAATTTTTGTGCGTGTCTCTTTGTCTATCAAATTTTCCGTCACGTTTACAGCGCTGCTGTTAAAAACCCGTTCCTTGTCTTTAGAGGCGTTGACGTTGCCTGTAAGAGAACGAGTATGAAATATCAGAGGAAGAGGGCACTTTCTTTTTAGGTAAGGTAATGGCGCAATAACTGTCTCACATCTTGGTGGACCAGAGTGACGAATGGTTCTGAGAGCCTACTTGACTTATGTTTCACGACGCGAACAACTGAATTAGAATCGGGTGTCCTCACAACTGACGTAAGCGATCACATGCCGATATTCTTATTTTTCACACGTGAGACTAAAATAAGACCGCAGCTCAAGAAGGACAGCAACTCAAAATACAGACTGATAAACAAGAACACGATTGCTGATTTTCATGCATTAGTGAGCAAAATCGAATGGTCCGAGATATACACGTTGACGGATCCTCTTAAGGCGTACAGCCTTTTTGTTAGTAAAATCAAGGAACTTTATTGCAAGGCATTCCCTCTTAGACAAGCAAGAAGAAACAAGAAATGTAGAAAACCTTGGGTTGATACCGCGCTTTTAAAACGGATTAAAGAACGAGATAGGCTTTTTACCACTTTCATAAAGACAAGGCAACCAGAATACCTATCGGAATTCAAAAAGGTAAGGAATAAGCTAAGCCGCGACATCAAGCTGGCGCGTGAGAGCTATTATGAGAATAAGTTTACTCATATTCTTAATGATCCAAAAAAAGTCTGGAAATCATTGAATAATCTGCTCCCGCACAGTGAACACAGCTCAATTTCTGAGCTCACTGACAACGGTGTCGTATTCACAGGGACTGCGCTGGCAGATAAGTTTAATCAGCACTTCTTAAATTGTGGTGCGTCAAATGCTTTCGTTTCTGACATCCCGAATTATCAGTCATATATTCCATGCAGTATGAGAAAATCCCTGTTTCTTGCACCAACAGTTGAAGCTGAAATAAGTAGCTTATTCTCCAAGTTAAAAAATTCCACATCATGTGGTGTGGATTGCATAAAGGCAGAACCAATAAAAGCTGTGGTGGCGCTTATTAGTAAGCCTATGGCACATATATGTAATTTGATAATGTGTACTGGTTCATTTCCCGATGAGTTAAAAGTTGCACGAGTAACGGTAATTTTTAAAGGGGGAGACAGAAACGACATGAACAACTACAGGCCGATTTCAGTTCTACCAGTTTTTTCAAAAGTCGTAGAGAAAGCTATTAATGACAGGATTTTAAATTTCTGCACCCGAAACAGCATTTTAACAGACCACCAGTACGGTTTCCGGAAACACCAATGTACCGATACGGCGCTGCTAAACATTAAAGAAAAAATAATAAGTAATTTTGAAGACAAGTTGTATACAATAGGAATATTTCTAGACTTTAAAAAAGCGTTTGATTCTATTAAGCATGATATCTTGTTTCAAAAGTTAAATGAGTATGGGATCAGAGGTACCGCTCTTAACTTAGTTAAAAACTACTTAACGAACCGACTGCAGTATACCGACATTCAAAACCACAAATCATTACTTGGTGAAATCAAATTCGGTGTTCCGCAGGGGTCCATTCTGGGGCCGCTTCTTTTTCTCTTATACATTAATGACATTACAAACGTGCCCCTAACACCTGACATAATTATATACGCTGATGACACTAATGTTTTTTTTTCTGGCGAAAACTTGTATGCTCTCCAACAAGAAACAAATATCTGGCTCGGTAATCTTTCAGAATGGCTTCGAGTAAATAAGTTAGAACTAAACATTAAAAAGACAAAATACGTTGCCTTTCGCCCTCGTAACAAGTGCATTGATGACAGCATAGTAATAAAATTCCGTGATGAAGTCGTCCAGCGCTCCACTTGTCATAAGTTCCTTGGTGTTACGTTTGAAGAAAACTTAAACTGGACCGCCCACGTCGACAGCGTGAAAACCAACATTGCACGATCCATCGGTATTATTAATAAACTAAAGCATCTCTTTCCTTCTCGATTAAAAAAACAGTTCTACTATAGCCTAGTACATTCGCGCCTCCAATACTGTTTATCTGTCTGGGGTACCACGACGAAAACTAACATTGACAGCTTGCTAACCTTGCAGAAACGTATGATACGTGTCGTTGAAAATGCGCCCTATAGAAGTCATTCTGCGCCCCTTTTCAAGAAGAATAGTACATACATTAACAATACAAAATCTTATTAACAAAAAAACAGCTATTGTAATATTTCAAGAGATCAGCCATAATGAAAGCGCCTTTTTCAAAACATACCTTCCAAAACAGCACACATATAATACAAGACACACTACGTACAACACAGGCAAGATAAGGACAAACTATGGTATGCAAAAGCTATCTTTTATAATTCCAATTTCCTAAATCATCATCCTACCATCCTCAGTATTGTAAAAGAATCGCCATCTCTAGGAAACTTCAAAAAAAAAAGTGAACTTGTACCTGTTATCTATTCAGCTGTGATTGTTTTCCTTGAAAGTGTAACTTGCGTTCACTGTTTTTATTATTGATTGCATGTTACTTACCTTCCATTTTAAGTGTATGTATATACTTTATGTAATTTTTCTTACCCCCTGTTGCTCGAGTGTTTTGTGTTTTCAGAAAGGGGGCTGACACTTAGTCAGGCATTCGTTGCCTTTTTTTCAGCCTCCTCGACAGACTTTTTTTCTATTTCTGTCGAAAATAAACATTCATTCATTCATTCATTCATCTCAGCCACGCCGTGAGGGAAGGGAGGAAGGGGGGAGTGAAAGAAGAAAGGGGTGCCGTAGTGGAAGGCTTTCGAATAATTTCGACCACCTGGGGATATTTAGCGTGCACTGACATCGCACAGCACACGGGCGCCTTTTTGCGTTTCGCTTCCATCGAAACGCGGCCGCCACAACCGGGTTCGAACCCAGATACTCCGGCCGCGGTGGCTCAGTGGTTAGTGCACTCTGCTACTAAGAGGGCGTGGAGAGTGTCAAAGCGCTATGAAGAAAAAACAGGAGGAAAAGGAGGTCATAACATTTGAAGAGGTCCATGGTACGCAATGGACCCCTGCAAGAGGCGGAGGAGGAGGATAGGTCAAAGAAGAAGGATTAGGAGGAGAAGGTTAGAACAGGCGGAAGGGGTTCGTGGTGCGCAACGGGCGCGTCCAAGCGTACGCCCCACTCGTAAATCACGGGACTATTCCATGCATCTGACTGGCTGAACTGTGTGCGCCCAAGTCGGCTGCATTGATGAAAGAAGAGCGAAAAATGTTCTTGGTGTGTTATGGATGACAGGATAGCGCAAGACATGCATCTGCTGCGCTGTTTAAACGCATAGTAATACAGAGTTTTTTTATTATCGTTCATTGTCAATCCCGCACATAAGGTTTTTCTGTACAAATAAATTGGTGTTATTTTACGCAAAACATGCCAAGGTCTAGTAACATTAATTATATCTGTAATAAAATACCAAAAGAAGCTAGGTTACTTGCGGCGAACGTTAACCGAATCCCCAAAAGACTGTTACCAGTATATAAATCACTGATCATGCTTCTGTAGTTTGGAGTTCAAACATTTCGAGATAAATAAATAGAGGGAATCCAGAAAAAAGCTCCATGTTTGATATTATCAAATTTCCTTCATTACGCAGTCCATTCTTCGGCAGACAACAAGCATATTAATTCCGCAAAAGAATCATCAACACGGAGACATCACGACCTCAGTCTGACAGCTTGCTACGCACGTACTAAGATGTGAAAATTCATTTTTTCCCCGTACCTTTGAAACCAGAACCCATTCGCTCATTTCCATCACGAAAATTTCCATCCGCAATCGGAGAAGCATAATCATGAACTCCCTTGCCGATTGTATGATTTCATTTTTTTTTCACCTCTCTTTTTTTCCCTCAGCATTTTTGCATTTTGTACAAAAAGGGTGCATTATAGCCCGAAGTCCATGCGCATATGTTTTAGCCATTTCCTGCCATAGCGCACCATGCATTACGCTGCAGTTTGTATAAATAAATAAAAATTTGCCATGTCTTTGCTCCGTTGAAGCATACTGATCCAGAAGTGCAGCGCGGAGGCATCTTGTGCAGGGCTGAACACAAAAAAAGATTGACTGAGTAGGCTTACCTTAATGCTGCGCAAGTCGCGAATCTCAGCGGCAGCAAACGTGAACATTGTTTTTGTTTTCGTTTTTTTTTTTGTATATAATGTACAGCGTGTTCCGCAATTAAACGCGCGCTGTAGAATGCTTCTCTCTGCTAAAATGGTGAATTATGCAAGCTCAAAGTTCGCACAGAAATGGCATTTGGTTGGCAGAATTGTTTTATACTACAGTTGTTTTGGGGTACTTGCCTGAAACAATAAAAAAAAGTCGGATGTTCGCATGGTCTGCGATGACGACGAAATAAAACAAGCCGTTATCTCAGCGATTGCACCGGTGCCTCCAGCTTGTTTGTCGGCCGTGGAGATTCGGCAAAGAAGGTTTTTTTTTTCGGGAGGTTTGAAGACCTTTCTTCACGAAAGACTTGAAATTTAGTGTAGTTCTGGCCAAACGAAGTTTATTGTCATCAGATATAAAGCAGTTGAAAAAGCGTCTTCATACTTCCAGCAAAACATCCCTCCCCCTCCCCTCTTCTTTGCCAAATCTCTACGGCCGACAAACTAGATGGCGCCACCGGTTGCAATCGCTGAGATAACGGCTTGTTTTGCGTCGTCTTCGCCGCAGACAATGCAAATATTCGACTTTTTTTTGTAGATTCCGGCAAGTACCGACACAAATGTAGTATAGAATATGGCAGTGGTTTAACTCTTCTAAACCTAGAATGAACAAGGGAGGAGAAAACCTCAGGCTTAAGCAACCTGAGGTTTTCCTCCCTTGTTCATTTTGTGATCGCCAAGGACCACCTACCACACCCTCTCTCTACCATATCTTCTCAACCTAGTTAGACAGAGCGAAAGCTCCATTACACTTGGCTACGCTTGGTCAAACGCTTGAAACGCCTGGCAGGCGTTTTAGGAACGCCTTTTCTCCCTCACCTTTATACCCCCTCATCACTTTCCCCCCCGTGCAGGGTAGCAAACTGATATCATCTGCCGGTTAACCACCTCGCTTTTCCTCCTTTTCCTCTTCCTCCTGCTCTTCCTCCTCCTGTAGCCGCTCTCTCATCCATGGCTAAACTGCATGCGAAAGCGGTGTCGCCTCTTTAAGCGAACGCCGAGTCACGTTCATAATCAGATGACCACACCTGGCGAAGCGGCGAGCCACGTGGTCCGACGTCCCAGCCACACCTCCGGCGCTCCTTTTGCTGAAGGTCAAACTGCAACACCCGATGACCTTGGCGAAACATGGCGTAGTGGAGCTTTCGCTCCAAAACAATTCTGCCGACCAAATGCCATTAGTGTGCGAAATCTGAACTCGGACAATTCACCAGCTTATCTGGTGATTTGTGCACACTGGGCGTTTTCCAGAACGACTGATTATTAAACCAACCAGTGCCAGGGAAAATTTACAGAGCGCAAGCAGCTGTCTCCCTTCCCTATGGGCCTCGAATGTGCCTTGTGGGAACGTATGAAGGAGGGAGTTAAAAAAGAAAGAAGGAAAGGAGTTGACGTATAGAGGGTTCCGAAATAAAGCCTGCATCGAAACGCGGTCGGGGAAAACATGATTTTGACCAAATGAAAAGAAGGAGTGCAAGCGAGGAGAGAGCAAGGGGTGCTGCACTGGGGGGCTCCATAAAAATTTCGACAACCTGGGATCTTTAACGCTTAGCACACGGACGCCTTTTTCGTTTCGGCTCATTCAAAAGGCAGCCACCGCGGCCGGGATTGAAGCTGTGTCGTCCGGCTCAGTAGCCGAGCATGCTAACCCCTGAGCCAACGCGGCGGGTCATGCAGATGGAAGGTTGAAAGAATCAAGGGATATGTGAGTAAGTGGGAAAGAGAGAAAGAGAACAGACGCTGACTGCGTCCAAGAACCATCCAGTCAGCAGAGCGCGCCCTGTTTTTTTTTTCTTCCCTCTCTTGGGTTTGTTAAATTTGTGCGTAAGGTAAAGTCAATGTGTTTTTTAAGGTGTTTTCTGTGAAGTGTTTGTGTGTGTGGTGTAAATTATTACAGACCCCTTAACTACGGCATCCTCCTGTGTGTCGCTTCGGGGCGTTAAACATCACAGCTTACAGTTTTTTTTTGTTAGTCATTTTTTGGAGACGGGCGGGAGCTAAATTGGTAAATCAGAATTTATTTTTACATTTGCACTCCTGAAGTAATCTTGAGTGCCGAATAATGTTAACTATTAGTTGCTGCGGCTATACCTCGCGCGAGAGAGACTTCATAACTAGGCCATTCGGGCGCCTTTTCCTCTGAAGTTTTGGACGGGCAGCATATACTCGCAGTATTCCAGTGTTATGTAAGGAACGGATACCAAAGCTCGACGCATCTACAGGCGAATAATGTCAATACAGATGGTTCTCATGTTTCCCGGCAGTCTCGAGCGTCTATAGAAAGAAGAATAATAAAAAAAAACCCTTATGCTCGTTCGGCAAACAATGTACCCTGCAGGCTGGATACAAGCTGCCGGCCTTCCACCGATGTAGTTAATGCCTTGTTCTCGGTAGCCCGCGGCAGGCATCCCGCGGAGGGCTCATTAGGCTCGATAACGCGGCCTTCTCAGCGACATGCCGGAGAGGCCCATAGGAGCCGCAATTACCCCCACGGAGACCGAGCTCGGTGTCAGTCAACATAACGTGCAATATGAACCATTGAGAGCTTCCTAATGAACTCGTGTGCCGAAGAGTTCTTCCAGCCAGAAGAAAAGCTTGTTCGGCTCAACTACTCTGGAACCGAAGATGCCCTTCTTGCAAGAAGTTTAAAGGGCAGACCAAGGTTTGGAATAAACTTTCTTGCAGGGATGAAGTCTGACTCAATTCAAGGGCTTTCAAAACATGGGCTTGACCAGACGACATCAAGCTATATCGATATGTTTTTGTTTCATTTCTCTTTGTTGTTGTCGTGAGTGAAAGCTCGTAAGCTCTAGTGCTCGTGTAATTTTTACGTATATTTTGGGATGCGGCTTCATTTCAACAAAGTTTAATCGCTCTTTGCCATTTGTATATTTTACCCTGGCCGCATTCGATCTCTGGCAACTGAATCGTGCCAAACAACGTGCTGCAAAGTTTATGCTTTACTCCATGACGAATAATGCTTAATTACTTAATTCCGTTGCCAAGTTGGAATCAAAACACCGAGCCCGCTTCATCAGAAGCGCCGCCCATTCTAGCGAGAGTTTCAGCAACGCAGAGTCTGATGAACCTTGCTTGCTGCGAAAAAACACGTTCCGCGGGTAGCTGTACCCTGGCCAGTCGTGGCGGCCCACGTGCGCTCGCAGGCCGTCCAGATAGCTGCTGGGGCGTTACCGCTGTGCACGCGCGTGTGCGCGTGCACTCGTGCGCTGGCGGCGCTCTCTCTTCGCTGGCCAGCACGTCCCATGGGCACAGCGGACGTGACGAAGAGGGCGCGAGAGAACGTTTGGTCGGCGCGCTGTCGCGACGCTGTTCCTCACTGGCGCGGCTCGTAGCAGTACAGAGCCAGTATGCCGTATAGTCAGCCACCCACCCTGCTTGCATTTGTGCGCTGTGAGGGAAACCAGAGACAGCACTGATGGCAGCGCGTCGCTGCTGCCAAGTGGCGGATGGCGGACATCATGTACTGCGTTTGTTGTCGCTGTTTTGCTTTTTTCGACGTCTGTCGTGGCAAAAGGCGACCGCAAAGGAAAGATGAGAGCGTTGCGAGAGCCGGTCTGCCGCCGACCCCCTGCACTTTCGCGCCGGCGGGTGTGATTACTTTCACTCTTACGAGACGTTTATTGATATATTTGCACGCCGATTGCCAACGCTGCCAACCTTTGGCTGGCGCTTGTTGCCTCCGCTCGCAGAACGGTGCTCACTTGGGAGTCAGTCACCAGTTCTAGAGAAAGCGGGCGGTTGCGCGAGTATGGGCGACTAAGTGCAGTGTTACGGCAGTATGAGGATGCTTTTGCTTCAGCTTTCTTGCCATCCGCCGCATCGACAGATACGCCCCGGCAATGGCAGCGGCGTACAAATGCGTGAAAAAAAAAAAGAAGAAAAAGCGGAATAGAGCTTTTAGTTCCGTCATATCACTCCGCCTCAGGGTACATCTCTCGACCATTAGCACGACTCGCGACATGCCGTCGGCCAGAATTCCTGGTCCACTTCTGTTCAATGAGGAGCTCGAAGCTCAGTTCACAAAACTTTCCCTTCGTTAGGCCAATTCGTCACTGGTCTGCATCTTGGTCATCGCATAGTTAGCCGCCAGAGCAGGGAGACCTGACAATGACGAAGCCGATTTTTGCAGAACAGCCACAAGATGCCGGACTTCTGTTGGCGAAGTAAGAATGGTTCGTAGTCGGCAGGGGATGCCATGGTCAAGTTAAAACTGGGCGGATCATCTGCACAAAGGATACGGCGCACACCACGTGCAGCTTTCCTTTGCATGTTTTTTCTGCCATTAAAGCGCTGTGGTGCGCTGTGACGCAGTGGCTCATTCACTTCGATTCTGTTCAGGCTATTACTGTCTGTCACTCTGAGTAGCCAATCCAGGCAAAAACGGGCAGTTGGCGGTGCTTCACTCTGCGACGAACGGTGAAAAGAAGTGGAAATAGACTGGAATCGTCACACTATTTTGGCCCCGATAGTATTATTTTTCTCCTGCGCGTGCGTGTGCGCTCGCTTCAAAGTAGCTCCCCATCAGTCACCTTTATTCAGGGCTTCTAGGATGAGTTAATGAACTACCAATATAACCAAACCACGCCGATCGTTAAATGGTCTTCTCGTATTTTGTCAGTCGCTCCAGCCGTAGACGGCACAGCAGTCTTTTAGAGCTTGCAGGTCCTGCAGGACTACATCAGTGAGCTTCTTCTTTCATTATGAAAACTCCACGGAATATATTGCGGAATGTATTGAGACGCTAATGCAAGCTTAGTCATCTACTCAGCACACAGATATTACCCTGCACACCACCTCCACCGACGCAACCCGCTAAATACGTGTGCTGGATTCTGCAGATAGAAAGAACCGCCGATGCGTGGCTCTTGTTTGCGTTAAATCAAGGCTACCGTTTCATCCTGGAACCATAAACACAGCATCTTGACGACTCTTTATTTATGCAAAGCAGCACTCAGAGTGTTGACGTGTCCGTTAGTCCTAATTCTAACGGCGGACGCAAAAAAAAGTGAATACAAACATACAAACAGTGATTTACACCGAAGCGATCCGCGGCACGAAGATGATGTCGAAGCTCCGCGCCCGCTTCACTCTTGGAGCCGCGACAAGGCCCACGTCATGTGCATTCGTGAGTTACCACTTATTAGTTGTTTTTTTTCTCTAGCGTGGCCCAAGCACGTGCTTTGAATTCCACCCTTTGCTCTGGGGACAGTTGTGCGATGAAATGTAAACCCGCGCCGTGTTTGCTCGCACGGAAGGACGAGCCGTGTTTGGACAGCGCCGGAAACTGAAGGCTTCGTCCGCGAGTGGAGGATCTGAGCCCCTTATTTTTGCGGACGGGTGGCCTTTTCACCTGGTGCGGTTCGCTAAAAATCGTCATCTCAGTGTGCTAGTTGAATGAGGCGGTGTGCTAGGGATGTGACGGGACTGCTCAGTTATGAAGGAACTCAGTTATAAAGAGATCAGGATCAAGGGCGGTTGAAAATCATAAAGAACATAAGTGGTAGGAATTTAACGTAGTTAAACCGAACACACGTGCGAAAGCAGGTGTTCATTCTTCAATTGTAGGGTACACTTAAGCTCCGCCTTAATGGTATGACGCGATAGCTATAGTGGTTAATGCCCATATGTGCAGAATTGGTCATTCATAGATGGCGACGAGCCCTCATATCACTACCAGCGCAGTGGCGCAGCGGTTAAGCGATGCTCCACTGCACTGACAGGTGACTGTTCCTGGCACAGCCACTGGTAGGGATTGTGCGACCCATGTTGCCCTTCTCATGCAACCACTTGCGCGACGCTCCACCGAACTAACCCGAGCTTGCCAGAGTTACTCGGGTCAGTCGAGTTAGTTCGGAGCACAACACAAGATGACAAGATTCTTGCTCGAGGTTGGTACGTCTGGAGTAGTGTTTCGCGCTTAAAAGTAAAAGGGCAAGAAGGGCATCGCCACACATGTTTGGACGTAAATGTGAACGAAGAACGCTATTTGTAACGGTTCCACACGCACGCACGCACACGCGCACACACACACACACACACGCACACACACACACACTCGCACGCACACACACACACACACACACACACGCGCGCGCGCACGCACGCACGCACGCACGCACGAACGAACGAACGCACGCACGCACGCACGCGCGCACACACAGTTCTTACACATCAACATAGAGACGGTGCGAAGTGTCCAATGCTTTCGCGTTTCACACTTTTTTCTAATGTTATCGTCACATAGGTTCCCATGATTGTCTAATTGGTCAATGCCCGGCCATGCCGTCGTCATCGCTTAGTCGGCGCGACAGCTGCTATGAACAGATGGGCTCAAATAAAAATAAATATTTCATTTCCTCCGGTTGCAAGGAAGACGAGGTCGCGTTTTCAGTGCCTTTTTCGTGTCCGCTCAGGGTCTCTGCTGCCACTTGTGTAGGCGTCCATCTCGCTCGCTGATGCTGTTTGCTATGCACTGCAAGGCCCGCTCGGTCCTCGCATGTTACCCTGACGGTCGATGAGCTGAGACGCCGGCCTCTTCGTCCCTTCCAGGGAATGCTGGAGCGCGCAAGCCACGCTAGCGGGCATTTCGCAAAATGCGGCTCGTGCCGATGAGCACTGCCTGCGGTGCCGCCCTGAATGATGCGTTTGCTCGCCAGAAGTGGGACGGCTCATCTAGGTTTGTGTGCCGTGCCCCCTCAAGAGCGCTGGCTGGCCTAACTTCGCCGTGATGCAACCGCCTAATGCAATCACGCCACCCCTCGCCAGCGTTCATTGGACGACCCGCGAGGGTAGTGCCAGTGCAAGTACCACGACTCCCGACGTCCACTGCGAGGAGGTCTTCCCGGATTTCTGAGCTTCGTGCGCTGTTTTTGTAAAGTACGCTGTATTCAAAAGCCTTCTTAGCTTTAAGTCTCCTCTTTTTTAATAAGTATAGGCGGATTACTCTCAACGGGCAAAGGAGCGCTGTACTGAAATGCAGCGTTCCATCGACAGTTCTTGAAAGGCCACGTTTCCTCATGTAGGGTCGCCTTCTTCCGAACCATCGCATAGTCAGTGCGAGCACGCAGTACCCACATTCGGATGCCTGCCTGCCAGCGAACAAACATTTCTGTTTGCACAACGCACGCATAACGGGGCGCCCAAACAAACATCGGCGGCGCTGAACGGCGCTCGCACGTATCTCTTTTCGCACGTAGAGTTATCACTGCACACTCCTCGGCGGCACGTGCACCGCTCCCTTAGCGACAGATCGAGTTGTTAGAAGCCAGATGCAGGTCCCAGGCACAGGACACATTTGTACCGCGGCAGGCTGCCAATCTGTGAGCAGTGGCTTCCAATAACAGAGCTCCGCCGGCAGCCCGCAAGTGCCACGCAACGGCACAGGCAGCAGCGGAGGCGGCGGAGGCGGTGCGGGTCGAAGCGTGTTGTTGTTCGCACAGCGCCGTACGTGTCCCGTAGCGGCGCGGGGCGGGCTTCGCCTCAAGACAGGAAATGAAGGAGCAAACCTTCCTGCGGGAGATCGATTGTGATACCGAAGAGGCCTCGCGACGACGAAGGGACGCGGACAGCTCACTGGATCTCGCTATCTGCAGCGCAGCAGCAAATATTTGCCTTCGTTTCTTCTTTTTTCTTCTCTGTCTGTCTCTCTCTGTCCCTTCTGCAGGCACCCTCGGCTGTAATGAGCAACTGCGGAGCGAGCACCTCGCGCAATGCTGGCAGCGAGTTTAGCCACTTTTCGCTAAACGGGTCGGGATGGGGGCAGCTCTGCCGAGTCGCAATGATGCGTAACGAGCACTGGCTCGCAAGTCGCGCTTTGCTCATGCTAGAGACGTGCTTCTCCGCAGGAAAAACCCTGGCCCAATGAAGCGTCGGTAAAAATTACAGCCAGGAAAGGGGAGCGCCGAGGGCCCGCCCATTTCCTAAGCGACGCTGATCAGACACTCGCGCTTATAGGAACTACCTATGTCCAGCGTGCGCCGTCGAAGCACAAAGCGCAAAGCCTGAGAAATTCGTTTGTTCTTTTTTTTCGCCTAAAAATGACTGACATTTGAAACAGCGGAGGTCTTTATTCGTGTTTTTATTCCTGGTTTCACGCTATCGGCGTTTTCTTGCACATGAAGGCATGCAATTGCGAGTACGCAAAAAGTATATCGCCGGATTTCTCGCTCGGGTGAGACGCATCATAATGCATTTCTTTCAGCCATAGAATTCACGCCTCTCGAGGCTACCTCAGCTGAGACGAGGGGGAGGAGGAGGAGATAGAAGAGGAAAGGCAGGGAGGTTAACCGGAAGAATAATCGGTTTGCTACCCTACACGAGGGGAAAGGAGTGAGGGGATAAAAAATGAAAGAGAAAAGAGAGTAGCAGAAAATTGAAGTCACTCTGAAAAGTACATGTTCGTTGATGTCACAGCTTATCGTGCAGGCCAGAAGTTCGCAAGAAGCGGAGCAGTGCCTTGGAGGCCTTCACCGCCGACGATCGCCGCGGCCAGTGGCCGAGAATCTTCATTTTCGTCAGTGGGCGTGGATCTAGGCGCTCCAGTGCATGGCTGAGAGACTGCCTTTCGGCGCTGTAGGCAGGGCAGTCAAAAAGAATGTGGGTTATAGTCTCGTCATACCCGCAGATGGCACATGCAGGGCTACCGGCCATACCGATTAAGAAAGAGTAATGGTTGGTGAAACCTACACCAAGCCAGAGGCGACACAGCAAAGTTTCTTCACGTCGTGGTAGGCCTGATGGAAGCCGGAGCTTCAGATCTGGGTCCTAGAATTTTAAACGTGAATTGCAAAATTCACGTCAGTTAGCTCAGTCGAAGTTCGTGAATGGCTAAGCGGGCGATGTCCAAATAGATCTATGGAAGTAAAACCGGGGCCGCATTATCAAAGCGACACTTTCATAAAGGCTGAGCATCGGCTGGCGCCAAGCAATCGCGACGGGCGGCGAGAGGACAGTCACAGTCAAGGAGCCAGAAAAACGAGAACATTTCTTGCGTACCAAAACCAAATGTACCTAAGACCTCATTTTAAAGCTTTTCAGGTGTTCATGCAGCCCAGAACTACCTCTGGAACACTGCACTTTGTTAGAGGTCAGTTTATGTGAAGGATTTCCTTTACTGTAAGAGTGATGTGACGATATCTCAGATAGCTTTGTACTTTACGGACTCAGTTCCAATAATCGGTTCTCTCTTTCCACCAGTAGGAATATGATGTCAATGCACTTATTTATGGTGCTGCACTGGTTCATGATTGTGCGCTCTTCTGTGTAGGGATGTCCTAAGAACAAAATGGATAATCCCATTATTCTCTTTTTCCGCAAACAACACGGAGAAAATCGAAATTCTCATGTTTACGTTATAAAACATATCAAAGGCTGCTGGAGCTAGAAAAAGCGATGGCACTCTCCAAATCGTTCTCATTTTACGTCTCGTGTCTGCACTGTTTTTCAAAACCTGATCTCGCACCAACTAGCCCAAACACAAACTATCGACAGAAAAATAAGCTCCGCGCGCAACATATTGCTTTTCAAGAGACAACGATGGGATCCCAGTACTGGTAAACAATTATTTTGTGGCTTTAAATAACCGCTCTTTTTGTCTCTGTGTCATTTTATCTGGCTGGAACGCTGCTTGAGAATTTAAAAGCTTCCCGGAGGGCGTCACGGAAGACAAACATTCGCTGACGTCCGGGACGCAGAAAATAGATTATTAAATTTTCTATCCGAGGTTTGAGGAAGAAAGCATGATGGCAGCGACGTAGGAAGGAAAAACTCTCACACAGAAACGTTGACGACACGAACGACATAAGCGTACAAGCGCAGCTCGCGGTTCGCTCAAGACCGGCGTGAAGGAAAAGCATCAGCAGAGAAGAAGACCCGGCTGTCGATCCGCGCTCTCTCCGGCCGCACCTTGTTGTCTCGGTGGTCCCGAACATCTCAACTCTCGACCTTTGGCCCCCGGCGGGCTCTCAATCCGGCGAGCGACCTATCGCAGCGGGCGTCGTGTTCCTTTCATTCCTCACCTCGAGCACACAGCGCGCGGACTTCTCGCACTCACGAATAGACCTCGGCGTGGGCAGAACAAAACGAAGCACCACATAGGGAAAACCGAGAAAGGTGAAAGAACGCACGGATTTCCGTACAACGAAGAGGGATAGCGGGCGAATAAAAACGTCCAAAAGGGCACAAATGAAGTAAAGAGAAACTACCCAGAAATACGAGAACGCTTCCTTGCAATGGAGCGCGTCAGTTTGTTACAAAAAGTGTATCTTTGATTTGTAATTAATTTTCTTCTGCTTAAACCCGCGAGCATCGTCATAAAATGTAGGTAGCTAGACAGATGAAAGGCTACTATAATATTCTCAAAATGGCGCTTCAGGGAAAAGAAAAAAACTGTTTCTCACAAACAACCCAGCTTCATTTTTCTTTTTTTATTATTATTATGCAGCATGCACAGTAAGAGATAGACAAATACTTCGAATTCCACAATGACGGAAGTTGGCCAAAAAAAATCCCTGCCAAGTAACAAGAAGGAAAGCTCTCGACTGCGCCCGCTGCGCCATTAGTGACAATTTTACTAAGTGCAGAAGTTCTCATACCCAACAATTCTGAACAAAAGCATTTTTTTCATAAATTATAAGATTTCACTACAACAATTAAATATATCCTCAGATCTCCCCTCGGCAGGCTTACATTTTTTATATATAAACGTTTTTGCTATCAACTATAGACGTTCCGCATTGGTTTTCTGTGGGAATCTAAACTGATCGATGCGAGCGAAGGAAAAACTTTAAAAGAAATATTTTACTACGCACCAGAAGAATGGATTATTACCTTCACTATTTCCATAGCAGCACCTTACAATATTTCAGTACTCAATATTTTTGTCCAGTAATGTTGGACATGACAAAGTAAGACGCGCATACAAAGGATTCGGCATGGTCGCACTGAAGCTGTGAGAATTATTACCAAAAACAATCTCTCTCGGGGTGAGGCAGGCTTATGAAATAATTATATTCGCTGTCGCAAGGCGACAAATAGTTCCGCAGATTTTGTTAGGCGAGAGGTTTGCGATATTAAGAGGCCAAGCAGGAGATAGTCTCACCAAGAGAAAATCAGCAGTGACTAGTCTTTTCACATGCCAAAAAAAAAAAAGAAAAAAAAAACAGACCTAGGGTTTTAACATAGAAGAGTTGAAATCTGGGTTAGTTGGTACATTATACTTAAGAAAAACCAGCCAAAAAGACAGGGACAAAGGAGAGACGAGGCACACACAACGACTGGAACTATCAACTGTGCTTTATTGAAAAAACAGCCAGTCTCCAAGAAAACCCAACAGAGCATGCGCAACTCAACGGCACCGCAAAACCAGCCCAAAAAATCAAGAAACGCGATCTCCTAAGATAGTCAAACTGCGGTGTCAACGGGACAAGTAACCTAATTCTTTCTGCATCAACGTGATAGAAGCCGTGCTAACACAGTTATCTCCATGATTGCTAATGTGAAATGCTTCGAGGATTTCCCGCTCAACCTTATCCTTGCCTCTACCGAGAAAGGTAACATTGGAAAACAACGGGTAGCACCCGCAATCGCGGCAATGGCGAGGCAAGTTTGCTCCGTCAGCAGGAGTCAGAGAGTTATGGTGCTCTCGTAGCCTTTCATTTATACACCGGCCAGTTTGACCGATGTAAACTTTTTCGCATGTCAGCGGTATCTTATAAACCACCCGTGTCGCACAAGGAACATAGCAGTTTTGATGCCGCGTCGAACAAACAGGTGGTCTAGTTCTGCCACGCGCGACACGTGAACAAAGGCTTGAAAGTTTGCAAGGAGCAGAAAAGACAACATTGACACCTTGTCTTGCAGCAACTTTTTTGATATTGTGGGAAGCCCCATGCACATAAGGCATCACCTCAAATTTTCTTCTTTCAGCCCTAGTAGGGTCAGCCACCTTTTCGTCACGGCTCTTAATTCTTTGCAGCAACGACTCTGCCACAGCATTCAAAAGCGGTTTTGGGAAACCGGCCTCTTGCAAACGCTTAACCTGGTTGTCGAAACTTGACTTCATGCTATGGTGGCAACTCTTCTGCAGAGCATTGCGAAAACAGCTCATGGCAATCCCTCTCTTGACGACTTTTGAGTGTGCAGACGAGTACGGTAATAAAGCCTTCTTACTCCTAGGTAAAAAACACCAGCATACATGGCCATCGTCACGAAAAGTTAGTTGAAGTTCTAAAAAACGAATCGACTGGTTAGCGGGTAGTTCAAAGGTAAAAGAAAGGGAGCTTGAGCAAGCTTTAAAATCTTCTAAGACATTTTCTACAACCTCATGCAAGGAGTCAGTCGGTGAAAGATTTAACATTATCAAGAAATCGTCAACATATCTAAAAACTTTGCACACTCGTTTGTCAAGAAAAGAGCCTAAAAGTGTGTTGTCAAACTTTGCTAAAAAAATTTGGCACAAGATAGGAGCTACGCTAGCACCAATACAGATTCCTTTTTTCTGTATGAACAGACCGCCCTTAAAATCTACAAGGGTAGATGAAAGATAAGTAGTTAACAGTTCTAAGAACGCATCGACGGAGATGCCACAAGCATTTTGGAAGGCAACTAGGCCGTTCTGTTCAATCACTTCACGCACTGCAACAAAAAGTTCGTCATGAGGGATGCTGTAAAACAAGTCTTCGATGTCAATAGAAAACCCAGCGTTGGCTCCGGGAATGCCGTCGCTGAGAACTTCAACCACAGCAGCTGCGCTTGCAACGTAGCAGGGGTCCTGCACATCAAGGGACTGCAGGTGTCGCTGCAAATACTGGCCCACTAACTTTTGCCAGGTGTCAGCCTCGGTCACAATGGCCCTCAAAGGGCAGTCCGTCTTGTGCGTTTTTGCGGAGAAAAAGATTTGGAGGCGATTACCTTTGCAATTCTTCACCTTCTGAGCCAGATTATCCAAGTTGTTGGCTTCTAGGAGTCTCACGGCTGTGGTCTTCAGTTTTGAAGGCTTGCGTTTCGTAGGGAGGAAATTCTTGTGTACGGCTGCCAAAGCCTTATCACCAAACGTGCTCGTAGGAAGAACCACAAACCCTCCTTCCTTGTCCGCTTGAAGAAGTGTCAATTTGTTTTCGATGAAATGGTCCACCACTTGGTGAAGAGCAGGGTCCATGTGCCTTTGTTGTTTACTGTCTATCTTGCTTAAGACGTCGATGCCTTCAGACAAACACCTCTGCTTCTCGTCTATCTCGGCTTTCTCTGCCACACGATGTACAGTAGCAAGGAGCTCATGTCTGCTGACACGAGGCTCCATACTGTACTTGGGCCCATTCTGTAGTAGGTCATCAATTGCCTTAGGTACTGACGTTCCTTCCAGATAGGTAACAGAGCCTCTGTGCACTTTTGACTGTTCCTTTCTTGGCAATTCCCGCCGAAGCTGATTCCAGTACACCTCAGTAGCTTGGTCTGCGATGCGACGGTGTTCTTGAAGGCATCGAACCCCAAGGTGTTCGCTACGTCCGGTGAGGCACAAAACTCGAAGCCAGTCATGTAGGAGTCTCACCTGTCTCCAGCACTCGGATTTCCAAATTTTGGCTATCCGCTTCCAATGCCCCGAAGATGGCTCTAGGAGGCCAAAGAAGGCAACGAGCTCTTTGGGCGCCGAATTCACCTTAAGGCAATGAGACAGGGCACGCGCTCGGCAGGTGATGAAAGCAATTGCGCTGGCGCAAACCATTGCCTGATTTTCCGGAGACTGCACACTTAAAAAGATACCCAGAGAAGAAGAAAAGTTTTGCAGAAGAGTTGAAATCTGGGTTAGTTGGTACATTATACTTAAGAAAAACCAGCCAAAAAGACAGGGACAAAGGAGAGACGAGGCACACACAACTTTTGCCAGGTGTCAGCCTCGGTCACAATGGCCCTTTGAGGGCCATTGTGACCGAGGCTGACACCTGGCAAAAGTTAGTGGGCCAGTATTTGCAGCGACACCTGCAGTCCCTTGATGTGCAGGACCCCTGCTACGTTGCAAGCGCAGCTGCTGTGGTTGAAGTTCTCAGCGACGGCATTCCCGGAGCCAACGCTGGGTTTTCTATTGACATCGAAGACTTGTTTTACAGCATCCCTCATGACGAACTTTTTGTTGCAGTGCGTGAAGTGATTGAACAGAACGGCCTAGTTGCCTTCCAAAATGCTTGTGGCATCTCCGTCGATGCGTTCTTAGAACTGTTAACTACTTATCTTTCATCTACCCTTGTAGATTTTAAGGGCGGTCTGTTCATACAGAAAAAAGGAATCTGTATTGGTGCTAGCGTAGCTCCTATCTTGTGCCAAATTTTTTTAGCAAAGTTTGACAACACACTTTTAGGCTCTTTTCTTGACAAACGAGTGTGCAAAGTTTTTAGATATGTTGACGATTTCTTGATAATGTTAAATCTTTCACCGACTGACTCCTTGCATGAGGTTGTAGAAAATGTCTTAGAAGATTTTAAAGCTTGCTCAAGCTCCCTTTCTTTTACCTTTGAACTACCCGCTAACCAGTCGATTCGTTTTTTAGAACTTCAACTAACTTTTCGTGACGATGGCCATGTATGCTGGTGTTTTTTACCTAGGAGTAAGAAGGCTTTATTACCGTACTCGTCTGCACACTCAAAAGTCGTCAAGAGAGGGATTGCCATGAGCTGTTTTCGCAATGCTCTGCAGAAGAGTTGCCACCATAGCATGAAGTCAAGTTTCGACAACCAGGTTAAGCGTTTGCAAGAGGCCGGTTTCCCAAAACCGCTTTTGAATGCTGTGGCAGAGTCGTTGCTGCAAAGAATTAAGAGCCGTGACGAAAAGGTGGCTGACCCTACTAGGGCTGAAAGAAGAAAATTTGAGGTGATGCCTTATGTGCATGGGGCTTCCCACAATATCAAAAAAGTTGCTGCAAGACAAGGTGTCAATGTTGTCTTTTCTGCTCCTTGCAAACTTTCAAGCCTTTGTTCACGTGTCGCGCGTGGCAGAACTAGACCACCTGTTTGTTCGACGCGGCATCAAAACTGCTATGTTCCTTGTGCGACACGGGTGGTTTATAAGATACCGCTGACATGCGAAAAAGTTTACATCGGTCAAACTGGCCGGTGTATAAATGAAAGGCTACGAGAGCACCATAACTCTCTGACTCCTGCTGACGGAGCAAACTTGCCTCGCCATTGCCGCGATTGCGGGTGCTACCCGTTGTTTTCCAATGTTACCTTTCTCGGTAGAGGCAAGGATAAGGTTGAGCGGGAAATCCTCGAAGCATTTCACATTAGCAATCATGGAGATAACTGTGTTAGCACGGCTTCTATCACGTTGATGCAGAAAGAATTAGGTTACTTGTCCCGTTGACACCGCAGTTTGACTATCTTAGGAGATCGCGTTTCTTGATTTTTTGGGCTGGTTTTGCGGTGCCGTTGAGTTGCGCATGCTCTGTTGGGTTTTCTTGGAGACTGGCTGTTTTTTCAATAAAGCACAGTTGATAGTCCAGTCGTTGTGTGTGCCTCGTCTCTCCTTTGTCCCTGTCTTTTTGGCTGGTTTTAACATAGTTAAACCGAGTAGGCGTGCGAAAGCGTGTGTTTAGCCTGATTGGCTCATGGTTTTGCTTTGCTTTGCTGGGTTGCCAGCCCATCTGGCGACGATATTAGTTCGATAGTAGTATCAGTCGACGAAGACGACGATGAGCAATGCACAGCGCGAGAGTGGGTGTTGCAGTTTAACACGAGGCGTCATAGGCTGGGGCGATAGCCTAGTGCTCTCGTGCAGTGGCCAGCGTAGCTGATATGTTCGCGCCGCCGCGGGTTCGAATCCCAGCCACGGCAAGGTCATCATCAAGGTCACGCTTTACACAAACTCTCTGAGCCGGTCAGACCTCGTGAAGTAGTGCTTCCGCACCGAAATGCTCCTACGCTTGTTTCCAAGCACGCTGGCGTCATTCAAGTGCGGTTAGAGTGCAAGGAACGGCTTCTGGACTCCGCCTTTGCTAAGCTCCTACGCCTTCAGCTGCTCATCGCAGTTTTCTATCCCCGGAATATAGCAGCACTTAACCTTCAGTCGGTTTTTGGAGCGAAACGCGCATTCGCCGCCTGCATAAGCCGATAAAGCAACCTTGCGTGCCCGCGATCAGGATCCGCCTCTCGGCTGGAAGAAGATCCTGATCACCCGAGAAGCGGACAATTAGCGGATCTCGCCTTGCAGCTGCCCAGTTCCCATGGAAGGCTCGCACGTGCGCCGTCGTTTGCGAGGGCACTCCCGTCGAAACGATCCGGCTTCGCTTTTACCTGGCATTTATTCCGATTCCGCACGTAAAAGCGCATACTGCGAACGTTCCAGCCTACAGCAGTCGCCGCTGCTTAGAGAGCAATCGAAGAATCGAGCCATTTCTTTGAAGTTCTCCATAAGCGCCGCCTCGCGAGTTTCTCCAATGGGGGAGTTCCTCTTCTGAGCGCTCGGTCTGCAGTGAGCCGCGTCTCTGAACCTGAGCATAGCTGAACCGTGCTGCTGGGGAAGCTGCAAGACATTCAACTTAGCCATTTCTAACACTAGAGCAGTCCGCAGACTATTGCGCCGGTTGGGATGTATTTCTCACGGCATTTTATAGGTAGTCGCATTTTAACGCAGCAGTTGGAAATTCTCCTGCAGTGCTGTAGACTAAAGACACCCCGACTTTGTGCCCAAGCGAACAATGGATAACGATAGCTGCATTAGGTACTCAGCAGTGAGAACCTCGAGTATCAGGTGCTCAACAGAAAGCAAAACGAACACTGATAACAGAAAAAAAAAAAGATGAAGATAAGGGGCGATTATGTGATCAAAGAAATTTGCTATTCAGCTTGGGAAGGTCACGGCTGTAGACCACAGTGCAGCTCCGCGGACTCAGCTGCCTAATTCGAATATCCGTGTTTCCGCTTCTATATATTTTATAATGAATTTTAGTCAAATTAAAATAGTTTGGTATGTACACCTCATGAAGAAAAATATGACTTTAACGAGCAAAAAAAGTAATGTCGAGACTGATTCAGTAAGGCCAATGAGAAGAACATTTTTACACCATGCACGTCGTTTAATCGGGTATATTGTTACTCGAAAGCAAGTCACGTCATTACTATTGAAATCAGGCGCGTTCTTAGCTAACCAAAAATATCAGTACATATATATTGGCCAGCCGTACGTTCAAGTTGTTTCTTCCTGAACAAAATTCATTTGCTAATTAGCGCCCGTCCTGTGTTGTTTCCGCTGGTTTGCTTCCTATTTATGCCGTTTTTTTTTTTTTTGTAGCACTGCACTGTTAATTTCTCCAGCTAGGTTAATCATTCAATCACGGCTTTCGATCTCGCGCGGAAAGCCATTTTCTGACACTTTTCGTTCCGCGGGTGAGAAAGCCAGCGAAGGAAAAAATAAAAAGAAACGATTATAGTTGCAGACTAATTATCTTCTCGCCGTCGTCGCGTTATTGCCTACGGAAAAAGGTAATCAACTTGGCTCCCGGAATGTTTTCCTTTTTTTTTCACACAAGTGAATCTTCAAACGTTCCGATACTTTGTGTAAAGTGCCCAACAAGAGCTCAAAATTAGAAACGGTCGCAAAAAGCAATCACAGCCGCTGCATTTATCAAGGTAAAAATTGTCCCCCAAGATGGATTAAGAAACTTCGGCTGTCCCGCTGTCTGAAATCGTTTTTCAGCGGGCAGCGGAGCATGTAGCTCTCGCCCGGCCGCTATACCTGATTAACATTTCGCAGTCGGTTCGAGGTTTCGCCGCAGTAGTTTCAGCACTATTTCTCGCCTTCCATCCTCGCTTCATGTGTTTCAAGTAATCGAAAACGAACGCAACAATGAAAACTCAGAACAGCAAGCAGCGACACATGGCGCACGGTGATTTAGAAGGCTCTCTCGCCTCGAAGCGAACCTTTGTTCACGAAAGAAACCGGGCGTTCCGCACCGACGGCGCTTCGATGATCTCTATCACAAAGGCACCTAGACTGCTGTGAAGCACGTCGGCAAAAAAAAAAATCTTGAACCAATGTTATTTCAAAAACATGTTCGTGAAAACGAGCGGGGGAACTGCGAAGGCAGTGTGCGACAAAGCAATTATCTACTCGTACTTGAGGTCGCTAACCGAACGAAATCTCCTGGTTTGGGTACCGCGGGCATGTGCCCACAGTCGAGAGCCATTGAAGCGCACTGCACTGCGACGCAAGCTCTCGGATTCGCCGCTGAGGGCTGCACTCTTCTCGCCCCGATAAGCGCGGTGAGCTGGGCTGCTGAGCCTTGCGGGGGTGCCACTGCAAACAAGTCACTGGGCCCATCCCCGGCTGCGACTGGATCACTTGATTCGTTGATTGCGTTCTTATAGGCACTCGTTAAACAGAACAGTCATCCCCGAACAACGAGCGGTTTGTGGAGGCGACACGGGACCCTCTTGATTGAACGCATAATTGCAGTCCGCATGCGGCGAATAATAAGCTCGGCAATCAGGAGGGATTCGATCGAAGCATGGCGGCAGCGCGCAGCAAAGCGGTGCACCCTGCCCGCCCAGTACGAGGGGAAATCTGGCCGCTCTCGCGAAAGGCCGCGCCCGGCCGTTCGGTAGCTTCTTATCGCAGTCCGGTCAAGCGCGCTGCGTCAACTGGTGGTTGCGAAGACGATGCACTCCTCTGATGGCCCCATCGCCCACACGCGCGCCATATGCGCCACGTAGAGCCGACGTGCGACAACAGCAACGCGTCCGTTGCGCCGAACATGCTGGCTTTCGCAAGGGGACGCCGGATGAACTGAGTTCTTGACCTTCATTTTATGGTCAGTCACCGTCGGCATTTGCGGCGCGGCGAAGACCGCGAACGCATGAGCGCAGTAGATGGGCGACAAGCACTCGGTGCACATGCTGCGGTTGCTGCTGCTCCAGTTTCGCAGCCGAAGTCAAGAAAACAGACGTCTTCGCTGCATTTTCTTAGCGCACTGGTGGGGATTTTATGGCGAGAGAAGAGTTTTTAGTATCGGTCACAAAACGGCTGTACGCCGGTCTCATCGTTCTTCTCTCTGTTCAGGTTCGAGCCCCCCGTGGCATTTAGACGACAGATTGCATAACTTGCTCGTGTGGTGTGAGGTCGCAACCAAAGACTAAATGCGTAAACAAAACAGAGCCTTTAGAATTTTTACATTCAACCTTAGTGAGCAACTAGCATGATTCATAGTTCTGTGTAAAAAAGGTTCCCGGGAGGCGCCCACCCACAGAATGACTACATACCAATGGCGAGCTACCCATAAAAGGAATAACTCATAGGCGTATTCAAGGAGGAAGATAGACAGGAGCGCCGACTCTAGCGCGCCGCAGTGCATCCCACACACCGATGATGCCACGCTGACACCACGCACCTAGCATTTCACTCCGCTCAATTTCTCTAGCCTGGGAGTTTTTTGTGAACGCTTTCTACCGTTTGCTACGCTCACCACAGACATGAGTACATACGTCGACGCGCTACGTGACAACGCTGCTGCGAAGTGAAATGCAGAAAATGAGCGACAACCGTTGAAGCGGGAACGTTCTACCGGATACTCTGATTACGTTGCGAGTCCGTCTGTCGGATGGGCTAAGAAGCACTGTCCGATGAAACATTAGTAGCGTGCGCTTGTCTGCACAGTCGGCTCTCTCTCCTGCCTGTTTTGCTTCGTGTGCTCGTCCTCTTTTAGATACAAGCCAAGCACACGTCTGGCTAGGGATTCGTCAGATTTCTTGAGTTAGTTACTCGCTGCAGAGGGCGTTCAAAATTCGTTTTATAATACCGAAAAACAATGAGCAGTACACGAAAGCCATCTTTGCATTATCTTATGGGACCAGGCAGACGCAAAGGGAGAGTACAACCGTCGTCCATCTGCTAATTAGCAAAAATTATAGAAGTTTTTATTCACCGCACTTATCGTGCATGCTTATATTGCAAACACAGAGGCGCTCGTATTCCTAAATTACTCCATGTGGTAGAATTCTCTAAGCTCGCCAGTGTTACAAGATATTCGCCCCTAAATTTCCTACTGCATGAGCATAATTGCGTGTGCAAGACGGCGACGATCTTAGCAGCACTCCTCGCTCTGTGACGCAGCAGCTGCGTATGGTGTTTCGTTTGCCAATGGCGTAGAGCCATAAGTGAAGCTGATAACTTCCCCCTTTCACTTCAAGCCAGCGATATCAACGAAATGCCTTTCGCAAGTGCTGCATCACACTGATAGGAGTGTTTCTCCAATTGTCGCCGCCTTGCATGCGTATTTATGCAGATTCAGTTGAAAATTCACAGGCGAATATCTTACAAGACTGGCGGGCTATGAGCGTTCTCTGTAAGTTTGATAGTCAAGGAATATGACCGCCTCTAAGCTACCAGTACAAGCATTCACGGGAGCAGCAGTGACTAAAAGGCTCATTAATTGACTTCAGTCAATTAGACGATTGACGGCATCCATTATCCTGTCTGCGTCTGGCCCATAACATTCGTACAAAACGGCTTGCGTGCACTGCGCACCGTTTCTCTTTAAAAATCCTGAATGTCTAACTTTGAACACCCATGCGCGCTAAGTACTTGCAATGGTCACATGCATAGCGTGGAGGCCGTGAAGCTTTTGTAGAACGCCGGGAAAAGGGAAGAAAAACCACATACGCCAGCATAGCAGCGGTGTTTCAGAGCGCTTTTCGCACCTTTAGTTTTGTGCATCGCGATGGTAGTGTGTGACGCATATTGAATAAGCAGTAGTAGAGTACAATTTTTTTGCCATCGAATAATGGAAAGCTTCTAATTTTTTTCCCCAACGTGCAGGTATGCGTTCGTTCGGTAGAGGGTACAGTTTTCTTCAAACATTCGCTGCCGAAGGGTACAGTTTTCTTCAAACATTCGCTGCCGAAGGCTGCGCGGTCGCAAAAAAAAAATATCTATGGGAGGTACACGTGCACCCGTCATGCCTCGATATGGGTATCGGTGTCGACTACTGTATTCAAGATCGTGTTCGCATGTAACGGGAGAAAGGTTCGAATTTGCAAACGCCGTGTTAATAACTAAGCGGCAGTGGAAAATGAGGTGATGATCAAGGGGTTGGCTGATAACGAAACACGTGTATATCAGCTCCCTCTTCAACCGTGCGTTTTGCCAGTTAGAAGGGGTGAGCTGCTACTAAAGCCATAGGGGCGCTGCGAAAGTTGGCATGGAAGGCACGTTTATCCTGTTATGAAACGGGCACCTAACGGAAGCTTCTCTAAAGAAGAGCGCAACGAAATTGCATGCGAGGACTTGGTGCACATCCGGCTTATTCCTACACGACTCGCTTCAGCCTCTTACAAAACCACCTCGCCGCAGTGAACGAGATTACCGGGCCTTCTACCTTTTCTAAGGCTTCCTACCAAAGGGGACGTTCAAACTAATGCCTCTGAGCTCCGGTTTCCTCTTTATCGAGACTTTATTTTTAACTTGAGACTGCAGTCGTGTCGCAGGCGGCTCACAGCGCTTCCATTAGACATTTAAACACTAACAGTGCTTAACGCACTCTCATCTTTTTCTTTCTTTTCCAGAATTAGTCTTCGTACGTCACCGTTGACCTTTAGATACGAGTAGGCTCTGCTCGCATTGCCGGGGATTCGACTCGAAGCTGCGAAGTGCCTCTGAATCTTGCAAAGATCGCACCGACAACTCGGACTAACCGCCGAGGAGCCACGCGCCGGAAGGGAAGGCGCAAAAAGTCACAGAGCTAACGCAATTTGTCTTCGGGGAGCCCTCCATGAAAATGAGGCGTAGCCGAAGCGCGGCCGGGTTCGCTCCATCCGGTTAATCTTCCCCGTCTCGAGTGTTCGCCCAAGCCGCTCTTGAGCGAACGTCAGGTCCGCGCTTCCCTTTCGGCTTAACTGATGCCAGCCGACGGCCCACGTTTCGCGTGCACTACCTGCCGAGGTGGCTCTTTTGGGAGCTGCAAATCCTTGCGCGCTCCTCGGTTTGTGCGTTCGGAGCTGGACGGCGGATGGAGGCAGGCCGCGAGCGGGGAACAGTCCCTGGCCGGCAAAATGCTGGTGCTTCCAGCGTCTTCGTTTAAGGGCTTAGTTTGTTTCTTGATTTGTTTTGTTCAGGCTCTGAGCAAAGACGAAACGTAGGAGACTGCGGTCGGTGTTCTGTTGCGTCACATTCATCTGATGGGTCGATAAGAAAGAAACGTCAGACACCCGACCCTTCGAGGAGATTGCGTCTGTGTTGTCGCTCCTCTTAGTGACATTGTCTATTTTTTCTTTCTCAACCGTCATTTCTCCGCGCTGTATGTGTTACAGATTTTTTTTCAGCAAATTATGTTCATTCGCTAGGCTCGTATTCTTATTAGGACTTAACATCTAAGTGTCTTTTCTTCCTTTTCAACCGCCATTCCTTTGTGGATTATGGTCTTAAGACTTTCTCTTTTTGTAATCTGTATTCATTTGTTAGGTTCGCATTTGAATTAATATTTCAGTGCAACTTCTGTTTCTTTATTGTTGTGCTTTTAATTATGCAGCTTAGAAACAAACAACTAACTTACAGTCTCCCTCATCCCAATCACAGAGCCACCACCGCTTGCTTCACTTAGAAGTACAGCATCAAGTGCGTACCGGATCCGTGCGGGGATCTGATCAGCCAACTTGGTTAAATGTGTTGGATGACTTGGTTGAACTGAAAAAATTTTAACCTGCCGTGTCAGTGCAAGTGTTGCTGACAAATTTACTTCTTTGTACCCGTTGTGAAAATGCAATAAGGAAAAAAAGGGGATGTAGCTCAGTGGTAGAGCATTCGACTGCAGATCGAGAGGTCCCCGGTTCAAACCCGGGTGTCCCCTTTTTTTTTCCCGCTTTTTTTATTCGTTCAACTGGGCAAGTGGTATTTTACGCAAATGCAAAGCAAGATTTATCAACGGTTAGTTAATCGAAACAAAGCGATTGAGTTGATTCTTTTCGCTGGTTACTGGTTGCTCACTGATTTCTGACCGATCACTGAATACTATTACGGATTTTCTTTCATGCCTTCCCCTCACTCAAAATTTCATGCAATGCTCATTAAAGGTCAGCTCATACAACCACAGAAACATGAAATGACACAGCAAAATCTTTGAATAGCCAGAGGTAGAATTACGCAAAGTTTGTACAAAATGAAACGCGGTTAAAACACTGCGTGACCAGTCACGCTCCCTACAGTACAAAGGCGTAGAGCACCGTCGATGCGATGATTTCTTACTCGTAACATACTCCCAATCAGGAATAGCGGCCATATCAAGTCGTTAGCGAAGGCCAACCACGCCATCATTTAACAAAAGATTAATCCAGCGCGACGGAGAACACACAATGCAGTACTAGCCCAGACCAAAGTCCTGATTCAACGTATTTCTCCTACATTATGCTTCCTTCGCCCACCGTGGCACACATACAAGTGAGCTGTTTGCATGAGGAGACCTACGTCTTCTTTTCAATCTATAGACCGTGCAGGTGCCGAGAGCGAAAGTAGAAAGCAGACTGGCAAGGAAACAAAGGGCATCTTTTGAATGCTCGCATTTTTCCGCACCACCCCGGCACACGCGACCCGAATCGTCGAGCCATGAGATGACACGCCACGGCCACCACCATTTCCTGTTCATCGGGCGTCGCAACGGGTTCCGACAAGCGGCAGAGTGCTTTCCCTGTCTCCGGTCGCACCCAGCGTGGCTCGGCCGGACTGCGCGGAGAGATTGGGCCGCGCCCATTTCCTTCTTGTCGAGTCGCGGTCGGTCCCTGCGGGAGTTTGTTTTAGTCCTCAGGGAAAAATAGCGACCTGCTTCACGTTGGCCTCCAGGAGCAGGGCGGCGAGCCACTACGAAGAAGCTCTTCGAGCTCGGTGCCTGACTCTGAGGAGGCTCGGTCGCTTTGGTAATAATATGGCTTAATTCATTACGCCGTGCAGCTAGAGGGTTATATTTTTTTTCTTTTGCCTGAAAGACATTCAGTTAAGTCGCGTGGCAGAGAAACTTCACGCTCGATCCTTTTTTTTCTTTATTTCCTTGCTTTGGAAACTACCATTTCACGAAAAGAACAGACAAATCACAAGGCGAATACCACAAGACAATGTACGTATTGGAATGTCATACTCAGCCAGCGTCAGGCTGGCTTGGTCACATTAAAACTCCCGCAACGACAACAAGCCAGTAGGGAGGTTCCGCAACCGCTTTTTGTGTTTCGACAAACCAGTTCATAGTCTCTCTGAAATACATTCGGGCGGGGCGTGGATCCCTGTCACAGTGATAGCCAGCCATTCTGGAGCGCCATATACAGTGGAGACCCTTGAGCATAATTAAATCAAATGGAACTCCGTCCTCGTTATCAGTGCTTAAATATCGAAAGCCATGCTAATCTAGGGGAAACCCTTCTTCATTGTTCGTTGCAAAAGATCCCAAAAATAAACCCCTTGGGGAGTAGCTGTCGACAATGACATTTTATAACATTTCCATCATTAATCGTGCAAAATGGTGTCACGTTTGAAAAATACGCATTATTCAGAAGGCTTGCCGAAAGGCACCACGCGGTGGTTTCAGTTAATTGGGAAACGCTCTCAGACCCTGAAAAAAGAGAACCAAAAGCTTCCCTGTATAATATGATCATTTGGCAGTCTTGAAAGCAAAGCACCTGCGCACGCGATTTTTTTTTATTTCAACACTACCGGTAACCGCACAAGAAATAAAGTAAGGACCGCACACTCTTAAAGCCTCCTCACTGGTTCAGCCATTCTTCTCATACCTCATTACGCAATTCACAGCGTGAATACATTTACCGCTAAGGTATTGCCATCATCGCACCTCCAGGAGCCCTTAATGAAATTTGCAGTATCAATGCGGCGTTTACACCGCGAGGCTTGGCGGCAAACGGACCTGCCTCTTAATTTCTGTGTGTCTCACGTGTGTGAAATATGGGTTCATTACGCCTCAGAGGTTCGCGTGTCATTTTCATGCACTCCGCGGCTACCTGGATCTTGGCTGTGGGTCCACGGCAGCATTAATTTATTTACCCCTGCCACGTGTCCCTATCTGCGCAGCGCACAGTTCATTTTCTGATAAACATTGACAACCTACGCACAAACTGCATTGAGAGAAAAACCTTCAGAGCATAAACCGCATGCTCAGGCTGCAAGAGCATCCCGTGTTATGCTAAAACTGATATGTTTGCTCAGAATGTGCTGCAAAGGTAGGCAGATTTTGCGCCGTATTGCCGGGAAGTAAAATGCGCTTTATTGCGACGTTGGTAATAAAACATGACCTGTAGCACTTCGGGCGCTTAATTTTAGAATGGAAGTAAAAAGACACACGAAGCTGACGTTATTCACGGCATGTTTTCTAAAGGCCGGGACTGAGTGCGGCAGCGTAGGGGCAAAAGTACGGAGTAAAATTCACAACTGTGATTTGCAAACGTTTAGAAGTGACTGACAAGTCTCCCCATTGTGGTGCTGCGCAAAGCTTGTGTGACGAAAGACACTTGCTGTGGATTTGCCCGGCTACAGCCTACGTGAGGCGACGCTCTTAGGAAGGTAGGCCTGCGATGGGACGTTGCAGGCGACTATCGCAAGTGGGCACATGATAATCACTTTATCGAGAATTTTTTCCACTTTTTAAGTGAGACTTGTTTACACTCCTTCTAACTTTCTCGCCCTTTTTCATTATGCCTAATGCCCAACATCTCGAATACAATAGAAACAACGCCATGCGAGCCTCTTTTCTCTCCACAAAATTCCCGATACGCTACTATAAGGGGTGTTTAGGAGGGAAAGGAAAAACAGACCTGTATAACATGCGCAGCAGAAAAACCAATGTAATGTAATTGAATTAGGAGAGCCCTCAGGAAGCGTTTATGTCAGCGTCCCGGAAGAAACGCATGTGCTTTTGTCGCGAGGAGTAACACCACGCGTCGGTTAATTAAAGCCAAATACAAACTTGCAAAGCCTTACTGAGACCATTGTAGTAGCCAGCAGGGAAGTGCGCGGAGTACTATTGCAGAACTGCAACAGAACTGCATGTTTTGCGCGTCTGTCGGCTTTATTAATTTTTTTTTTAAGCGAAACCTCTACCTCACGACCAAATCTGCAAAACCCGTTTCACCACTGAAACCTCAAATAGAATTGGCCATGTGAGTTTAAATGAATAACATAAACATTGCCGCGACTGGGTTTCGATCCCGCGGTAGCGCAAAGGTATCCGCTTTCCACTTCGCAGAACTCTCTACGAGACCACTATGCTATCGCCGCAGCCTCTTGTATAACACACTCTGGCGCTGTGCATTGCACGTCGTCGTCTTCATCAACTAATACTACTATCGAAGTAATATCGTCGCCAGACGTGCAGACGACCAAGCAAAATCAAGAGCATGAGCCAACCATGCTAAACACATGCTTTCGCACGTCGCCTCGTTTTAGCTACGTTAAAACCCTACCACATTTTTATTGCATGTTTTGTGATGCAACCCCCAAATACTTTTTCCTGTCCCTTTGCATGACCCGTCATTGTCTTTACTTTGAAAACTGTTTTCAAATGTTCACTTATTGCTACACCGAACTCTTTACCTGGTGAAGTTTTCGCTACAGCGCGTTGTCGTTAAACTAACCTCCGTAACAACACTGATATTAGAAACACCCACAAAGCTGCTTAGGAAATAGAATTCGCAAATGACGCCATCACATTGCTTAAATGGACTCACTGTGGAGTCGCGGGCCGCTAATTACTTGAACTCGCTCAGTAAGATTAACTGGGGGGAAAAGATTGCTGTTAAGTTACACGCTTTATTCCCTCATACCTGCTTACTGTGAAATTTTACTTGTAATCTTGCTATGTTGTTCCTAACTAACAGCGCCAGAAAGGCGAGTTTCTGTTTCTTTTTTTTTTCTTCGGAAAGCACGCATTAGGCATAACATAAGAGCTGCAGCCGACGTCACAAAAGTTGTAAACGGCCATAAAAGTGACAATATAAGACTTGTAAAATTGCAGCAAGGTCAAACAAGAACGAACGTATATACCAGAAATCTAAAAAACAGTAAGAGACCAAACTTTGAAAGGAAAACAACACTCGAAAGACGTAAACCAATCAACCTTAACGAGAATACGATGCATAAACTGATACAATTTCCTATTGCGTACCAGCCAGAACCGACGTACCGTCTCTACCGTACTAGCATATGCTATCGCCGCAGCCGATCCCGCCTCGTGATAAACTGCAACACACTTGCTGTTGTTGTTGTTGTTGTCCTCTAGATAATGGCGCGTACCCACTGCGGGGGATTGGCCAAGACACAGGCGGCAACTGTCTCGCTGTGCATTGCACATCATTGTCTTCTTCAACTAATACTAACACCGAACTAATATACACACTCGCGCTGTGCATACTGCACATCGTCGTCTCCATCAACTAATACTACTGTGACGGACTAGAAGACGTCGAAGCGGGCAGTGGCATGGGCAGGAGCGCTCGTGCTAGGCTCGCAGACATTAAATCTTATCATCGCCATCGGTCATGCAGTCCTTTCTTCATCGCTTGCCGTCACGTAACATTTGGTGTAAGGTGCGGGGTACCTTCTTCATCCCGGTCCCGGAGCTTTGGAGCCTGCTGTACGCCGAGGTCTTCTGTGGAGAGCTCACGGCTTCGCACCTTCCGGCGCTTCCCCCGCCTGCCAGGTATGCCCCGACGCCGCCGCTCTCCACCGCCCCGCCCCAAGCCCCGACCAGAAGACACGGCGACACAACGACCACCGCAACTGCCCTATGACCCCACTCACCGCCCACATGAGAACCCACATGAGAACCAAGAAGACCCTACGACCCCACTGAACCGAGACCGCCGCCACTGACCAGAGAACCCATTGACCACCGACACTCACACGAGAAACAAGTACCCCAGCCCCTGCCGTTGGGTGTGTCCACGGGCCTCGACGCTGACTTCCAGAAACCGGTGGCTCCTCAGTCTTCGTGGACCTGGCTTCACCCGCTCATCATCTCTTTCATCGTGACGGCAAGCCCTTCATCTTCTCTTTCTGTTCATATGTTCTGCCACGCCCATCGTCACGTCCTGCTTGTCATCGTCTGTGGCATTCTTCTAGTTCGCGCGATCGGGACGATCGCTTCGTGGCCTCGAGTCATGTGACGGACTAGAAGACGACGAAGCGGGCAGTGGCATGGGCAGGAGCGCTCGTGCTAGGCTCGCAGACATTAAATCTTATCATCGCCATAGGTCATGCAGTCCTTTCTTCATCGCTTGCCGTCACGTAACACTACTATCGAACTAATATCGCCGTCAGACATGCCTACGACCCAGCAAAGCAAAACCAAGTCAACCAGGCTAAACATGCTTTTGCACGTCAACTCGGTTTAACAACGTTGAAACCCCACCACTTTTTTTCCCTCGTCACCTTATAGTCCCTCATTTTTAATTTTAATTTCGTGCCTTTTGCATTTGTTGGTTCCTGTTTATCAGCGCTGGGTCAGTGTCTTGTCCTAGTCTTTTTAGCGCTGTTATTTGTTTCCAATAGCAGCGACTGACTGGCCCATGCGGCCGCACTTGTCTATTCTTGCACATATTTCCTCCCACAGCTCTTATCTCTGAAGAACTATGTTGTGCGAAGGAGCCAATAATGAGTTCCATTTTACTGTCTGTACCGGAGAAAGCCTGTGTGTTTGACCGGCGTGCCAGAAAAGGTGAATCTAGGAAATCGACCGGCTCGTAATTCTGGTCTGTGAACCGTCCGTAACATGACGCAACGCCACCGAGGGCCGAGCAACGCCAACGCCACGCCACGAGGGACGTGCAGTGCTGATCGCTACCGCGTATATAGTATGACGTGATGAAGAGTTTTCGGTCCGAAACTGCAATTAAGCCTGCTTTGAGGATACAAAAATGAAACGGTGAGAAGCAATCGCTTCAGGATCGACGCTTCAGTTGCTACTAAATGAAAAGACTTTAACAACTCATCTGCTGGGAAAAATCAGAGCGGGGATTGTGAAGTTCGATGCCCCCCTTTCAGGGCTATCAACTGTCGTTAAATGAACGACGAAGATAAACCTGGGCGTATTCGTGAAGTTCCGGACGTGCACGTGAACAGCAGCACCACATGAGATGTGTGCGATCAGACCTAATATTCCGGTAGGGCTGAAGCTGCCTTGGCAGAAAATGTCAGAAAAGGCCAAACTTCGCTGAGAATTAATAACTGCCGCATGAGAGACGGTTGACTCGGTTTGAAATTCTTCGCCAGACTCTGAGACACGCGCACCTTCTTAGTTCAAAAGACGTCAATAAACAGCAAAGAAAATGCCATTGACCCCTATATTTTCATGTGATCCATATTAAAATAACTTGACGCTTTTCCACTAAGGTCACATACTCATTAATTCTGCGAGCTTTGCTTAGACTCCACATCTGCTAAACGGAATAAGACTTTGCCCTTCGATTTTTTATCTCTCCGACGAGTCAAGTGCATTGGCCCCGCCAGTTCTGTCTAGCTTCCATTAACACCAGCAAATTTTCCTTCTGCTTCAGTTTTACTTCAGGCTTTTTAGATTATACCATGATGTCATCACATTATATCTGAGAGAATCATATCACAAACGAAACCGTATTAATGTTTGATGCATTAATTCGCAGACTTCAGAATTTAATTTGCGCAGTTAACAAGATATAAAATAGCTAACTACATGAAGCAATGACCGTAGTTATTTACAGAGAAGCAACTGGCAGTGGAAGGGCTGTATGAAACTACAAAAACGACTGCCAGTTCAAGTGCAGCTCTTTAGGTTTGCACATGTTCGCAGCACCTGATTAGTAGGGAACTTTCCGGTATATCAGCTCTACCACGTGAATGAGAACGCCAGAACTATGATCTTAATATAAATAAGCTGCAGCTAGTCTGAAGCGCCGGATGCCTAAGCAATCGTATATTCTGCCAGGCTACAGAGCACATTTACTGAGGTCGGCTCGCTAGGCAGAGCTTTTCCATTAGAGCTGAAGCGCTCAGGCGTAGCCGTAATGGCGATGTTCATGAGAAACCCCAACTTGGGCCATTGTTTCTGCAAGACCGGCATGAGAGTATGAGGCCGCAAAGGCGGCGCAGTCAACGACGCAGAAAACGTCGAACCATCGGAGGTCACAGCCAGGCGATGTGGTCTTGCGAAAGGGCTGATTTGCCTCGTTTCTTGAAAAGTTGGTATTTTAACTCCCGCCGACGGACTTCGCGCTTACCTCGGGAAAGCGAAAAAGGTGCCTTTTGGAAGAAAAAGAAACAGATACGGGACCTCTAGATTAAAGTAGCACGAATAAAGAGACGAGCTTACACTCTACCTGCACTACACATATACTCACGTCCTGCAGCAAAAAAAAAATAAAAAATTAAGCCTACCGAAGGGTTTTGTTCATGGTTAAACTGCGCGAAGGAAACAAGGACAGAGACAGAAACACACGTACACACTGAGCGAAGGGTTTTACTTTTGTTTTATCGATTAATATTGCAACGATGATAACTAGGAGTGCCGCGAAACAACGGTGCTATACAAATTCCACACGCCGCTGCATCGTAGCGTGCTGTTAACGGCGCGGGGCGCTAACGGTGTTTGAAAACGGTGCTCCCGGACAGTTTCAGATCATTATGCCAGCCATCACAGCAGGCGTGCGTGACCTGTGCCTTTCACTGCTCGAATGCGGTGCTGCTACGTTAACTGCGCCCGTGGTGCGCATGCCCACTAACTTGTCTTTACAAACTCGGCCAGGCGTCATTACCCACTCGCGTTATTTGCGCCTGTGCACGGAAGAGGGGTGGGGGATTTACTTCGCTCGGGCATTAAGTACAGCACCTGACTTACAAAGTCCCTACAGCTAGGAATTAAGCATCGCCTTGTAGTTCACTGCCTCCTCTAGACTACGACTCGATATCGTGCGGTTTCTGGCGTCGACAAAGACATTGAGAACGTTTCAACAATACTACTAGTATAAAATAGTTCCCTTTCAAGCCCAGCAGTAACAACGGTTGTAAAGCGAAGGGCTTCTCTGCAACTGTCAGCCGATTACGGAGTTAAAGCGGTGTCGGATGCACATATCTGGAAAATAAGTTTCCGGCTGGCTTCTTCAAAGCCGCAGCAAACGCATGTGATGTAAGAAAGTAGCAGGTGCTCAAACAGAAAGCATTGCTCTGCTTTTGTACCTGAAAGTTTTTTTCCTTTTGGCAATGCAATGCTCTTCGGAGTTTATCTGCGAGACGCTGAAGCGCATGCATCAACAAGAGCCATACCTTCCTGTGCTGGAAAATATTCAAAATAAGCCACAAGACCTAGCACCCCTCACCGGATACCGTGGCAGTGAGAAAATGGCAGTCATGATGACGACAATACCATGTGTCGCCGGTAGGTAGCGAATTCTGAGCACCGGCAAAGAGTGAACCATACGTGGACGGCGTTCAATACGCGACTTCAACTGAAAACGAGACTATTCATAGCAGTAATACGTCTCAGCATGTCATGGTTGATGTTATATGCACGGCTTCAATACAGACGGTCAAGATTTCGATCGCGGCAGTTCTCCTCAGAAGTGCCAGCCCGCATATTGTTCGATCTCCAGCACCCAAACCTCGGCGTAATACTCTTTCTACGCTTCCAGCTGTCTATTCATACCCTCGTCAGCAGTGAGCGGCTCGTGTGTGGACGTAAGACAAATATTTTCAGAGTATAGGCGTTGCGAAGACTGTGATAACTTCTGGCGCCATATCGCTTCGAAATCTCTATTCAGCGTTCAAAACCAGCTGTTTCATTCAGATCGCCGCTGTGAAGTGGACGAGACACTATTTAAGTTTCATTGTTATTAAACTCCAACTTCGGGAACTAAAATCCATAAAAATGTAAGACACGCACAGAGCGGCAAGGGACGAGAACGCGTGGCTTCTACCACGCAGCGGATGTACTTGCGACTACTGGAAGCTGCAGAACAGCGACAACATACATTTTAAAAGAAACAAACAAACAATAAAATTATCAGCATCGCGCACGTTGTAAGCCTAAACGGCGGGCGACAGCCACGCGGCGCGAGCCACAGCTGCATTTTCGGCACCGCGCCATGCGCGCTTATCGTCTTGCGACACACGGCGGCGCGCGGCTTCACTAGTGGCCTCTTCCTTCCTACGCCATTTCATCCACGAGTTGCACGGCCATCGCGGGCTGGAAAGAGGTTCAACGCAAGCTGCGGTTTCCTCGCTCGGATGAGAAAACATTGGCTTTCTTCCGACGAGATGCCGATGGAAAGTTGAGCGCCCCCTCTCTTCGGAGAGCACAATGGCGAGGGAACACATGCCCCTTAGACATTTTCGCTCATGAAAGAGCTCTGCTGCATCTGATGAGGCGCATTCTCGTTGTTTGCCGAAGCGCGTGGGCCAGCTCATCGCGCTTTTAAGCTCCGCACCGGAGGAGGCGGAGACGCCGACTTGTATATCTTTCCGCACAATTGTAGCGTAATGAACTTGGAGGTACGCGACGTCAAGGCTCAAAACACCTTGAAACCGAAGAGAACCCTGGCTTGGAAAGTATTGCACCGCAGTCTATTGGTTGTGAAGGGTTTTGTTTTGACGTTACAGTTAGAAGCTACACCAAATCCGGGTTTACAAAAACTTTTCGAAAGGGCACTTTTTATTTTTATGAAGATGCTAGAATACATCAAACGACAACAGAAAAGACGGGCAGAGTTCAACGGGCACTGATGGGTTCCTCCTAGTCACATGCGGATAAGATCTGTGCCGTTTGGTACTAAAAAGTAAACGATGTACGAACAGCATTCGAAAGGCCTTCGTGCCGTATAACGAAAGGCGAGGGATTACTTTTGCGTGCCCAACAATGTTTTGAAGGAAATGAAATTGTACAAATTTATGTCTGGAGACGAAGCGCCTGCTCGGCTGTGTGAGCCCGGGCTCGCAAAACACCTGTGATAAATTAAGCGCAACCTTACTGCAGCAACTAGAGTCGTTTCACTAACAACGCTTCACCGTTGGGAGGCATTTACTTAGAATGAACACAGCTTGTCCAACGCTATACGCCAGGGAACCGCACTGCGGCAGTCAACATTGCGGCCAAGTCCGGCCTGCGTAGCTACCTCCAATAAGGGACAAATGCGCATAACAAGCTGTCTAAACGATGCAATGTAAAACAGAGTCAAGAATTTGATTTTTAGGATTATACCAATTATATTACCGATTGCTACCGCGAAAAAGGTGCATATATAAAATTAGCTTTTTACTATAGATATTGTACTTGGCATTGTGCCAAGTACAATACCTATACGATGCCGAAATGTCCGTATACATAGCGGTGAAGCCTCAAACTTAACGAAGATATTGTTCTTTTCACGTAACCCTGCATTGGCATGGAAGCAATATTATTTTTACTTTATATTTTGTCTGTCACAGTCCGTCATAATATGCTGCGTTATAACGAATTTCTCATTCTTGGTACCATGCACAAAAGCAAACCAACGACAATTGGTTGCCGTTAGTTCTACGCCGGCCGGAAAGCAACATCTAATTGAATTCTCTCGGAAGTACAAATTGGATATAGTGGGAAAAGTGCGTTGACGTAGGTGGCCACCTCACAGGCGATCGAATTAGCTCGAATCAGTTTAGCGTAAATTTGCTGTTCTTATAAAAAGCAACAGGTAGAGCCCGCGGGAAAGTTGATACAGCGAGTATTTCATAGTATTACCCACTAAAGTCAAAGTAATTGCGTTTCGTTTCAGTAATATCATTACAACAATATTTTTACAAGCCGTGCATAAAAAAAAACATTACCTTTTAACCCCCCTCTCGCCTTCGCACGTCGATCATAGTAACGACCAAGCCAACAAACACCGAGACGCTCACGATGATATAGTCCTCACCCGAGTAACGAACCAAAAGAAAAAAAAAACGCTCATATAGCCTGCAGCTGGACAAGTGACGCCAATGTTTTCGTTAAACAAAATTGGACTACAGGCACAACTAGGAAGTGGTTGTAAAGAAGAGCAGTCAGGGTAAACTAGCCACAGAATAGATGGCGAATAAAGGGCTATTGATCGCGAGAAAGAAAGGGAAAGACGCACACGTTATCGTGGAAGCGCACACTTCGACTTCATTTGTCTCCGCCCTCCTGTTCAAGGCTATCTCGAGAAAACAGAAGCGCGACTTTTGCTATACATGTTCCGCTACTAATGGTTCCAGCTGCCGTCACCGCGCTCTCTCCCGAGAGCATGAACAACTTGGCAGCGCAAAAATAAATAAGTAAATAAGAACAAAGCACCGAAAAAAATGCAAGACAGCATTATGCGCACAGATATTTACGGTCTTGTAGTCTGCAGATTCACGGCTTTCACCACGTGAACTAAATGTCATTAACAGAGAAAATGCGCTCGACAGATTTAGTACTCATTTGTTAGGGTACCTGTCCAGCAGGAGTAAACTTCGACTTTCTGATTGTGTGAGCCGCTGGATACAATGAAGGAGACGCGTCTATGATAGAAAACGAGCTAATATATTTTTTTAAAACGCACAACTATTGAACTTTGATGAAGAAATCATTTTGCTGTACATTAGAGCGAAACTCGGACCTGAATGCCAGAGGAAGCTTTCTGTTGTTGGATGGTGCTGCAAATTTGTTAATGCCGTTGAACAATTCCATAATATTGGAGAAACCTGAAAGCTAGTTGAGGCTGTATGATTAATTAGAATAAGGCGCAACAGCGAGAATATATAGAACGAAACGTTTGTGATCATTGTCTCGTCCTATATGTGGTCTCTGTTGCGCCTTTCTATAATTAATCATCCGAATAACTGTCCGCTCGAGCATGCCCAGAAGAGCAATTGAGGAGTACCTCTCATACCGTTTTAATCATGATGTATTACGCCAAACGAAGCTTTTAGCCGCACATCTTGCAACGTGAACGTCAAAGGCGTGTGAAGTTTAAAAAGATTCAGAACAAGCGCGGGTTAAGAGCAATAATGCTCAGTCTAAACTGTCATGGTGACAGGCTTGCTGCCACGCAGCGATACACGCTTGCTGTGCCCTGGAAACAGCCGTATCGACATTGCTCGTAGTTTGAATGTGAATAAGTGTCTTGAAAAATGAGGTACGTTTAACGGGATTTACGGTTCAGTTTTTATATGGTTTGACAGCCACGAACCGCATGCTATGCTTTACCATCCCGAAATGTTCTATTTTTTTTATTTTGTACTTCCTTTCTCCGCCTCGCATGTTTGAGCGACGGCATCAAACGACGCGGACGTGGCAGCAGTGGCGCGGTTCTCACGTGCCTTAAAGGGCAACTGCACCACTTTTTGAGAATTCTGCAATATTCGAGGATTCAATTAATATAGGCTGTAGGCAAAGCGTGCCAAGTGTTTTTGCGCTATCATTTGAAATAGTGATGTAATTAACGATTGAATTTTAGGCTTTTTTCTCAAGGCTGTGGCTAGAGTTCCGTCCAGACGGAACTACAATTTGCGCTAGAGTTCCGTCTAGACGGAACTACAATTTGCGCTAAAGTTCCGTCCAGACGGAACTGCATGTAGCGATGGGGTTCCGTCCAGACGGAACTGTATCTGACACCATACAGTTCCGTCCAGCATTATCTGCCACAAGAGTTATGTAAAGACGGAATTAAAGCTGGCGATAGGGATTGGGAAACCAGTTTGCTTCCAGACTTTTGCATGTTTATTTTAAAAAGTGGCAATCCTGTTCCGCCTAATGTGTGACAGGATATTCTGCTGCATCATTTTATTTTCCAAGCAGACAGTGAGAAATAGAACGAGTTTTGGCTTTGGTTTGTTGGTGCGTTTGCATAACGCTTGTTGACCGTTTGTGTACGTCTTAGTCTTTTTCGCGCTACGTCATCTTGCAGCACAAACAGCGACACGGCTTCACATCACTTCGCGAAGAGTTTCTGCACTCTGCTTCTAACAGTGTCATTTTCCCGATCCTGCATGCGTGCACGGAAGTTATACCTTCGAGGATGTAACTGAACGCAGCACGCGGACAGATATTTTGGTGCCGTATACATGCGTAGAGAGAACATCTGGGTACAGCTTTGTCAACTGGTTACTACAGAGGCAAAGAAATGCTTTGTGTGGGTAGAAATCACTCATTTTGTATAGTATGGACAGTACGGACAATAGACAGTTTTAGTTTTACGTACGTAGAACCTTCACGCACGTAAACGTGAGCAGTCTACGTAGCGTGCGCTCGTGTAGCTTCGTACAGTTTTAGCTACGCGTACAGGACGCAAACTGTGCAGATCTGCCATAGAGCCTAAAAAATGCGCTAGCATCTTGTGCCGCGCCATCTAGTACAGATAAAGAAAACTAATTTTGTTTAGTCTAGCTGCTTGGAGCGGAGCCAGGCCAAGCGACAGTGCGGACGCTAAATACTTTGCCCCTTTCTTCTGAGAAACATTGAGCGATTTCAGTCCACCGAACTGTATGTTGCATGTTATCTTCAAAGGGATTGCATTCCTTTACGTCCCGCGGCATATTTAAATCATTGCTTTTCGAGAAGCGAAGGCGCGCTGGTGTCCCACTCATGTTGCCGACGTGTGCGTATTGATTGTAAAACATTTTATTCGCCGGGAAGAGCTTGGCAAGAGGCCGCGTTAAGTGGTCGAGAGTACATAGCCCTCGACGACTTTGTCAGCCCACTCCATTGCCAAAACTTGCCTTCTGGGGTCAGAGCTAGCCAGCACGGTCTCCCACCGCTCGAGAGAAGGAGCTGTAACTAGATCACCCGGAGGTGGCTCTATTTTGCAGTCCCACAGGATGTGATCGTAGGTAGCACGTTGGCCACAGTGTTTGCAGTTTGGGTTGTAAAGATCTGGATAAATGTGCGCGAGGAGTGATGGGGTGCGTATCGATCTCGTCTGTAGACGACGCCACGTAACCTCTTGTTCTTTAGTAAGCCTTTTGTCTGGAGGGGGGAAAATTCTCCTCTCTAATTTAAAATGATTGGTGAGATCATGATATGTGATCATTGAGTCCTTCGTGAAATTCAGGGAGCCAGACTCATCCACTGCCCGGTCGACGAAACCTCGGGCTTTATTGTGGGCTGCCTCGTTCCCCGGATTCCCCGAATGGGCTGGGACCCATATCAATTCGGAATAATTTGGTGAGAATTTGGTTGCGTTAAGGATTCTAAGGGAGGTGTTTGTAATTCGCCCTTTAGCGAAATTATTGATACCCATTTTGGAATCGCTGAGGATGATGCTCCCTTGGGTATGTGCTAGGGCGAGGGCTATAGCCGCCTCTTCTGCCGTTTCAGAGGATTTCGTTTTGATTGTCGCCGAGACGATGTGGTCACCATTCTCGTTCACAACCACAATTGCAAAGGCATTGGTATTTTTGTATTCTGCCGCATCTACATAAAGTGTTGCAGCGCACTGTATGTATTTCTTATGTAAGGCTTTGGCTCGTGCTTGTCTTCTACCCTCATGGTGTAAGGGGTGCATGTTTTTGGGGAGTGGTTTGATTAGTAGGGCCGTCCTATAGTCGCGGGGTAAGTCTACTTTAGCATCGTTATTCGTAGGTTGAAAGTTAAATCCGAGCCTGGTAAGAATATTCCTGCCAGTTCTGGAATTGGCTAATCGCGCTGTTTGAGCCATTAAATGGGCTTCTTTCAGTTCATTGTAGGTGTTATGTATTCCTAACCTCATAAGCCTTTCGGTTGAGGCATTTAGTGGGAGTCCTAACGCAGCCTTATAGGCCTGCCGTATCATGCTATCTAATTTGTCCTTTTCTGCTTTCGAAAATTTGAGATAAGGGGTGGCATAGAGTATCCTGCTTAGCGCAAAGGCCTGCACTAGGCGGCATAAATCTCTTTCCCTCACCCCTTGTCTGCGGTTAGCTATGCGGCGGATTAATCGCGCCGTCGCTTCTACCGTGCGTTTTAGCTTAGTGAGTGTGTCAGTATTCTTTCCATTTGTTTGTAAATACAACCCCAGTATTCTCATGGTCTGTACCTCTTTGACAGATCGTCCATTAACATAGACGTTTATTTGCGGGGGGGATGTCGTGGTACGCCTACCTCTTTGTTTACGACGGATCACGAAGACTTCAGATTTTTGCTCAGAACAAGTGAGGCCGGATTCCCATGCGCATGCCTCAATGATGTCCACTGCTGCTTGGAGTGTGTCTTCTATGTAGCCTTCGCATCCTTTGGTTACCCAAAGTGTGATGTCATCTGCATAGAACGTGTGATGTAGGTCTGGTATTTGTGCCAGTTTGGGGGGAATTTTGATGAGGGAGAGGTTAAAAAGGGAAGGGGACAGGACGGAGCCCTGTGGCGTTCATTTACTTCCTAGTGTGATTGGGGCAGACTCTATTGTTCCGACCGTTATCACTGCTGTTCTGTTAGTGAGGAAGGATCGGATGTAGTTGTACGTCCTTTCTCCGGGGTACGTGTGCGTATGGAGTCAAAACGTGCACCGTTTTGCTTTTCCCGCTGACTGTGCCGAGGGTCTCGCGATATCCCGCGAGGTTTTGAGCTTCGCGCGCTCTCGCGAGACCGTCGGCACACTCGTTGCTATGACGACCACAGACGCTTCTCCGTCAGGCTTAGGAGCTGCTGAAACGGATTTCTATGTGGTAAACAAAAGCTAGTTCTGACCTAAAACTTCATGCGAGAGCAAGAATGGACCAACTGAAGGCAAATACAGCAGTTTACAGCACGATACCACGTCGAGGGATTAGCGACGAAGCTGTTATCGTTGCGAAGCGGGCCGGCAGGGCGCCGCCATCTTGCCAACGCCACGGACGCAAGCAACGTGAAGACCGGCACGCAAAGATCCGAATCTCACGTACTTACGTCCGTGTGACCCACGCAGACACTTCACGTTCTTCGCATGCGCACTGGTGACTCGTAAGCGCTCTACTTACGTGAAGCTTCTACGTACGTGAAACTAAAAATTTCTATTATATGGACGGAACTCTAGCTGCAGTAAATATTCCGTCTGGACGGAACTGCTGCAGCAGCAAATGTTCCGTCTGGACGGAACGCTAGACACTCCGTTTTCTCAAAGCACCGGAGAAATTCGAGAAAGTTTGGTGTGACGTCACGGAAGGCAAGATTTCAAATTACCGCTGTCGTCAACCATACCCTTCCGTGCCTCGTTTGACAAACAACTCTTGGCGGGCTTTGGCTTCAGTGTCATTGTTTTTTTTTCCGTGAAAGCAAGCTTTTACGCGTTGGAAATGCAGCGCACCTTCCATGGCGTCACCATGCCCCCCCCCCCTCTCCCCACTTGGCTCTGTGTGCTGCGGAGAAGGTTGAAGGGCATCGCGATTTTAATCGGCGGTTGCGTCATCATTTCAGATGCTAGCCCAAAAGGACTTCGCATGTTTTACCTGCAAGTTTCATACATTCAACCCGTTTAAGCTCGTTGATTTCTGAAACCTATGCAGCTGCCCTTTAAGTACTGGCGACATACTGTGGTTATTAACTGCGTTTTCCTTAAAGGTGCCCTGAGACATTAAAAAAAAATACAGATGCGGTATGCCTTCTATGTTGAAGGACACTCCTTCATAATTGTCCTCTGACGTTAATTTTTCGAAGCCTTTTTTTTTTTTTAAGAAGCGCACTGATTTTTACTCTTCAGCTCTTTGCATCTTTCATTCCGCTCTCGTGATTCCTAGTACGCTCAAAGCTAGGCATCTCTCCAACGGCCCCACCCAGTGCAACGCCATAGCCAGTAGTGCAATAGCCATTCCGAATCCCATACACATATAGACCAGATTCTTTTACCCTCACACGCAGGCTGCTGGCGCGCCCTTACTCTCGACACCAGTCGCCATCTATCGGCGCGCGCGGACCGATGGACTGCGGGTCGCGCCGGCGCCGCGCGTAGAATGCATGTTTACGTGTTCGCTTCTGTCGTTGTAGTGCTTCATCATAACGTATGAGCGTGTGTGCTGTGCATCACTACTCACATTTTCCCTCTACCAGACAGTACTGCGGTTATCTTGCGCGCAGTTAGTCGTTAATGTGACATCTCCGAGTTTTTTTCCGTTCATTTGGATGTGAGTAAGTGCGGCGAGGCAGTGCGCGTCTGTCTCTTTGTTTGGGCCCATCATGATGATATTGATGATTAGCGCTCGTGTCCTGTCTTCACCTTTTCTGTGTCTCGTTTTTCGCGCTACGTTTTTCAATGACAATATTCTGCTGGCTCAGGATTCTAAACGCTGGTACCGCAGCGGCGACGCTGCTACACCGAGCCGCTGGTGCGGCGGCGCTGCTTAGGGGAATTCTGGAATAGTATTGCAAACAGCAAGGATTTTTCCCGCGGAGTAGTCGGCCAGGTAGCGTGCGGACTGGAAACCGGCACTTCTAATCAGATTTCTGCGCTGGCCTGTCGTTTGTTGCCGTCTTTTACGTGCGCTATCATCTATGATAATTTTAGGCGCAGGAATGTGGATTTATTGATTTGAATCAGTGGTGTAGTAACTAGATAGGCGAGCTGCAGACTGAAGGTTGTCCCGATGAAGCGCGTGTTTTCGCTCACCTCCTTGCGCTGAGTTTGCTCTAGTTCCCATTAAACACATTTCATGCACAGGATTGTAAGCACGACCGCTACCGATTTCAGTTCCTCTTTCCGCACGCATGTCATAGGGATCAAAGGGGGGGGGGGGGGGGGGGGGTAAAGGGTTTACCGTAGTGCTTTTGCTATCTACCTTAATCATGGGAAAATGCGCGATTTTAATACATTCATTCACACTTAGCCAAACGCCTAAGCAACGCTGTCACACGCGGCGAGAGCTACCGAATAAAATGAACGCGACTTCGGACCTCAGAATTCGTGAAAGCTGGATTCGCTGCTAATATCTATTCAATCTTTGATAATTTGAGGAAAAGTGTTTTTATGCGCCAGGTTGCATAAACCATGAGAAATTTTGTTTTTTGTTGACGCTGCGACTCTGTTAAGCTCACAGCGGTAATTTGTTTTGATAAACTGGCGCACCACGCATGCGACAAGAAAGCCCTGTTTGTGGGTGGTACTTTATGGCCGAAGGATTAAGAGTGCATGGGAATTGGAACTGCAAGCTAGCCGCACACCAAAGACTTGATATTGAGCAAAAAGTTTTTTTTTTTTTTTTTCAGTGGAGCACCAATACGGTAGCGATATAAGCAGGAGCGCGTTCAAGCGTCAGCACAATTCACGTGAATTTCAAACTAAATGTCATTAAAACGCATCAATGTGCTCCCTTTGATAGCGTGAATACTTCCTGCAACACAGCCACGCAGCGGAAGTATGCTCGGCAATGTTTTTTTAGCGCCCGAAGCGCGGCTATATGCAGGCGCGGCCGCGGAGCTTCCGCCGCCCCGCCGTCCCCAAAGAAACGCCCGCACCGCGGCGCACCAGTCGGCGGAAAATGGCCGCGCCCAGGAGCGGCTCTGGATTCTGGTCTATAGGTATACACGTGGAGGGCGAGGGTTTAGAAAATCGAAAAGAATGAGCAAGCGAGCTTTCGGGCCCGTGTCTGTGTTTGTCGGCTGCTTGTGGAGCTGTAATATTTAGCTGAGATGTTTATGAAAAGCCGACATAACGACTGGGTGAGTTTATTTACGATGTTGAAAAAGTGTTGTAGGACCACTTTAAAGCCAGCTATAAGAACTGCGGCCATATGCATCGCAAGACTATGATTAGTAGAGCTTAATGACGGTGCTTTTTGCAGCACCACGTTCGTTTATAGCCCAACAGAAAAAAAAAACAGGCAGCACTGCTATAAAACCTCGGAGATATTCCCGCTTTAGAAATCTGGTTTAATACCGCAAAGAAATGCGAAAAACAACTGTGCCATGGACATGCCCTTGTATATGTCAATAAGTTAAAGAGGAAGAAAGGAATACTATACCCATACCTCGATACGGGAACGATTACCACATGCCCACAACGCCGGTAATACGTTTCTGCGGAGCTTGCGAAAGTAAGCAGCCGCAGGTGCGCAGAAATTTTCCTCCAACATCAGTGTTCGCCATGACTTTAGTTTTAACGGCGCCTGAATATGGCGAACGCCGAGCTATAACCAGGCAAGAAAGATGGAACAGGCACACGGAGTCGTTAAGGGTTTTCACGATGAAGCAAGACCTCGATCAAGGAGAATTCTCAGCCAGCTACCGAGAAAATAAGATGCGGAGTCCTATTTGCAGCTACTCGGCCCGAGGTGTCGAACCGGAACGAAAGTGAAAGCGGAAGTAAAAGCAAAACAGAGGCCGTTCTCATTTCACCCTAGAGGAACGTGGTTGCACGAATATATGTGGCGCTTCTTCTCTTCCCATTTCTGCGTCTTTTTGCTTCTGAACCGGAAAAGAAAAGTAATGAGTACTAACGCGAACAAAGCTGAGCGCCTTGAGGTGAGCGGCTTGTTTCTTTTTTTATCTGATCAAAGACGCAGTTCGCTTGTGGAGCGTGCCAACGCGACATTCAGGAAAAAAGGCAGCCACCGCACCAACTGTGCAGTTTTCCTGTCGATACGAAAGTCATGTTTTAGCCTCGGCTTGAAGAACAGATATAAAATGTGACAAATTGCGGGTCGTTCGTTTGCTGCGAAAAGGACGCAAGGAAAGAAACGGCTAGACACACGAGCGCTCGTGTGTCTCGTAGTTTTTCTCCTTGTGTCCTCGTACATTGTGCGCTGTTCATTCCTGTCATGCGATACCAACATGCCCAAACTGCCACGTTAGCAAGATAGAAGATTGACTATTTATCTCTCACTCTCAGAACACGAATGTTTCACAGCCTTTATCAAGCTTCATAACTTTTACATTGATTTTGGGTGAATGCAAACTTTAACGGCATAAAGGTACGCTTTGGACTCGCTCCTTCTGTCAGGCATTTAAAATAAACTTGACCCATTTTAGTGCCTCTGCCACATCGCCCTGCTTGGCTCAAAGAATTATCTTCTCAAAACGCCGATTGAAGGGCTATCGTCTTTCTGCCAACGAGTCCGCCTGATGAAATAATTCCAAAAAGTATGCATTTTTTTTCTGACACTGTTCCAGCGTAAACGATTGAACTAGTTGGATTGGGCTAGAGAGCCAACGAGCGACTGGTTCACTTGGCTTTACTATTATTTCGTAGAATATGATGGCTTGTGGTTTATGGAGGTTTAACGTCCCATAGCGACTGAGGCTATGAGGTACGCCGTAATGAAAGGCCCCAGAAATCTCGACCGGCTGGAGTTCTTTAATGTGCACTGACATCGCGCAGTACACGGGCAATGAATAGCACCAGTGTTACAAAGTTATCCATAAGGTAATGAATGACACAGGAAGGGAGGCAGATAAAGAGGCATGAAACTCAGGCAGATTGGCTTGGAACTCAAAATGAACTGCTCATAAGGACGAATATGTGGCCGCAATTAACAAAGAGCAGTTTGGCAGCGGTGGTAACAACAAGCACACTAAACGTTCCCCGCGACAGAAAGTTGCCGTGGCTGTTGGCCGCGCTTTATTTGACCACGACTGATACTTAGTTACTACCCAGCTATGTCGTCGATAACAGTTCCGACCAAAGTTCTACAGGCCACGCGTAACCGCGACCTTTTAATAACAATCGGACAATGACGCATAGCGACGAACTACAACGAAAGCGTTACAGTTTTTTCAGCTCCGCAGGATTTACTGACGCCAGAAACCACGGGTGTCCTATCCCAAACAGCCGCCGTTGCAACAAATCGAAATAACCTGTCATGCAATCAGCTCGTTGTAACAAAAAATAGCAGCTGGGAAATGGCAGGGAAGCGCAGTACTACTCGATTCAGAGCAGCGTTAGTTGCATGACGCGCAGCGGCCCGCACCACTGGGGCATCAATTCCGCGGGTATTGTCATCAATAATATAATCAGATGCAAACATCTCGTGAAGGCACCGAACAATTTCCACTCGGCGCACCTTTCCTCTCCCCTTTGCCTTCCACCAAAACCTAAGCTTAAGCGAAAATTGTCGCCATTCGTCCTACTCCAAGGTTCCCGGACTCGCAACGCCCGTAGCGTGTCGCATCTTGTCGCTTCTCAGCGCAGCCACCGAGTCGAAGGATGTAGCCGAAGCTTCAGATTACATATAGCACGAGCATTGAAGATCGTTTCGAGTGTACTTCGGCTTGTTTTTTTTTATAATTTGTTATGCGTTCAAGCTAACCAAATATCTTTCACACTGTTCAAGGAAAACACTGCAACCAGACGTAGCGATAATTGACTTGACAAAATTCGGTTTAACGTGAGTCGACTGTATGCCTTTCTAAACGCGGTCACTTCCGGCTACACATTCTCTTCGCGCACTGCTGCCAGCGAAAGCTAAGAAGGAAAATGCAAGACTGGAGGTAACGCAGTTACAGAGACTGCGTGCACACCGTCCAAGATTCCATCCTTCCGGCCGAGTAGCCTGCCGCGCCGCAGAAGGGTGAACCGCGCACTTTGGGCACTCGGGGCGAAAATAGAGCGGGCGTTCTAATTCGCTGCACACTCGCGAGAGCGCGCGTTTTGTTTGCTCGCCCCGAGGCGGCCGGACGCCGAAGGAAAGGTCAGCAGGCCGACTCCTCCGTTGTTCAGTGCGCGGAGGAGGCGCCCATCGCGATGGACTCGACAGCATCGCACGGGGTCCCGCCACCGGAGAAGCTCGTTGCGCGGCACTCCGCGAATGCCGTCCCCTCAGGAGGACGAGCAAGTCATCTCCGCGGCAGACGCACTTCTGGGTGCCGCTCCGCGAAACGCGGACGTGAGGCGGGTTCGCCCGACTGACGCCACTTAACACATACATGTCGCTGCACACGCAAGCCGCGCAAATGGAGATTGAAGCTGCGCGCCAGCGTTCGCCAACACCGCGGAGGAAACTCTCCCGGGATGCCTCTCTGGAATGTGGCCAGAGCGCGTCAGATAAAAAGGAAAAAGAAAAGTTGGTTTGGTGGAGGGGGGGGGGGGGGGGGGGGGGTATTCTGCGGGCGGAGGCGGGCTCGCCCGAAACGCCTTTCCCCACGTTCCGTCATCTTGTAACCACGACGCCATAGCGAGAAAAAAAGAAAACATAAAGGAGAAAAGGAGGTATACGCTTCCGAAACAGCAAATATTAGCTTAGAGCGACGTTGCTCCTTCGCTCAGTTGTTTTGTTTGTTTTTCCCGCACCCCGGGGAAACCCTGAGGTGCGCAGAGACGCTCATTCCTTATTTACGCGCTGTAACAGAAATTATATTTTCACTTACTGACATGCGTGAAATTTGCGGACGATTCGTAGGTTCCCGGGGGGGGTCCAACGAAATGGCCGCTTTTTTATTCCGGCGCACCGAGCTACTGAGTACTTTATACCTGACCTCGCTCACTTCACCTCTCGCTGTTACTCAGCCAGGACCAAGGAGGGCTAATGTAGCTGCTATCTGCTGGAGCAAAACGTTCGTAATAGAGGCGACGACCATTCTAAGCCTGGAGGTGCCAAGGAATTGCACCTAAATAAATGAGGCTGCGAGGCTACTCCTACTGCTGCAGGTTTGCCTAAATTTGCGATTATTCACCTGTTCCTGGCTTTGCAATACCTATTGCGTGTTATCCTCGTGCACGTTCATTTTCGGTCGTTTTAGCACTCTCCAGTGGTCTGCACTCCTTATTCAGGCGGTGGGGCTTCCAGAAATCTCGAGGACCTAGAGAGCGACAGTTGCCTCCGGTTAACATGTTCGTTAACACGTTTTTTTTTTTTCTCCTGCTCTAACATTCGCATGCAGCTGATAGACGGCTGTTAACACATGGTCACAACGCTGACACGACCTGGCATTTATGGAGGCATTTAATAGGCACACTAGTTACCGTGCGTCTGCATCTCGTTGTCTAGTTAACCGCGTCGTACCCTAAGGTAGGCTTCGCGCTAATGGCTAAATCTTTACCCGGCGGGGAATAATATGTACGTTTCTGCAGTGCGGGGCTTTCGTACACGAAAAGCGTGCAACTGCCAAGCTATTACACTAAGATGTCATTGCTGCTGTCATACCAATGGGTGGCAAGTTTTGGTAAACGATGAATATTTCCACATAGCTACAGCATAATGTCGCAAACTGTTACAGTGATGTTAATCCGACAACTCGTAAATAAGAGTAGCTAAAGAAAAGTGCGAACAGTTTGCACACCATCGACGGTGCCGGAATAAAAAAAGGGAGCGGGGTCTACTCCTCAACCTCTGAGACTGGGGTATTATAGGTAAATGAGTGCTCAGCCCAATGTTACGTATGCCACGCATGCTGTGTAATGAAGTGATGTGCTCACTCTAATAATAGGGTCAAGAGGCTCGCGCACGTTGGAAATTGTGATCATGGGAGTTTTCAACAGTCTAGACGGCGAGGTGAAGAGGTCTTTCATTAAAAACCACATATTTCATGCAGGCATTTTTAAAACCACCGACGGGCTACTCTGCGTATACTACGGTGTTTGAGGAATGAAGGCGATAACACAGGAGTGTAGAATACAATAAATAAAATCGGAAATCTCTAAAAAGAAATTGTGATCTTAAAATTAGGCTCTAGAAATTTTCAGGGGTATGCACGAAACCATTCTAAAGCTTGTCAAGGGGAGCAACGTTTTGCAGGTAGGTAAACAAAAAGTCCCATTCATGGCACTGCTATGCTGGGGGACAGCAGCATTGGTTAGCAGGGAACTTCATAGGCGGCATTTTATGGTCAGTGAAATCTGACTACGCGCTTTCATTTTACACTCGTAACAAAATGCTCTGAACAGCTTGAGCCGAACCACGTTCGTCAAAGTGCGGACTTGTTTCTTGTCCTAAACGGTACCGATGATTTCTCGTAACTGCTCATTTCATGGGTGGCCTTCAGACGGAGTTGATGGTACAGAGTTTCCATGTGACGAGAAAGTCGGTGCGAAAGCGTCGCCTTTACGTACGGGTTAATCGAACGCAGGAATCTGTGATTATGTGCTGGTCGACTCCAAAGGTAATTCTTATGTACGTAAGCGTCCACCTTTGTCATCAATGATGTCAGATTTAAAAATATATGTATTTTCCTGTGTAAATATGCTGCTGAACCCATTTTCGGGTCGCTTCATCTACCTTCTCGTTTCAAAAAATGTCGCACGTCGCTGATCACACATTGCCACTGGAATATTACGCAGTGGCAGCGATGCTGGTTACGGGTGACTGATTCGCAATTAGATGTCCTGAGCATGCTAGAAAAGTTTTGGGCTGCCCTAAAATCCGTCTAGAATCCTGCCGCAGCATAAACTGCTTCTTTGACATCGCGCAGCTCGGCCAGTGAGGAAGACTGACGTAGTTTGCCTTGATGATGGCGGTAAAGTCTACAAGAGGAAATCATTTGAGAAGGGGAGCCATTGGTGAGGACTTCTTACACATATTATTATTTATTATGTTATTCTGTCTCGTCCAATTTCGTCATGATGGTATAGCGCTTGCAAAATGCATGCGGTTTAGACATAGAATTATGTGGCCCCTGTCGGTGCCATTTTTGTTCACTTGCTTTTATTATATTAAAAAAATGTTTTTTTAGGGTCCACTTTTAGGCAGAACGTTGCTGGTATAGGCAACATTCAAAGGTATTCAGTTCGGTTGGTTGGTTGGTTGGCTGGTTTATGGGGCTTAACGTCCCAAAGCGACTGAGGCTATGAGAGACGCCATAGTGAAGGGCTCCGGAAATTTCGACCACCTGGGGTCCTTTAACGTGCACTGACATCGCACAGTACACGGGCCTCTGGAATTTCGCCTCCATCGAAATTCGACCGCCGCGGCCGGGATCGAACCCGCGTCTTTCGGGTCAGCAGTCGAGCACCATAACCACTGAGCCACCGCGGCGGCTATTCAGTTCGGGTAAACGCGGTCACGCCCACCAAGACTACGCGGAATACGGAAGCCATAGTTGGAATCAAAACGATAAAACTAGCCTTAATGCCGCGAAGCACCAAATGGCGCGCTCTAAGCGTCACGCAACACGCATAGACGGGACAAGAGTCCCGCCTCTTCGTTTTCAACAGGTGCGACGGGATGGGACTTGCGGCAGCTACTCTCTAATGGGGGCGTGAAAAAACAGCAGAGCTCTGCGTGCGGCTCACATGCGGGTATCAAATACATACACGCCAACCTGGCATTTGAATATATAACCTGTCAACGCTCACGTTTAAACTCACCATTGTTTATATTTTTTCCTCCTTTGGAGACAGGTGGGTGTGGCGTTTGTTCGCGCGGACAGTGTGCATGTATGTACGACTGGCCATGAACGTCAATGTGGAGGGTATTTAGAACCCGACGGTCATGAAAATTGAGTCAGTGCCCTGCAGGCCCGTAATTATATTTATTAAATTTTTATCAAACGGTTTCGGAGCAGAATTTCAATATAGTTCACAGGAAACCCAACAGACTCGAGCCTTTGCAGGTAAAATTCATTTATTCGATGCGCAGCGTGCGTAAAAAGGACGCTTCAGTACCGCTTGCAAACGCGGCTGAAAAACTTAAGTATGCGTTCTCCATAGAGTGTAAATTGAGTCCAGAGTAAAAAGTGCGCAAAATTCGTACCTTTTCTTTTCTGATAAAATTGCCTTCCTACGCATTATGTGGATGGAAAAGCAACAATTACTCCTTTCCTCTCATTCTACCCTGTTTGCAATACTGACTGTACACGTGCCGTCATGCACTCCCTCGCCTCGTCTCTAATGAAACGTGCAGAGCTGTTGGAATTAAATTTGAGGAAAAAGTTTTGCGCTCGAGCTTTCAAGTTTCCAATTGCTCCGCATAATAGATGGCATCCACTTGCAGTTGACAACTACGTGAATACGCCCCCGCACGACTGGTGCCTCAGCCCATTCGTTTTGCAACTGGACGAACTGACCTTTTCTTTCGTCTGGAACAGCCTGCTCAAGACAAACAAGGAGGGCCTTCAATATTCCACCTTCGTCTGTTCGTTCTCCTCACGGAACAAAAGGAGGCTGTCACTATTTATCTGTTCTCTTTTTTGTGGCATGTAAACCTCGTGGCGAGGACGGCCGCGCAGTCTCTAAGCATATCTTATTGATTAAGTTTGCGCTATCCGAAAAGCGGCTAAACGGCCTGACAACGGTTCACTTTTCGTCCACCTGCACAAGGTGCCATTTGTATGTTATTGAGAGCGAGTGTTCCTATGAAATTTTAAAATATGCTTGCCTCGTGTAGAGCGGGGCTCCTTTCACTACGAGTGGAAAGAGAGAAAAAGAGGGGCAATAATTACGCGGTTCGTTTTGTCGAACTGTCGAAATGTCTTTCAGCACAGGTGCTGCTGGCGTGGAATAAAAGCCCTAGCACCTAGCTTTACGAAACAGCCGATTGTGCTCACCTACGCTCGAGCTTACTTAATATGTCGGGTCACCACAAGGCTAGACACTGTCGGCCAATGAAAGATGTGCGCCAGGAGAAAAAAAGTGTTTCCCAGTTAGCGGCATTCCACCCGCGATCTAACCAGAATACTGCCGCCTGAAGAGCGAGCGTAGTTCTCCATAAGCAGACGCACAGACAAAAGATTCAAAGTTATTGTAGATGGTTCGCGACAGCATAAAAGCTAGTGATATTCACGGTCTGATCGTCGGGCCTGTCAGCGAATGAGCTTTTTTTTTTTCCCCGCCTCTGGACCAAGTGTGACTAAGCTGAAATTTTGACGGCATAAAAACTTGGTCACAGAAAATGTCTTAAATTTGTGCAATGAACACCGCGAAATGCATCTGTAAAACAACGTCTTCGGCTATCTGTACATTTAATTTTTATTTTGCTTGCAGTGTTTGTTGGCATGCTTATACTGTATAATGACGACCGCTGGTTTATGCGTGCTAACCGGCCTTCTGCAGTACGGAATTCCTTTTGGCATTTTTTTTTAATCGCGTGCCCTCAACCACAAGCGCCAATTCGCTTGCTGGTTCTCACTTAATTTTCTGTTCTGTTTTCGTGTCGTTGCCCTTGTTGCAAAGAAGCAGAAGTTTCCAGATTTATCGAGTTTGCCCTCTAGGAAGAATAAGCGACAGCGACAGCTGCACGGTCGCTATAAAGCATCGTGCGGTTCCTGGACAGCGAAGGCACACGTTCTACCAGAGACAATGGACGCTCTTTGCATCCAACGGCATCTACCGGCTGAATGCCAACGGGAGATTTTGTGCGATAAAAAAGAAAAAAAAAAACAGGCGCAGCTCCGCGCCTTCATGTTCAACAAGTTTTGAACGCCGAGTTCTGCGGGTCGTAATCTCGTTATGGAAAGAGAAAACGCTGAAACCAGGCTAATGAAGGTAATGGAAATGAGATCGCACACCAATGAGCCGAACTTCAAATAGTCGTGACGGCAGGGCGCTGCAAATCAACTGGTCGGACACTCGGAAGTCGGAATGAGTAAGCAAATGAACGGAGTGTCTAGCGTTCCGTCCAGACGGAACATTTGCTGCTGCAGCAGTTCCGTCCAGACGGAATATTTACTGCAGCTAGAGTTCCGTCCATATAATAGAAATTTTTTAGTTTCACGTACGTAGAAGCTTCACGTAAGTAGAGCGCTTACGGGTCACCAGTGCGCATGCGAAGAACGTGAAGTGTCTGCGTGGGTTGCACGGACGTAAGTACGTGAGATTCGGATCTTTGCGTGGCGGTCTTCACGTTGCTTGCGTCCGTGGCGTTGGCAAGATGGCGGCGCCCTGCCGGCCCGCTTCGCAACGATAACAGCTTCGTCGCTAATCCCTCGACGTGGTATCGTGCTGTAAACTGCTGTATTTGCCTTCAGTTGGTCCATTCTTGCTCTCGCATGAAGTTTTAGGTCAGAACTAGCTTTTGTTTTCCACATAGAAATCCGTTTCAGCAGCTCCTAAGCCTGACGGAGAAGCGCCTGTGGTCGTCATAGCAACGAGTGTGCCGATGGTCTCGCGAGAGCGCGCGAAGCTCAAAACCTCGCGGGATATCGCGAGACCCTCGGCACAGTCAGCGGGAAAAGCAAAACGGTGCACGTTTTGACTCCATACGCACACGTACCCCGGAGAAAGGACGTACAACTACATCCGATCCTTCCTCACTAACAGAACAGCAGTGATAACGGTCGGAACAATAGAGTGCCCCAATCACACTAGGAAGTAAAGGAACGCCACAGGGCTCCGTCCTGTCCCCTTTCCTTTTTAACCTCTCCCTCATCAAAATTCCCCCCAAACTGGCACAAATACCAGACCTACATCACACGTTCTATGCAGATGACATCACACTTTGGGTAACCAAAGGATGCGAAGGCTACATAGAAGACACACTCCAGGCAGCAGTGGACATCATTGAGGCATGCGCATGGGAATCCGGCCTCACTTGTTCTGAGCAAAAATCTGAACTCTTCATGATCCGTCGTAAACAAAGAGGTAGGCGTACCACGACATCCCCCCCCCCCCCCGCAAATAAACGTCTATGTTAATGGACGATCTGTCAAAGAGGTACAGACCATGAGAATACTGGGGTTGTATTTACAAACAAATGGAAAGAATACTGACACACTCACTAAGCTAAAACGCACGGTAGAAGCGACGGCGCGATTAATCCGCCGCATAGCTAACCGCAGACAAGGGGTGAGGGAAAGAGATTTATGCCGCCTAGTGCAGGCCTTTGCGCTAAGCAGGATACTCTATGCCACCCCTTATCTCAAATTTTCGAAAGCAGAAAAGGACAAATTAGATAGCATGATACGGCAGGCCTATAAGGCTGCGTTAGGACTCCCACTAAATGCCTCAACCGAAAGGCTTATGAGGTTAGGAATACATAACACCTACAATGAACTGAAAGAAGCCCATTTAATGGCTCAAACAGCGCGATTAGCCAATTCCAGAACTGGCAGGAATATTCTTACCAGGCTCGGATTTAACTTTCAACCTACGAATAACGATGCTAAAGTAGACTTACCCCGCGACTATAGGACGGCCCTACTAATCAAACCACTCCCCAAAAACATGCACCCCTTACACCATGAGGGTAGAAGACAAGCACGAGCCAAAGCCTTACATAAGAAATACAGACAGTGCGCTGCAACACTTTATGTAGATGCAGCAGAATACAAAAATACCAATGCCTTTGCAATTGTGGTTGTGAACGAGAATGGTGACCACATCGTCTCGGCGACAATCAAAACGAAATCCTCTGAAACGGCAGAAGAGGCGGCTATAGCCCTCGCCCTAGCACATACCCAAGGGAGCATCATCCTCAGCGATTCCAAAATGGGTATCAATAATTTCGCTAAAGGGCGAATTACAAACACCTCCCTTCGAATCCTTAACGCAACCAAATTCTCACCAAATTATTCCGAATTGATATGGGTCCCAGCCCATTCGGGGAATCCGGGGAACGAGGCAGCCCACAATAAAGCCCGAGGTTTCGTCGACCGGGCAGTGGATGAGTCTGGCTCCCTGAATTTCACGAAGGACTCAATGATCACATATCATGATCTCACCAATCATTTTAAACTAGAGAATAGAATTTTCCCCCCTCCAGACAAAAGACTTACTAAAGAACAAGAGGTTACGTGGCGTCGTCTACAGACGAGATCGATACGCACCCCATCACTCCTCGCGCACATTTATCCAGATCTTTACAACCCAAACTGCAAACACTGTGGCCAACGTGCTACCTACGATCACATCCTGTGGGACTGCAAAATAGAGCCACCTCCGGGTGATCTAGTTACAGCTCCTTCTCTCGAGCGGTGGGAGACCGTGCTGGCTAGCTCTGACCCCAGAACGCAAGTTTTGGCGGTGGAGTGGGCTGACAAAGTCGTCGAGGGCTATGTACTCTCGACCACTTAACGCGGCCTCTTGCCAAGCTCTTCCCGGCGAATAAAATGTTTTACAATCAATACGCACACGTCGTCAACATGAGTGGAACACCAGCGCGCCTTCGCTTCTCGAAAAGCAATGATTTAAATATGCCGCGGGACGTAAAGGAATGCAATCCCTTTGAAGATAACATGCAACATACAGTTCGGTGGACTGAAATCGCTCAACGTTTCTCAGATGAAAGGGGCAAAGTATTTAGCGTCCGCACTGTCGCTTGGCCTGGCTCCGCTCCAAGCAGCTGGACTAAACAAGATTAGTTTTCTTTATCTGTACTAGATGGCGTGGCACAAGATGCTAGCGCATTTTTTAGGCTCTATGGCAGATCTACGCAGTTTGCGTCCTGTACGCGTAGCTAAAACTGTACGAAGCTACACGAGCGCACGCTACGTAGACTGCTCACGTTTACGTGCGTGAAGGTTCTACGTACGTAAAACTAAAACTGTCTATTGTCCGTGCTGTCCATACTATACAAAATGAGTGATTTCTACCCACACAAAGCATTTCTTTGCCTCTGTAGTAACCAGTTGACAAAGCTGTACCCAGATGTTCTCTCTACGCATGTATACGGCACCAAAATATCTGTCCGCGTGCTGCGTTCAGTTACATCCTCGAAGGTATAACTTCCGTGCACGCATGCAGGATCGGGAAAATGACACTGTTAGAAGCAGAGTGCAGAAACTCTTCGCGAAGTGATGTGAAGCCGTGTCGCTGTTTGTGCTGCAAGATGACGTAGCGCGAAAAAGACTAAGACGTACACAAACGGTCAACAAGCGTTATGCAAACGCACCAACAAACCAAAGCCAAAACTCGTTCTATTTCTCACTGTCTGCTTGGAAAATAAAATGATGCAGCAGAATATCCTGTCACACATTAGGCGGAACAGGATTGCCACTTTTTAAAATAAACATGCAAAAGTCTGGAAGCAAACTGGTTTCCCAATCCCTATCGCCAGCTTTAATTCCGTCTTTACATAACTCTTGTGGCAGATAATGCTGGACGGAACTGTATGGTGTCAGATACAGTTCCGTCTGGACGGAACCCCATCGCTACATGCAGTTCCGTCTGGACGGAACTTTAGCGCAAATTGTAGTTCCGTCTAGACGGAACTCTAGCGCAAATTGTAGTTCCGTCTGGACGGAACTCTAGCCACAGCCGCAAATGAAAAGCTACAAGGCCGCGAAATAAAAAGCCTGTTAAAGGAGGCACCTTTGAGAGTGCTACTTTTACTTTTTTTATTTTTGTATTTTGTGTGCGCAGTTCCATATGCGCGCCTCTGGGCAGTGTATAAAATTTAGTTGCGAGTTAGCGCTATGCTTGTCATCTCGCCACGTCCGCGTCTTCTAGTGTCATGGAACTACGTCGAGTTATGCAAATATGGGCATAAATCGAGCTGTGCATACGTATAAAGGGCATTCAGCAACGTGTGGGTATATCTGAAAGCTAGAATGTAGTGCAATCCTAACCCGTCATTATGGACGCCCGATGGTTTTAACTAAACTCTCAAAGATACCCTAGAAGCTATGGCACCACGAAAAATTAAAAAAGGAACTACATCACGAAAATCATGTCATCGTGTCGCTGTCTTCAGGCTACATTTAACCGCGACTCGATTCCAAATGGCATTCCATTCCAGGGCTTCTTCCTTGAGCGGCTGTCGCCGTCCGTGAGTACGAAAAAGGAAGAAAAGAAAATAAATCACTACGCATTTGCTGCAGCAGAATGTAATCAAAAGTACTTGATGCAGGGCTTGTTGGTTCATGTTATAATATTTTAACAGCGCAAAAAAGGGCACACACACAGGAAAGGACAGAAATAAATGGCGCTCAATGACGCTTTTGCTGTCCGTTTCTTTCTGTCCTTTCCTGTGTGTGCGCCCTTTTTTGCGCTGTTAAAATATTGTAGAATGTAATCTTTGGGCTTTTTAAAAAATTTTGTTTTTTTAACTAATTGGCTTGTGCGCCACTTGTAGTTGCCGCGGCGCAACGTACCTGTCATAGCAATGCTGGTGCCTGACAATGCGTAGCCTTTTTTCTGCTGACAGGGGGAGGAAAACTCTGATAGTGCATGTGTCCCTGCCGGTGTGGTTGCGTAAACGCCTCCCTTCGCCTTCCTACACCGCGCTCACAAAACGTTGCATTAAACACTGTTTCTGCTAGCGCGTTGTGCTGCCTGCCGCATCCATGTTGGCGTTTCGAAATATCAATTTCGCCCTTGCTGAGAAACAGGACACCTTTCTACTACCTAACAGCAATCAATGCGATTCCTTTTGCTTGTGAATCAAGACTCCAGGTTCTCCACGGTGGAGCTGGTGCATGCAACTTGCGTAACTAGTGTTATCCGCCATACGTCTTTCCAACGAAGGCTCGAATATGCACATATTAATATGCATATATTAATATGCATATCAGGTGTATTACATAAGATGTTCTGCAAGTTTTCAAAATAGGATTTTTGAGTTAGAAGAGCGCTTTTTTCAGCATAGCACTGCTAGCGGTGTAATACTTCAGAATACAATTAGCATGTGCTAACCAGTAGGCTGGTTAACTAATATTGAATAGTTAACTTTTTGCTATTACTGTTAGTCTCCTTGTTTATTAAGAGGCGTTCTCACAGTATACGCACCGTATACGCAGAATCCTTACCAGTTTTTAGAAATTCGAAAACGCTGTTACACTCGGCGCTGTGGCCCAACAAATTTCGGCTATTTCGACTAGTTCCTTGCACTGGAGGGGTTGCTTTGCCTGCAAGCTTCTTGAAAGCTCCCGTATTTGGGCGCGGTGCAGCCAGTATTTGCTGGGCTGTCATTGCGGTCATAGGACAACGTAAACTCTCGTGCTCGATCGAGGTCCTCTGGAGCTCTCGCTCCCACGGTCAGTCTGCAGTACGAAGCCTGCATATTAAACACGGTGAGCTCCACTCGCTACTCAGCCTGTGTTTTACTTCTCGACGGCATACTTCGAAACACCGTGGCCTTTGCTGCAGACGGTGCCGACGCCGACGGCGCTGCAACTGCGGATGGAGCTAAGAGGAGCTAAGGCATTGAAAACATCACTATATTCGAAGTGGCAGAAACCACCTACGAGTGGAGATAGCTCATGCAAGAGACGCGTATAGTGCAGTGGGGTCGCGCGGGAACCTACCTGTCCCAAATCCCATAGAGAATGAAGTCATTTCTCTCTCCCTCATGCGCGGGCGATCAGCGACGACGAAGAAGCGCGCCTGGCGCTTTGCCTTCATCGACACCGACGACGACGCGCTTAACCGAGGGACGAATTAGGAAGAGCTAACGCTCTGGAAAGAAACGCCGAGACGTTAACCAGCTCTGCGTCCCGTTGGCGACTCTACACCGGATGAATTGGGGGGCCAAGAATGAGAGGTGCTGCACAAGCAAAGGTCAGTTACAAGGTGGCGCCCTCGGCCTATTGACATATATTATTGCGAACGCCAGCTCTTCCCTGCCCACGGAGATCCTTCGCCAGAGGGCGAGCTTCAAATAAATAAAGTTTTTCACCACCACCACCAGAGCAACCCGAGCTTCTAGTCAGAGCAACCCGAGCGGCCCGCATGATGAGAGAGAGAGAGTGATGTGAGGAGAGGATGAGGAGGATGCGCGCTCACGCGGCGCGTAAAGGCAATAGACTCAGGTGTTGGACACGAAGGAAGCAAGACCGCCTTTTCTTAGCTATCCACCATTTGTAACGGAAAGACAAATAAACCTCTCTGAATTGTTGTTTTACCCTAACAATTCAGAAGTGGGATAGAGTAAACGTTCGCCGAAACTTACGAAGTTAACCAACAAGCCCCACAATGCCTGCCACTCGCACCGGAGCATCTTCAACGGACATGGCAAACGAAGATGGCGGACGACCGAGCAGCGATGGCGGGAACGACGACGCCGACGACTCAAGCCAAGGCGGATCCGATGACACGGTGACAAGTGGCAACTACCTCCAATACCTCAGTCAACGATCAACGTGGCGGAAACCCTGCAGGCCAGCGTTCAGGCAGCAGTGAGAGAAGCCATCAACGGAATTCCCTTGCTTCAGACGCAGCAAGCAGCGGCCACACCCATCATTGGCGCGGGAGAGACAGCTCGGTTAGTGCCATCGTTTGATCTGGTGTCATCCAGCTCTCCAACAGTAGACGCATGGATATGACGCGTGGACGACTTGGCACAAGTCTACCATTGGTCCGACCAGCTGACATCTGGCAACGCACTCTCGAGGTTGGAAGGGCCTGCGAAGACATGGTATGACTCCCTCTCGTCCGTCAACAAAACATGGCCGGAATGGAAACAAGAACTTAAGCGCGCCTTCCCCACGACAGCGGGATTCCAACGACTCCATCGAGAAATGGAGGTGAGCCCATCGCGGTGAGCCCATCGAGTGTTATTACTTCGACAAGCTCTCGAAAGCTCACAGTTGCAACCTCACAAATGAAGCTTGCGTTGAATATCTCATCACGGGGCTATACGACGACGACGTAATTAGAGCAATGAGCCTACGCACATACGAGTCGCCGGAAGACCTTCACTGCCTCAAACGCCGTGAAGAGAGATTGGGAAACACTGCCCGCAACATTTCCAAATCAAGTGGTCCCCCGAACTATGCTTTTTTTCCCGCATATGCCAACGTCCACGACAACAAAAACGAAGCAATGGCGTCGACCTTGAACACTACCGACCGCAAGTACCCTTCTCCGAAGGCGAGGAGGAAGCCGTCATGGAATGAAAGAGGAGAGCCCCTCTGCCTCAGCTGCAGCGAGTATGGTCACGTGTCCCTCAAATGCCCGGCACCGCCGCGAAAGGCGAGATGCAATGCTTGCGGGCGAGTGGGCCACGGAGAAAAAGACTGCAGGGCAAAAACGGAGAGGAGCGCGCGTCGCTCAAAACGTGGTGGGCTTTGACCTCTGAGCCGCTGAAGCGGCGAACGAAAAGTACTTTATGATGGCGAAACCGAACGGCTGCGACATACGAGCATACGTCGATCTCGGTAGCCAATGCGTAACTCTGCGGACGGAGGATGCCAACCGAATCGGAATCGCTTACACGAAGTTGACCAAGCCGTTCACCATCGGGGGCTACGGGTCCGGACATGTGACACCGTGTGGGGAAACGAGCATCACTCTCACGGTCGACCAAGCTACAGCGGACGTTCCCGTGCTGGTCGTGCCCGACGCGTCACAGTCCATACCCCTACTCGTGGACCAACCTTTCACCGAGCAACCACACGTCACGACTGTGAGGCGGAAGAACACTGGCGGATTGTTGAGGAGCACAGGAACGAGGACAATCGCGACGACACCTTTCAGTCTATCGAAATTCCAGGGCTCCCAGAACGACCTGTGTGCCTTTGGGCGAAGGAAACAACGGTTGTGCCCCCAAAATACGTGGGTTTCGTTGAACTCTACGCCACAGGTAGCGCACCACGCTCGGATATCTTCGTGGACGTGTAGCTCGGGTGCCAAGAAGGTCGAGAGCATTGCATACCATGCTGTGTCCTCAGCATTCACGGGACCAACGAAACAATCGTCCCTATAATGAGCACTTCCAGTCATGAACTGACCGTCAAAGAGAACGAGCGGGTCGCGCGAGCGAGAATTTGCTACCCAGACGATGCATCGCCACGAGAGGGTGAGTCGGACACCAGCATTGTTCAGCCCTTAATGATACCGAGCGAAGAGATTCAAGTAGGTCCTGGTGTTGCTCCTGAGCACGGTGGAAGATATATAGGTGAGTACACAGCGGCCCGCGCCGCTCTCAGATAAAGTCCCCTAGTTTCCAGAAGTACCACGAGATGGCTATTCGCTTGGCAGCCCGGGCCGTAGTGAGAGACCATGGAGAAAAGAAAATTTGAGAGGCAATGCTTTTCTATGTGGGAATGCGCGCTTTGTGAACGTCATTTTCCCGAAACCTGTTGCCGATGAAAAGAAGAAAGCACTTTTGCCGCTTTGTTTCTATACCGCTTCGCTGCCAACTGCGGTTTTATGAAGCAGCGGCTTCGCGCTGGTTTAGTTGAAGGGGAAGAAGGCGATGAGTTCTGGCGGGTTTTTGGAACCTGCTACACGAATAAGTGCCAGCGCCCTGATAACCGAGCATGTAACCATCGCTCGTCTTTTTTGTTCTCTTGAGCTTTGACTCGTTCGTTCGTGCGTTAGTTGGCCCGTTCATTCGTTCGCCTGCTGCGCTCCCTGCTCGTTCCTTCGCTAGTTAGCTCGTCAGTTCGTTCCTTTAATCATTGTAGCAGTTGCTATAGCTTTCGTGCGCGCCGCTCGTTCGTACTTCCATGCACTTTCTTATTATAACGTTCGTTTACTCAGTCGTTTGCTTGCTCTTGATTTGTACACTCATTTGGATGTGTTTTGTTCGACTTTCTCCCGATAGCGCACTCAAGCACGCACATGTTTTACGGTATGTTTTTAGCAGTCCGCTTGCTTTAATTTACGCTAACTCAAAGTGCAACAACTATGTTTCTAGAGCGCCTACTGTAAAATAACCATGACTCAATTGTCGGGTGATATGTTCTTCACTCCACCACATTGCAAACATCAAGCGCAACGTTAAACTTCACCTCGCTGCGGTGTAAGGCGTAAGGAATATTTAATATTAACAGTATTAACACGCCAGTAATAAATTATTCTGGTCTTCCCTTCTGCCACTGATGCAAGGGTGCTCTCAAACTTTGACTGTGCCACACTTTGCACTGAAACAAGATGAACTTAATGATTTTTATTTACTTTTTGCTACATATTTCATTCGTATCACACTTTATTGCGCGTCACGTTTCCGTTACTGAATTTTGCTGGTCTTGCCTTTCGAACCCATGCCGCTAACTCGTCGCACTCCATTTAAGTATTTTTCTTTATACTTACAAAGGCAATAAAATCGCTTACATCTTACTGGCCGATACTTGGGAACGGTAACCACGAAAGAATTTCTTTCGTTATCAGGAGCTATTGCTAACAATGTATACGATCAGAACAGTTACATTGTACAGTTTACCAAAACATTTGCTCATTGTCGCTCGATAGGTAGTGGTTTCAGTGAGTTTAAGCAAAACATTCAAAATAAAAAACCGTGATTGCACTGAAAGATGTTTTATTTTTTCACTCTCCTTCATACCTGGAGGTTAGCAATGAGAGGATGTAGAATGTTTTTCCACCGGAATAGAAAGAATAAACACATTCATTGTTTGCTAGCAGTGTATGGTGTACACGAAGTTGTGAGACCTCCTAACGGTTACAAAGCCTTGGCTTCTGCTTCTTCCTGGTGCTGTCTTTCGCAACATTTCTTGATTTCTGTTTACAGTACTGACCGACGTAGACTGCACTCAGTGCCACGACGATGCTGCTGGTGACAGCGCAAGGCCATGCGAACGGCTTTTGGGACGTAAACGAGCCGAGCGATATCTGCATGGTTGCTATCGCAACGAGATAGTTCATTTATGTTTCCTTTCTTCCGGCGAAGTTTCACCGCTTCATCGACACTGATGCTGCGATCAGTGCGCGGTTCCGATGACGCGGCTGGTACTTTATCTGGTCGCTTGCGGCCAGTGCGCCGCCCTCACAGTGTCCTCACCTATACCGGGTGTTTTTTTTTTAGAAGGTCCAAAATTTTTAAAGAAAGGTAAATTCTTTTCCTGGGGCTATACTGGGGCTGTTCTAACCCTGGGGCTATACTGAGGGCTACGGCGGACGTCAGGTAAGAGGCAAACTACTTTAATTAGTTCGCTGTTTAACTGAACACGTTAATTAACTTTTATCATTTTTATTTTAGGGGATATATAGTATTAGCAGAATTGGAGATCGTCTGCCAAACAGTCCAGCCAAGAAAAAAGATTTTCATAAAAAAAATTTCCCGCGCGTAATGAAGCGAGAAAAAGTCACCCTGGTAGGCAGCTTCACACTGTAACACAGCGTCTGTCAGCGCCTGTCACGTAGCTCGCTCCGCCCTGCGCTTTGTGTCAATGCATTTTTGTTCCAACGCGGCATTCCGTGAGGCCGCAGAGCGAAGCGAAACAAGCAGCGACAGCGCAGGCCGCCCGTCCGGGCTTCAGGTGATATCAGCCGTGTGACGCAAAGCGTAGGGCGGAGCCAACTACATCAGAGGCGCTCACCGCCGCTGATTACGGTGTGAAGATGCCTACCGGGGTGACTTTTTCGCGCCTCGTAACGTGCGTGAAAAAATTTTAATTAAAATTGTTTTTTCTCGGTTGGACTGTTTGGAGAACGATCTCCAATTCTACGAATACAACATAACCCCTAAAATAAAAATTATAAAAGTTTATTAACATATTTAGTTAATCAGCGAACTAATTAAAGCAGTTTTCCTCTTGCCTGGCGCCCGCCGTAGCCTCCAGTATAGCCCCAGTACTGAAATAAATCTGAAGCAATTTACCTTTTTTTTTTAATTTTGGACCTTTTAAAAAAAACACCCGGTATATCTTACACCGTGCTCCTGAGGAACGTGCAAAGCTCGAACAGCTTCATTTTGAGTATCGGGATTGCTTCGCAACCACCGTTTCAGAGGTTGGCTGCACAAATGGCGCTGAAATGAGCATTGAGCTAACAACGCTGGTTCCAGTGAAGTTTTGTCCCTACCGACTCTGTTACGCCTAACGGGCACAAACAAAAGAAATGATTGAAGAACTAAAGCAAGCTGGTATCGTTGCCGACTCAAAATCGGATTATGCAAGTCCTATCCTACTGTTGCGAAAAAAGACAGGAGAGCAACGAATTTGCGTGGACTACCGTGCCATCAACCATGTCACAAAAAAGGATCGGTATCCGTTGCCTTTAATTGAGGATCAACTGGACCGTCTGAGGGAAATGCTTCTTCACGAGCCTAGATCTTGCGTCAGGCTACTACCAAATTCCTATGACCAAGAAATCGAGACACAGGACTGCGTTCGTTACTCCAGACGGCCATTACGAATTCGTTCGAATGCCATTTGGCCTGGCCAACGCACCGGCAGTGTTCCAGAGAATGATCAACGCTGTACTGGGTCCCCTACGATACACCATGGCTCTCGCCTACATGGATGACATCCTGCTGCCCACAACGACCGTGGAAGAGGGGCTTGACCACCTGCGGATGCTTGTAGATGTCCTCCGTGGAGCGGGATTAACGCTGCGATTAAGCAAGTGCCGTTTCTTCGAGAATGTCGATTACCTTGGCTACGACATTTCTGCCAGGGGAGTGCGACCCAGAAGTTTAAAGATCCAGAGCGTTGCTGTCTTTCCGGAACCAACGAATGTACACCAGGTGCGTCAGTTTTTGGGTCTGGCTAGCTATTTTCGAAGATTTGTGAAAGGGTTCGCCAGCATTGCCAAACCTCTAACGCTACTGACGTCTAAGGACGCAGTTTGGAAGTGGACCTCACAGCACGATGCCGCGTTCGTTGAACTGAAGATGAGGTTGACTGAAAGGCCAGTTTTGGCGCATTTCGCGCTCGACGGAAGAACAGAAGTGCTGGGATCCTGCGTTGCCTCAGGTGATGTGGGGCATAAACAATACGTTCCACAAAGCTACTAAAACTAAGCCGTTCCGACTGCTCTTCAACTTCAAGCCACGGGGCATTAAAGGCGACACCGTGGAATACGCCCTCGCCGAAGAATTTGACCATAAAGTCGAAACCAGGCGAGCCGCAGCGGCGGAGAATACCCGAGAAGACCAACGCCAGCAACAGGAGCGGTACAACAGGAAGCGGATGGAAGCGCCGACGTACAATCCCGGAGATGTTGTACTAGTAGAGCGAGAACCGGCAGTAAGTGGGGAGTCAAGGAAGCTGAAAGAAAAATACAGAGGACCGCGCATCGTCCGAGAAAGGCTTCCCAACGACCACTACCGCATCGAGAACGTGCCTCAGGCCCGGCAAAGGCGAAGAGCATAAAGCAGTATTGGACCGGTTGACAAGCTGAAGCTTTGGGACCGGGAATTCAACGAGACAAGTTCTGAAGAATCGGAACGCGAGGACGATTCCCACCGGGACGGTCGGTGGCACAGAATGGCTGAATGTGAACGCCAGCTCTTCCCTGTCCACGGAGATCCTTCGCCAGAGAGCGAGTTAGAGCAACTCGAGCTTCGAGTCAGAGCAACCCGAGCCTCCCGCATGAGAGAGAGAGAGAGAGAGTGAGTGATGTGAGGAGAGGATGAGGAGGATGCGCGCTCGCGCGGCGCGTAAAGGCAATAGACTCAAGTGTTGGACACGAAGGAAGGAAGACCACCTTTTCTTAATTGTCCACCCTTTGTAACGGAAAGAGAAATTAACGTCTCTGAATTGTTCTTTTACTCTAACACTATAGGGCATACCTTAATGTGCAGTTAAATGTTCAATCATGCCGCTCAAAGTGATTTAAAGGGGGCACTGAGGAGGTGGCCTGCATCGATATGGTACCACATTTTAACGTCATAGAGACTACTGCCACTGAAAACGAGGCTCTCATAAGCCAGAAAAGGGCCAAAAGTACAGGTGACGCCTTCATCGTCCCCCTTCACTTCAAAACAGCGACCACGGAGTTGTTTTCGGTGTAGAGGACGTGAGTTTGAAATGAATGGCAGGGATATATTTACATGCAGTTTTATCAGGAATAAGTGTGTCTTTTGCTGTCGCACCAACACCAACATGCCCAGAAATATCCACAGGATCAGTTTTTACTGAGAACAAAAATTACATCTATAGAGCTTTCCTCAGTGTCCCTTCGATGTAAATCTGGATTGTCTGAAAAACCCGTGCATGCCAACCGCAGCAAAGTGGAACGGAGGGCAGCGCGCCTGCTGCAGCTAGTGGAAAGGAGGTAGGCCAAATTCCCGGCAGCTGCAGCCAAGTGTACAGACAGAAACCGCGTCGCGCCAGCTGCCGTTTACATCGTATGTAAAACCGTCATAAGTAACCCATGCGAAGGGTTCACAGACATTGTGCTAGCGCACCTACGTCGGATTTCGTTTAATGAAGTAAATTTGGGGTTAATTTTTCTTAGTGCTGGTTTTGCAGATGCATTGCCAGCAACAGTGGTCGTTCATGAACAGACAGAAACGTTTACCAAGTTATAATTCTGAATTATAATTAACAATTTCTTGTAACATTTCATTGACTGGACTTTGTGGCACCATTACAAGCGCAATACAGAGGTCAGTAGTAAGACTAAACATCGTTATTTCTGTGCTTGAAAAAAAAACGACTTAAAATTAGTTCAGAGATTCATTGTCACGATGTGTAATCACTTAAACGGCCAGACTTCCGCCTCTCGGCAGTAATGCCTACGGTGATACCACTCCCACTCTTACCCCATGGTATATATATGCGTTCAAGTTTCAGGGCCGCATTTTACAGGAGCAACCTCGCCCCCTTCTCTGAATTTTCTAATGAAAACTTGCAAATGTTATCAGGCCTGCTATTCGATATGTGCTGAAGGAGCAGCAGGTGACCACAAAGGAAGAAAACGCCAGCTTTCTTGGGCGTCACTTTTAATGGTGAGACAACTGCGGAATATTGTAAGACACTGTTATGAACATATCGATGGGAATGATCTAACCTCCCGATGCGTCGCAACAGCTTACTTTTAAAGTTTGTCCTGTGGTAGCACCGATCAGTTAAGACTCCCATAGGAAAAGAATGGGACGCGTTCTTGACAATGTGTCGCAAGAAGGTGTGGAATATTGTAAGATGCTGTTATGATCTGGTCTAATCTTCCGATGCGTAGCAAGCTTTTGAAAAGAAGGATATAGGCTTGGGCTTGTTGGTTCATATTTTAAAGGCAAAAACGTAGCGCAAAGAGACAAGGACACAGAAAGACAGACAACACACGGCGCTAACTTCCAACACTGGTTTATTTCAGAAAGGAAAGGTGGTTTTATATCGACATCAAGCTTTTAAAGCGCATCCTGAGGTAGTACCGAGTAGATAAGAATGCCATAGAAAACAAATTTGGTGTTTTTGACAGTAATTGGAAGGAGACTGCGAAATGTTGTAAAATGCTGTTCTAAATATATCGACGGGAATGGTCTAATCTTCCGACGCGCAGCTAAATCTTCTTTCTAAAGTTGGTCCTTCCCTAGCAGCGAGTGGTTAAGAATGCCACAGGAAACCAACGGGTTCGTTTTTGATAATAAGTAGCAGAAAACAAGCGTCCCGAGGAGGTATCTGCGAATATATTGATTGTTATAGTGTAGTGTTACGATGTGCGAAAAAACCGAGTTCATTATCAACTTCCCGTTTAGAAAATGTGATTGTCCAGAATTTCTGTGTATGGTTCATGGTATTATGTGATATGTCTTCCAATGGCAAATCAATTATTCAACTAGGCAAGCCAACAAAATTAACATTCCAAAAGTTGGCTCACGTCATCATCGTTTTTGCAAGGCACGTCAATTAATGCATTTTTTTTATTTACTTCCTTCGCAAACGGAGAGTTGACCAACTAGCGTTTTATTTACCCGCATAAATCGAATTTCTTTTTTTCATCAGCGGCCGCATAAATGCCAGCAGCAAAGCAGCACAGAGTTCATATGTCTGTTTAAAACATTTTCGCTGACGGAGTTAGGAGCGCCTCAGAGAAAAAGTGCTTAAGAGAACTGGGTGAAAGGGCCCGGAAGGATATCCAACAACGTTCAAAAAGGACCCTACGGCTTCGAAGCCGCTGACTAGTGAGACACTAGCTGCACGGGGTGCGCTAAAACGCTGCGAAACAGATGTTCATCAGTCTTGATATTTTTCTCTCTTTCTCGTTCTGTCTCAAGGCTGGCGACATGATGGGTCGTGTTCTTTCATTTTATTTTTTCTTACTCTCGCTTTTAGCGCTTGCCGGGTAACCGCGTGGGCGCCACAGGGCAACAAGTGGGTGGACAGCAGTGGCCGACTGCTCTGTCGTGTTTTCAGCCGACATCGGAGCTCCGAGTTGACGTGTGCTACGCGAGATTAAAATCTCGTTTACTCGCCTAAGGTTTCTGCTGGAGGGGGTCGCGGGAACGGCCAAATAGGCTCGCTGGGAAGGAAATATGGGGAAATAAAGAGCCCACCCAGGGGCGAGATCGCAGCCGACTACCGCCCCAGGACGCTGAAAAGAGTGAAAAGCAGGGAGCAAGAGCAAAATGGAGGTGAAAGTGACGCACTTCAGAGCCAAGATTTTGCCGCGACAGCGGCTGCCCTGGCGCACGACGATGCGAGAAAAAAAAAAAAGCATTCATTTTTTACTACTCCGCCGTAAAAGGGATGATACCTAGGTCCCCAAAAGCACTGCCGCACTTCTGTTTTTCTTTAACACAGAACATGTGACCTCAGCCACCTAACACGGAGGAGAAGAAGCGTCGCAAAGGCTGTGGCCTCCTATCTCGGCCCAGCTTTCGTTTAGAATGGGCTAAGCGGTAACGTACCGCTATTTCGGAACGTGGTGCAAAACCGGGAATCCGTTTACTTTCTACTCAGCGTCGCACGTCAGGGTGTGGTGCGTGTGCTGTTTTTGTTTTTTTATCGGAGGTTTCATCCTAAATCAGAAAATATGTGCGCATACCGATAGCTCCTTAAACTGCGCTCCATTACTCACGGTGATGCCTTCAGAAACGTGTCTGCGCGAAGTAAAGGATTGCACACCAACATGAGTTTCTCTGCGTGTGAGTGTGCTCCCCCGCATGCGCAGGTCTATTTTCGGCTGTTCGCAAGTTCCTTCCTACAGAAATTAGTCAAAGCATCCGGGCTACTTTTGCGGAAACGCTAACTTTTTGACCATCTTATGTGTGGCATCTGGAGGTAGCCGGTATCTGTACCTGGCTCCCAGATATGGCGCCTAATGGACAGTTAATGCCTGCCCCTTTGGAGACCTCGAATTTTATTGTGTTACAATGCAAATCACTGAAATAATTCGTTCGGAAAAAAAATCGAAACATCTTGCGAGGTGAATGAGATTATTTTTAAGGCCGCCAAAACTATTCACATTAATTGGTTTTTAAGTGCGTCTACGTAAAATAAAGTGCTGGCTTCTGCACTAACAATATAAAAAAAAAGATTGAAATTAAAGCGGCGTGCAAAGTTTTTATTGTCCGATCATACAATATCCTCGTTTTTGGTCCGACTCCTAAAGATACTGCGAGGAAGCACAGATGATGTTTTCATCCACGTCATAAAAGACAACGAAATTTATGCGCTCAACTGCAGAGCTATGACGCAGATTTATTAATGGCAAACGAGAGCACTGACATCTCGATACTACTGCTTGTCTCTCTGCACACTTGCAGATATTTGCGGGTTTCGGTACGCGTGTCGAATCATTTGCGCTCCGCTGGCACCTGATGTTGTTTTTCTTTTTCTTTTCGTTAATTTCCCAGGTTTCTCTCATCAGTCATTACCGCTCTTGCACACGTTTCTGTGTCGCTCGTGTGACACCAGATGCCAACCTGGTGTCACATCGAAAACTCCAGACTGCTCTTTCTTTTCATGAAGAGCAATCTGTGCATCTCATAAACCTGAGTGTTTTGTTTCTTGACGTAAGAGCAATGCCCTCAGACGAAGAAGAAAATTTTGCTCATGTCCAACTAACTCTCTGTCGTAGTTTTCTCTTTTATTTTTTTTTAAGAAAATGGCTCAAGACTCGCTGTTTCTCGCGAAATCGTCTTGCACAGGCTTCACATAATGGTTCAAAGCACTCGTGGGGCCTCACACCAGGAAAAACAAGCGTGTTTCAAAACACTCAGAGAGTTTCAGCCTTTCTGTATAGATGCGGCTTCGAGGCAGGTGGTTACTTCAAGCGCACAACCTTTTCTTTCTGCACAGATATTGCCACCGTTCTAAGAAAAAAAAATGCCTTAAAAATTTTGCGATATCGATCGCTACACACACTTGCTGTGGTTTCGTTTACTCATTTTATTTGGCTAGGTACGAAGCAATTGTTTAAAAAATAAAAAAAGTTTTTTGGTGAGAGTGTTGCTCTCGAGAAGATTCAGCCGGTTTTAGCCTCGCGACAGAGTGCGCGCTGCAGCTTATTCCCTATCCTGTTACAGGCCCAATCGAGCGATGAGCCAAGCGTCGTAATCGTATCACTTGTGCCTGCCATCCTGTTCAGACAGCGCAAAAAAGAAATAGAAGGAAATGAAAGGTGATTAAAGTCAGGCGCAACGATGGAATTTGCAGAAGATTCGTTTCCAGTCTCCCTTTAGCATGCCTCAATGAGCGCATTATATAATCGTTGGTTGATTCCATTCTTGCAGCAAGCTACGGGGCAGAAGGGAAAACAAAATTGAATGAGAAAACGGTCCTCTTCTCCACTTCCGGGAAGAACTTCCTGGAGGCACGAGCATACAGCCACTCGCATGATTTCTGGCTGACTGCACGCTCGCTCGAAATGAAAAGGGCGAATGTCATCAACCGAGGTACGAACAGTGATAGTTTGCTTCAGGGCTGCTTGCGGGAACCTTTAGCCCGCAAGCGACTTTGACGGAGCTGGAGCGAAGCTAAGTTGTGTTTGTTTCACCATTTGCTATTTCCACGCTACCGAATCGCTATAACAAAACGGTTATTGAACTTTTAGCCATGACAAAACATGAAATACGGAAGCTTCGCTTCCCACATCACTAACATTTCATACTTATCTTATTCTGTTTATCACAAGCGTACAGTTATGTTCTTACGCACTTGTGTGTTTATATTTTATGTACTGCAATGCTCTCTACGTTGTCGTGCGGCTGTTTGATGCTCTTGCATATGTCTGACACTCGATTTGGTCAGCCAACTAGCTAAACAAAAACGGAATATTTGCGTGCGTGTTTTCGTGCTGTTGTCGTCTTGTAAAGGGGGCTGTGCTCCTTTGTCGAGACGCGGGTTTTCGCGCATTTTAACGCACACATTCGCAGCCTACCGCATCGTTTCCATGTGCTATACATATATTAGCTCCGTTGCCTCCAGATACGCTAATCGTGACCTCAGGAAAGTTCCCCGAATCGCCCCTATCACAAAGGGTCCCGTCGTAGGGAGTGAGCCAGTTTTGCTCTTAGCACCGTCTGGGAATATAAAGAGCGTGTTTCCTGCATATGCTGCACCACGTTCCGGCTTTCACTGCGACTCGTACTCGCGACGCGTGTCCCGCAGCAAACTTCGGTTCGCCAGCGTGACGCCAAAGCCGGGCGCGGGAAACGTGACACGGACCCCCACCTCGGCCGGAGGCGAGGAAGCCACAGCGTGGGAGGCGCGCGGCAACAAACGGTCGTTAACTCGGAGAAGCCATGCAGAAAATGGCATTGTTTTTCGCCCGATCGAAGCCTCAGAAAAAGTGCAGCCGATCCCATTCTTCTTGCGCCACTTCTGAAGCCTTCTTGGGACGGCGAGCTGGAGAGAAGACAAAGGCGGCCTGACAAGCAGTAAAGTAGGTGGCGCACTTCGCTCCGAGGCTAAGGAGTGCTGGCGGAGGGCAGATGGCGAAAAAAGTGCAATAAGCACACTTCAGTTTTGCTTTTTTCGTTCCTGTTTGTTTGTTTGTTTTTGCCGAGACCGAAAACAGACGTAGACATATGGCGTAACTTCATAAAGATGCGAGGTGCTCAATTTCAAGATGGAACGAAAGAAACGCGGCAAGCTTTTTAAGACGCTCCCCGGCCTGACTTTGAAGCATTAGAAGAGCCGACTTCCTTAAACACGCTGGTGTCGTGACGCATGTAGGACCGAAATTGGCTTGCCGTGCACAGCGACCGGAAAAACAACGGAGAAGGCTGTAGAACAAAAGAATAGACGAAGATAATGCCAAAGGAACTAGACGCAAGTCCGTACGCAACATGAACTGTGCCCGAACAAAAAAAGCGATGTTAAAGACGACGAATTGTAGAAAGGTTGCGCCAGTTGGGCGAGCGTGCTTGGAAGAAGAGAAAGGAATAATAAAAAAAAAAACGCACGCGAGACTACCAGAACAGGCGCATAGTGTTGTTTGCTGCCTTGGTCATCTCTTTCTTTTTACGCTGCTTTCTTCCTGATTTTCAACATAGCGCTGAAAGCACAGTGGTAAAATACCTGTTACTTGCTTCTTGTGCAGCCGGCTGAAACAGCTGGAGTAGGTGGCTGTTAGGCGCTCTATTGCACCCCTGCCACGTATTCTACAAACGCCCAAAGCTTGTGGGTTCTCTATAGAACAGAGGTTTACGTTCGGATCATATGCATTTAGTATTTGTCGAGTACAAAGGGTAGGCGCTAAGCTGGTTTGCTCCAATTCTTCGAAGTGAAATAGAAACAACATGCTCAAGAGAGGTCGAACACAGATAATTTTCTCGATTCTATATAACGATGGTCAGGTTGACCATCTCAGATAATCTCAGATTTTAGAAAGGCATTTGATCGCGTTTCACATGACCAATTCATTCATAAGTTGCGACTCATTGGTGTTCCCAGGTTCCTAATTGCTTGGGCATCTGACTACCTGACTGGTCGTAAACAATGTGTAGAGATTAACAACCATATTTCTAATATTCTACAAATTACATCCGGTGTACTCCGGGGTAGTGTGCTTGGCCCCTTGCTTTTATTAATTTTTGTAATGATATTGTCAACTTCATTAATGAAGCTGCTGAGATCTGCTTATTTGCAGACGGCTGCGTCCTTTTCAGCGAGTTACAGAGCAGCTATCACCAACTTTCGCTCAGCTCAGATCTCATCAGTATTGTAGCTTGGTGTAACAAGTGGGGCATGAAAATAAATACCAGAAAAGTTGTCCTACTCAATGTCACAAGCAAAGGTGTCTGCTTATATTATTCCATAGAGGGTAGGCTGTTAACTCAGGGTAATGAATTTCGGTATCTGGGAGTGAACTTAACAAACAACCTAAAGTATAATTCGCATATTAATGACATTTTCTCTTCCGCGTTTCGCAGACTTCGCTTACTGCGACACAAGTTTAGAGACGCTGCCGTGCAGGTTAAACAATTAGCTTACACGTCCTTAATTAGACCCGAACTCGAATATGCATGCATCATCTGGGACCCAATACTAAAATCAATATAGATCCCACAGAAAAAATTCAGCGAACAGCAGCTTGATTCAGGTAAGGTCGCAGTGATTGTGCCTCAGAATTAATGCAAGGAAATGGTGTCAAACCCCTGGGGTACAGACACATGTTTTTGCGTCTGAAATTTTCATTTTTATTACTCAACCGCTAACTTGCTGTAGATCTTACCCCGTACCTAATTCCTCTTGCAACGCGCGAACCCCGACATAATCATCCTCTCCTCTAAAGCCATATTTTGGTAGGAAAAACTTATTGAAATTTATTGAATAGATAGCCTGAATTTTGTTTTAACTCGCTCGACACCCTAGACAGTGTGCTGTAATTGATTCATGTATACTAACGTGTCTTTTCGCTCTTCTACCATTTTTGCTTTTTAGCCCCTCTTGAATTGCATCTGGTGCATTGGTCATGTATTTTTTTTTAATTTTATGTTTGCATATTCATTTCTCTTCTGTCAATGTTCCTGTATTTGTATTTTCGCATATCTTTTACATGCCCCTCCAGCCTGGGCCTTTGGCCTGCAGTATTCTACAAATAAAATAAACGACTTATTTCAGTACCATCCCTGCAAAGATGAGCATTGTTGAATAAATTTTTATGAAGCGATAGCGAAGCGAAAACTTAGATCCGTACATTTTCTCGAAGTAAATACAGCCGCTGATTTCAAGATGAATGGCACTTAGTCACCAACACCTCTCGAGAAACTCCCTCACCTCGAAGGAGAATATTGCCGCGAATATTTGTGGTTTTTGTTTGTTCATTCCTCAAAGCTGCCGGCATGCCGCTTTATCGCTTTTTTTTTTTTTGTGATGCAAGACGCGCCCAGATTTATCTCCATTGATCGCATCCAGGCGGAGCCGACTGTACGGTCTAGAGGCAACTGCATGTTCCCGTCGATGATGGCTTCAGTGTTATTGGCTTTCGTGACGCCTACTGTGACGATAACGCTTGAGCTGGGCGGTACGCTCAATTGTTCCTCCAAGACAGTCAGGGTAACGTGACGTTTCAGAGTTCTCGCCGAAAGGGATGGCCTCGTCCGTCGAAAGCGTGATCAGCTTGGATCGCAGGTCGATGATCGCCTGATGATCATTAAGGAAATCCGTGCCCAAGATCACTTTGCGGGGACGTTGCCGTAGCACAACGAAGGTCGCAGAATAGGTATGTCCCTTGACAGTATTGTGACGAAGACGAAGCTGGCAGTGGCGCGGGACGGAGCGCTCGCGCTAGGCCAGCGGCCATTAAATCATCTCTTGCTCATGGTTCACCACGTCTCATTCTTCGGCTGGCCGCCACGTTACAGTATTAGTTCGGCGCTGTCGTGACGCACTCACTCTCTGCAAAGCAGGTGATTATTTCGTGCCCTGAAATTTCTCTTTCCTTCCAGATTTTGACGTTCAAACACTGAGCTCGTGGGCTGACGGCTCAGCGCTTGTCCAGAGCACTCGAGCGGTTCGCTGCGGAGCAAACAACGTGGTACCTGCGTACCCTCTCGGTTCCGGGGCGACTAATTGATTTCCTTTTGTTCTGAGCGCTATCATGATATGCTTCTTTTATATCGCGTGTTTTCGCTCCTCTGTTGCTTTTCCCTCTCAATTTATGAATCATTAATGTGTGCTTTGATGAATTGGTTGCTACGTAATTGCTTCTTCTCCGTACGATGATTAAATTGTAAGCCCTGAAGGATAAATAAATTACTTGCGCACAACGCAGTTTCAAGGACACATGCAGCGCAAAGTCTCGAGTACCGTAATTTCAGCCTAGCAGCTGATTTCAGAATTCGCTGTCTCCATTCCTCGGTGCATTTGTCAAGCACTCGAGACAAGCTAAGTCTCCTTTCTTGGTGCCCTATGCAAAAAATGTCAGGCATGCTCCTTGTTTTCGTTCTTGCTCCTTGCGAGCGTTAGTAAATAGCGGTACCATTAGAAACCGCCATTAGGTATGCCCGTTGTAGCAGCGAGACTCATTTATCGCAGCATCGCTCAATTTTGAATCCACCCTTCTTACCGCCGAAAGAAAATTACTGCTCCTCTTTAATGATCCCATCTAGAAAGCGCCTTCTGCTGCATTGAGTGTACCTACTGACACTCTGGCGTTAGCTTGTGAATTTACCTGCGCACCGGGCGAAAAATTTTTCGGTTGCCTAGCGTTATTTTTTTTTTCAATCATATCAGGTCATAGAGTGAATAGCCCAGTTAGGTTCTCCCATATTCTGATAAGGCCACCCGATGTCCACGCAACCGTTTCGAGCCGCACTGCACGATTCACTGAACGTTGCCCATACCGCTTAGTTATATTGAGATAATGGTGAATATGCTTGCATTAAATGCGCAGTTTAGGCGGCCAGCACTGGTACGGAAACCGTAATAGCAGAGAGAAGCTGGTTCAGCGGCAGAATTTGGTGGTAGTAAAAGTTGCCCTGCTGCGTATGAAAAGAAGGGGGGAGGAGAGTAAAGACTGTATTTATGCATTTCACTTTTCTCACTGTCACTTTCGTCTGTAGACGTTCTGTTGATTGCTCGGACAGAAACTCGCGCCTGACATTTGTTCTGGGTGTTCTGTTTTTACTTGTCTTGCAGGACATGGCCAATGCCATGGAGAAGCCTGGCTAAAAACCCCTCCTTACTTTATAAATAAAATAAAAAGAGGTTTCTAGCTCCATAAGTTGTCATCAGTGCGTAATATCAAAGGTTATATCTAATATCTAAGGTCATAATGTTCTAATATCTAAGGTCATAATCTTCTAATATCAAAGGTTCTAGAATAGCATCTTACTACGTACAAGAAGTAATCTGTATGCACGTACTCTGCTGAAGGATTCTCTATGTGAAAATATCTGCTTCATAACCAAAGAACCGCATTCCGACGGAAATATAGCATCACCTATTCTTGGTGTGCCTATTTACTACGCGAGAATGTACAGCACGGCCTTCTTCGAAGGTTTAAAAATTGTTTGAAAGAAGGCGCAACCTCATACGCTCCTTTGCACAGCCCACCTGATTCTTATTTCGCCTTCGATTGCGCCACTGTGATTTCTTTTTAGCTACATCATGCAAGCTGATGTCAGGAGTTGTCACCGCGATATGTCATGGTAATACGAACGTCACCTGTGTATTAATGAGATCAGTGAAAAAATAACCCCAGAAGCTGTTTGCCGCTGTAGTTGACCAGATGTGCGGTGAGCTTGGCGGGTGCAACTAATGAAACGAGAATTGCTAATTATTGCACGTTTATGCCTTTCTACTACAAATAAACACAGGAGCTGCGAGGCGCAGGTGTTCAGAATCGTATTGTCGCGAGTGGAAGAAAAAGACGAGGAGTGTTTGCCGCGCGCCGACGACGACGTTGCTGCTGGTGGACCTCCCTGTTTTTCTGTGCTCCCTGTCTCCACCCGTTCTCGCCGCCAGCCTGTGCGTCAAGCCGTGACATTTGGTGCAGGTGCTGGGTAACGCATCTCATGCAGCGTACCCCGCCTCGTAGTTCGAGCCCCGTCCTAAGTCCTGGCCGTCGAGTTTTCTTGGAGGAGCCCTCGGCGGAAACTGAGACTCGCGCTAGCCGACGCCAGCAAGGCCAAGCGCCGGAATTCGGACTCTTGCCCGAGGGATCGCGGACATCTGGGACAGCCAACGTCACCATGGCGTCCCAGTCACAACAAACCGACCCCGCGATTGCATCGAGGATCGTCTACGTGCCTCTCACTCCAAGATCTGTCGTGCCGTTCCGTGGCGATGGCCTTGACGATGTTGAAGACTGGGTCCAAAACTATGAAAGAGTAGCGCGACATAACGGGTGGACTCCAGACCAATGCCTGCAAAACCTGTACTTCTCCCTGGAAGCCACAGCGAAGTATTGCTTTGAGAACCATGAGGCTTCGTTAACATCATGGGAGACGTGCAAGAGCGAACTGATACGCACGTTCGCGAACCAGCACCGGCGACAGCAAGCTGAAGATCTGCTCCACGCTCGCATCCAGGGACCTACCGAAAGCGTCAGGAGCTTCGTCGAAGACGTGCTGCGTCTGAGTGCCCGCGCCGACCCGCGGGCTACTGAGGAGAAAAAGGTACGGGCGTTGATGAGGGGTGCCCGGAATGACATTTTGGAGGCCTCATCCGCAATCCTCCGACCACAGTGGCCGGATTCGTCGCCGAAGCTACCAACATCGAGCAGGCATTGGCGACAAAAACCAGTCACTTTCAGAGACTGAGCGCCCTTCCTGTCGTCTCAAGTCTTGCCTCGTCTGACCTGGGCGGAGTTGGTCTCGCCGATGTTCGAGAAATAATTCGCGACGTCATCCGCGAGGAGCTGAAAAAGCTCTTCCCTACTCCTGAGCAGCCTGCCTCTGTCTGCATCGCGTCGGCCGTTCGCGAAGAACTGCGACACGCGCTGGCGCCAGAAGACGTCCCAATTGTAGCTGCAGCCGACCCACCAGCTCTGAGCTACGCCGCCGCAGTTCGTCGTCCTCCTCCCGCCCATCGCCAGGACCAGAGCGCTCCCGATTCCGGCCTTCGACGCCGTGAGTTCCTGCACTCGTCTGATGCACGCCTGGGACCGCCGAGACGCAGGAAGACCGACATCTGGAGGACTGCGGACCGGCGCCCACTGTGTTTTCACTGCGGTGAGCCTGATCACCTGTATCGCTCCTGTCCATACCGCGAACTCGGCCTAAGGGGTTTTCACCGGGCCGATCCGTGCCCCCGCTACGGTGAGCTGCCCCGCGACATACAAGACTACCTTCGACGTTCTCCATCACCGGTTACAGCTGCTCCTCGCACCTCTCGGTCGCCGCCACCTCGCCGCCCACCATCCCCTTCTCGCGGGTATCGCCGTGAGAACCTTTCGCCACTTCGGCAAAACTGAGTACGGAGACGCCTGGAGGTGGCGTTGCCGGAGTCGCACGAAGCAAAGAACCTCCGTCTACGTTAGTGTGTCCCAGCTCGACCGATGGTATCCTTGGAAACGCAAACCGTTTTGTACCCTCTAGCAATGTGAACATTCTGATCGACGGGCGCGACGTAACGGCGCTTGTGGACACCGGCGCTGATTACTCGGTCTTCAGCGGCAGTTTCTCTCGGCGTCTTCGCAAGGTTACCACCCAGTGGGACGGACCGCCCATACGTACCGCGGGCGGCCACATCGTAAACCCTGTTGGCAAGTGCACTGCCCGCGTCGAGATCCACGGTGAGACGTGCCCCGCCACTTTCGTGATATTGGAGAATTGCTCTAAAGATGTTATTCTGGGCATGGACTTTCTCCGTGAATATGGCGCCGTAATCGACATAGGGCAGAACAGGTTGACCCTCCGCGCACGTTCTTCATCGCCAGTACCGCCCCGGGCCACAGGCTTTGCGATGAAAGTTTATGCCGACCATGTCCACTTGCCGCCGTTGTCGACAGTTTTCCTGCCGGTCCGAGCCGATACAACAGCATGTGGAGAAGGCGTTCTGGAAGGCAGTGTCCAGATGTTACTTACGCGCGGCATTGGTGTTGCGCGAGGGGTCGCAAATGTTCAACGAGGGCGAGTCAACATCTTCGTAACCAACTTCAGGAACGAGCCGCAGCACCTGACGAAAGGGTCAGTAATAGCCCAAATGGAAGAGCTTAGCGACGTTCGTGAAGCAGTTGCGCTGCCTAAGGAGGCGGCCCCGCCCGGGTCACGAGACCCTACAACGTTGCCCCTGAATATCGATCCCAAACTTGAGCCTTCCCAAACACGCGAACTGCTCTCCCTTTTGCATCGGTACAACGACTGTTTCGCGACGACATCCCGAGTTCGACAGACGCCAGTCGCCAAGCATCGAATTATTGTCGACACCGCAACGCACCCGATTCGCCAACCGCCGTACCGCGTTTCCTTGAAGGAAAGGGAAACCATCCAGGAGCAAGTGCGCGAAATGATACGCGACGACGTCATCCAGCCATCCAACAGTCCGTGGTCTGCACCTGTAGTGCTGGTCAAGAAAAAAGACGGGACCCTTCGATTTTGCGTTGACTACCGGCGACTCAATAAGGTGACCAAGAAGGACGTGTATCCACTCCCACGCATCGACGACACCCTCGACCGTCTTCGTCATGCCCGCTATTTTTCGTCCATCGACTTGAAGAGTGGATACTGGCAAATTGAAGTGGATGAGCGCGACCGCGAGAAGACCGCATTTATAACCCCGGATGGCCTCTACGAGTTTAAGGTGATGCCGTTTGGCCTGTGTACAGCGCCCGCGACATTTCAACGAGTCATGGATACTGTGCTAGCCGGTCTGAAGTGGCAGACATGTCTCGTGTATCTGGATGACGTTGTCATCTTCTCAAGCACTTTCAGAGACCATCTGGTGCGTCTTGAAGCAGTTCTTCAAGCTCTTCTGAACGCCGGACTTACGCTCAAGCCTTCGAAGTGCCGCTTCGCATACAGTGAACTGAAGTTCCTTGGTCATATCGTCAGCCAAGTGGGTGTGAAGCCAAATCCCGAGAAAACGGCTGCCGTTGCATCCTTCCCTTCACCGTCGGACAAGAAGACCGTCAGAAGCTTTCTCGGTCTTTGCGCATACTTCAGGCGTTTCGTTCGAAACTTTGCCCAGATCGCGGCGCCACTTTACCGCCTTACGAAGGATAGCGTTGCCTTTGAGTGGAACGAGGAGCAACAATGAGCATTCCGCCAATTAAAACACGCCCTTGCAACATCCCCCATACTAGGCCATTTTGATCAAGACGCCGACACTGAACTCCACACGGACACCAGCAACAAAGGACTAGGAGCAGTGCTTGTGCAATTCCAGGATGGCGCTGAGAGGGTTATTGCGTATGCCAGCCGAGCTCTTTCGCAGGCGGAGGGCAATTACTCGACAACTGAAAAAGAGTGCCTCGCTGTCATCTGGGCCATCACCAAATTCCGGCCCTATCTGTACGGTCGCCCTTTTCGTGTCGTCACCGACCACCATTCGCTGTGCTGGCTCGCCAATATTAAGGATCCCACAGGCCGCCTTGCTCGGTGGAGCCTTCGGCTACAGGAGTACGACGTCACCATCACCTACAAGTCCGGCCGCAAACATCATGATGCTGACTGCTTGTCTCGAGCCCCTGTGGAGCCGGCACCGGGAGGCGAAAATGACGAAGAGGACGGCTTTCTTGGGGCATTGGACACGGCAGATATGGCTGCTCGGCAACGCAGTGATCCTCAGATTGGTCAGCTGATGGTGCACTTGGAAGGCCACGAAGCTGCGGTGCCTCGCGTTTTCCAGCGCATGCTGCCGACGTTCAAGATAATGCACGGCGTATTGTACAAGCAGAACTTCGACAGCAGCCCGAGGTCGTGGCTCCTTGTTGTGCCGGAGGACCTGCGCTCCGAGGTCGCCCAAGCTTGCCACGACGATCCTACAGCTGGTCACCTTGGCTACAGCCGGACGCTTTCACGTATTCGAGAACGGTACTACTGGCCGACACTTCCTAAGTACGTGCGTCACTACGTAAGAACTTGTCGAGAGTGTCAAAGGCGCAAAACACCACCCATACGACCAGCTGGTCTTCTCCAACCACTCGAACCACCGCTTGTTCCGTTCCACACCGTCGGAATGGATTTTCTTGGTCCATTTCCGACGTCGCAGTCGGGCAACAGGTACATTATTATAGCGACGGACTACCTAACGCGATACGCGGAGTCCCGAGCACTTCCGTCTGCGACAACTGTTGAGGCAGCCAAATTTTTTATTGAGTGCATTGTGCTCCGTCACGGTGCCCCTGCCGTTTTGATCACTGACCGGGGTGCCGCGTTTCTGGCCAAGCTCACACAGGAGATCCTCCGTCTCAGCTGTACCAGCCACCGCCGAACTACTGCGTACCATCCGCAAACGAATGGGCTGACGGAGCGGCTGAACAAGACCATGGCCGACATGATCGCCATGTACGTGGATGTCGCCCATCGCAGTTGGGACTCGGTACTGCCCTACGTTACATTCGCTTATAATACCGCTGTCCAGGAGACGACCGGTATGACCCCTTTCCAGCTGGTCCACGGCAGGCAGGTCACCACGATGCTTGACGCTATGCTACCGCACGAGCCGCCTGTCGACGTAGACGATGGTGCCCGAATAGTATGCGAGCGCGCGGAAGAAGCTCGGCAACTCGCTAGACTCCGCATCCAACACCAACAGCATGCCGACGCTCGTCGGTACGATCTCCGTCGACGCGACGTACATTTTTACCCTGGAGACAAGGTCTGGGTGTGGATGCCAGTACGCCGTCGAGGTCTCTCCGACAAACTCATAAAGCGGTACTTTGGCCCTTATACAGTTCTTCGCCGCATCGGTGAACTTAACTACGAGGTGCTGCCCAAAGGAACACGACCGTCATCACGTCGTTCACCCCGCCCTGAAATTGTGCACGTAGTGCGGCTTAAGCCGTATTACGCGCGATGATCGTCTGCCCCGAACTGATTTTCCCACCTCCTTCTACACTGGCCAGCAGGAGTTTTTGTGCGCGTGTGCGGTTTTCCGCCCTGTGCCTTTGTTTTCGTGTTAGCATCGGGACGATGCTTCTTTATAGGGGGAGGTAGTGTCGCGAGTGGAAGAAAAAGACGAGGAGTGTTTGCCGCGCGCCGACGACGACGTTGCTGCTGGTGGACCTCCCTGTTTTTCTGTGCTCCCTGTCTCCACCCGTTCTCGCCGCCGGCCTGTACGTCAAGCCGTGACAGTATTGGCTTAAGAATCGTACCCTCCATTCCTCCCCCCCACACACAAAAAAAAATTCTGTAAAAACTGTTTGCACCAATTCGACGCTAGCGCAGATCCTCTCATTAGTACACCGTCACAACCGCAGGAAAGTCTGGCTTCCCCACATAGCAACAACAACAACAACAAAAAAACAGTCCCGCCGAAGCAGCGTTGCTTCCGTCTTGCCTTTTAAGAGCGAAAATAGACAACTTTCTATCTCAGACGATTCACAGTAGGACGATTTAATGAGTATAAATACCGATAAATACCGAAACATTCTGCGAGCTAGAAACAATGTTTATTGCCACGTGCTTGAGGTCGTTAAACTATAATGAGCATAACACTTGTTGCCTGTGAGTCTCACTCTAAAAACGAAAACAGAGTCGCACCAAAACAATTGCCATCGCGACTTCTGCTGCTGTTTTTTTTTTTTCTGCGACAAAGGCCGTAGTGCAGTTTCCGGAAATTGTGTTAAATATGCATGTATTTTTCTCATATACAGTTCAGACCTTTGATATTTTTTCACAAAGCATCAGGCCGTACATATGAAATGAGTTTGTTCATGAAGGTCGCGACGATCAGGGACCGTCTAGCGGATGAAAAACCCGAATGTTGAATATCTTTCAATGTTTTAAGGCAAAATACTGACAAGCAAACAGAGAGAGTGGTGGCTTCATGCTTTATCTCGCTGTGTTTGAGGAACAAGCTGTAGTTACTTTATTTGTTATATACATGCACAGTCGTTCAAATTTCAGCATTTCTTCCTGGGGGGGATGGACGAAACAAAAGAGGATATCGTGAGCTCAACAAATGGGAGAGAACGGGTACAACAACAACGTGCACTCCATGATTAGCGCACCGCGAAAGCAAGATTCGGGAAGGAAAGTAAAACAAATGTGTGTCCTATGACTAATCTAACGGCATGAGGCGGTGCCCCGGTCTAGCGTTCGACTCTCCAGGCGTGCACCGCCTGGGAAAGGTTGTCTGCGCCTTGAAATTCGAGTCGAACTCGAAAGCAGCAGATGACTTCAAAACGGCGTACGCCTTACTTCCCATAAAAACAGAACAAAGAAAGCGAGAATAAAAAAAGATAGATAAATAAATTTAGCTCCACCACGCGGAGCAAGCATGCGCTTGATTAGAGCCGATGTCTAAGTTACTTCGCATAACTGAAATGCTTGATAGTTTCAATGACTGAGCTAAAAGTTATGAACTGGTAATGCAGTCCTTGCATAGAAATTTCAAGGTCTAACTTTTTTCGCGTCGACGTTTTGAGAAACGAACGCAAGGAATGATCCAGCGAAAATGCATACGGTGATACGTGGTGCGCATTGCACGCTCTAAACACGAATGCACCTAAATGGAAGTTAAAAGGGAGTAAGCTAAAAGGGAGTGCGCCAGAGGACAGCTTACTCCCTCTTTACTGCATTATGTTTAGAGTGTAATGTGTTTCCACTACACTGCACATCCTAGTCTTTGTTACCATCGACGTGTTGCGTACTTCGTGACGCCGTGCGCAGATGAAGCGATTTATCACGCATCTGCTTTCTTTGCGTATGCAAAACCTGCCACTGCATGCAGCTCTATGTAGAAATTGGTACTGGTGTGTGGGGTTTAACGTCCACCGGCAGCGCGTGGGGCTACCAGGGGCGCCGTATATGAAGGGCTCAAGATTTATTTCTGTCACCTGAGGTTCTTTAACGCAAATTTCCATCGCCAAGTATACGGGCGTCCCCGCATTTTCACTTCATCAATAAGTGACGAGTGTGGCCGGGATTCGACCCGATGACCTCACGCTCAGTATCAAAGAGCCTTAGCCACTATGCCACCGTTGAGCACGAGGTTGAGCGCCCGGATAAATCTGCAAGACTATTTCCGTGAAATAGTGAGGGAACTGCATTGGAATGTAAATTTACTTGTCGTAAGTTTGTCGATGGAAAGCTCACAAAGTTAAATTCTGAAAAGTGTTCAGCCAAATAAAATAGCAGTTCAGTATTAAGTTACAATTCAGTTTCACTGTGTGCATTCACTTGCTATTAAACCTGCACCCCTGACTGAACGCCGATCACTTTCGTAACACCTGTTGGAGAGTTAGATTACACCTTTGAACTAATACAGACGCCGTGGCTAGGGATGCAAACTTAAAATCGAAGACAAAACGCTGGGTTAAAACTCCTGGGATCGAGGATTTGCCAACTTTCGACTTCACTGATTATTTACCCGAATAAACACGCACAGCCTTTGTCAAAAGTATACAGCCCAAGGGGTCTGCTTCTGAGCGCTGCAGCGCGGCTTCTTTTGGATACTCAGCGGCCCTAATCTTACGAAGGCAAGGAGAACTTCTGTCGTCAACCCTCTCAAGCTTAGAACTGTCAAATGCGCTAAGGAGCCCCGCTACACGCCTTGGAAGCAAACCCCTCGGGCTGTATATTTTTGACAAAGACTGTACAGCGCACTCATCGTTAATTAAGGTTATATCATTATATTTGCCCTAGGGACATAACTAGTACCCTGCTAAGTGCTCCGACACCTAGTTCCTGTCCGGCATGGGCATATTACTGACAGACGAGTTTGCTGGATCATTAGTTAAAATTAGGTTCATTTAACTGCAGAGCACTTATTGTAAGCTTCGCTTGTGAACCGATGCCAGCACTTTACTGATTACTGTAGGGTTCGGCGACTTGCAGCCATTCTCAATGATACCTTTCGCGAATCAGACGCGCAGCATGATTTAGTGGTTCATTTATATTCGACCAACAGAGAAACAGGCCTCCCACTGACGAGTGTGTCCCCGCGAGCAGTGCTCGAGTCCGCGCGGCCGGTGGCGCATGAACGGTCCTTTCGCTTGACTCCAAGGCGCAGGCCCCGCAGCGCCTCGTTCAGCTTTGCAGGGAGCAGTGCTTTAGAGCGTAGGCCTGCGCCCACCTGGCCGTGAGGAGGCGCGCCGGTCGTTATTCAGGCTCCTGTGCACCGCGGTGCTACTGCTATCCCAGGCTCTTCGTCGCGCCGTGAGTGCCGCGTTAGTGAGGCACAAAAGACTCTGTTAGCGGTGGCCGCCAACGAACGATGCATCAACGTCACCTCGAACGACCCATAAAGGCGCGTGCCAGGCCGCCGGAAACGCTTCTGCAAACTGTGCCCGAGAACAGAAGCTGCACGCCACGAAAGAAAACAAAAAGAAAAAAAAGAAGGAAGGAAAAAGGGGGGGGGGGGAGGGGGGAGGAGAGGAAGGGAAGGGCGCTTCCGACCTTTCCTCGGCGTGGCCATAAAATCAGGAAATGGCTTCTCGGGCACCGCTACAGTAGCCAGGCCATGCCTCAAGGCGTCAGCACCATCGCTGGCTTTGGGAATGCCCTCCGAGAGACGCCCCGTGAGCTCAACAATGACCGAAGAGAGGAACGGTGCATTTATGCAGGCTTAGCCTCGTCTCATTCTGGGGACCCAATAACTGCACCCCTGCAGCTTTCGTCACGTTCCCGAAGCAGACCGCAGGGCTGGTTTTCATGAAACGGTTTAGTCAGTGAAAACCTGTTACCGCAGTTGCGCGTCGCGTTATTACAGCAGTACACGTGCCCGCGCTCTCATCCTCGCGAATGGCCCGCTAAACAGGCAGCACAGCTACCAAATGTGCAGGCTTCGACTGGCTCCACCCTGGCGTTGTGGAAAGAAGCGCACTGCACACAAGGAGTGCCTGGTGTTGGCGCTGAAGAAAATACTTTGGGAGTGCCGAGTCACGGGTTCCTAGTTGTTTCAAGAGCGAGAGCAAGGTTCGCACTGATAGCCGTTCCTTTTTTTCCTACGCGGCGTTATCAACCTCTTTGAGTAACGTGGGGTCACTCAGGAGAGCACACGGAAGTGAATCTGCATCTTTCGCTCAGTATTGGTTTTCGCCGTTTCGACTTCAAGTTCGTGCAAATTAATAGAGACGTACAGCCGCTAACATGCTTATCAGAGCCAGCAGCAAAGAACGCCCCATCTGCATGCACACACAATAGAATAGCAAACATAAAAAAATGGATTCCAAACAGCGCGCCCGTGCGCAGAAGTTGTTCTGGTCTTTTTTCGGTTTGTAAACTGCCGCCTACGGCCATGCAATTTGATAAAAGAGGAAAATATCCGTTGGCAGAGACTCTTCGTTAGAAGCAAACATTACAACCCGCCTTTCGCCACACCCAGTTTAATCCTCTGGGAAAGAAGTAGCGCCGAACATCATCTGTACGCATTCACAGCAAACCTTCGCACACTCATTTTGCAGCCCGTACAAAAACTGACAGTTTGAGCCGTGATGATAATTCCGCAACTGCTGCCCGCACGTCCACCGCAAAGCGCAGCGCCGCGCCCCCTGAAAGCACGGCGAACAACAAACATCTCTCGCAGCGGCCCTGACATCAGTCACGACAACGACGTGGCGTCGTGTTTCAGAGTACGTATTTCAATGAAAAGCCGTAACGACACGGAGGACGACAAAGACGATACTTGCTCAGCCCCGCAGTGGCTGCGTGCTGGCCGCCAGGTGAAAACATGCAACTGTCACGACACCCGCGATTGGCACAGATTGAATGTCAGCAAACAGCCCCGACAAAGCGGGCGAATCGAGCAAAGCGTGCATCGGAATACCACGCCCGAGGTGAGATCCGCCCACAAACAGAAACGATCGGATACACCAGAAATACTGGCGCCAAAAATCCTTGCGGCAACCCGCACCAATGCACGCAAAAGTCTCATTGCCGTTGATGGTAATAGGAAATCGATCGACTTCGTCCTTTTACGTGCCGTGGGGTTCTATAAAATTCTAACAGCGCCGCCACATTGCAGCAGAATCCAAGGCAAGCCAACTGTGGTCTAGTCCGCAGCGTCAATAAATCCCTCTCGACAGTAAGACTGCGAGCCTCATTAGGGTGGCCTGCTGTTTGGCACAAATTGCCTGATTGCCATCTGCGGCATGTGATGCCGGTCCACCGACGCAAGACAAGTCTTGTCTGACAGTCATTAATTCTGCAACCTCAGCGTTAACTTAAATGTCGCATAATTAAAGACAGACGGTAATAATAAGACATGCCCAATCTCCCTGCTTTTCGTCGACGTTAGACACTAATACTAACGTTTGCCCCAAGCCACAGCAGCCGCACCTTTGTCGCCCTCTACAGCGCCTTACCTTACTGACCTTCTGTTTTATAATAAAATGGCAGGATCCTTCGAACACAAGTGATAGCACATACCGCAACGCGCCACTTTTCACGTACTGTTCCACTTTGAAATGCAAAACTATTGCTTCGTTCTGTTCTGAAAGTAGTAAATATAAAACGCCAACTCTAAGACAACTTCACGCGAGTTTTTCTATAGGACCTGAATGCCGCGAGTATAAACGCCTGTCTCCTAACTTTTTTTTTTTCGAATCTTACTTGACCTTACTTGACGTCATAAAAAAAGACGATGTCGAATCTATCGACTCTTCAAAATATTCTCTTTTTTTATTACCTGCAAAACCTAACTGCCGTTTCGTACAGCTTTAAAAGGACACTTATGGTGAGTGCTAAGTGAAGCAAGATTGAGAGATTAGGACCCTAAGCAATATGCAATCGTTGCTGCGGTCAGAGCTCGGACAAGCCAGAAAAATACATCACAGTGAAAGGCGTGCAGTGGCGCCACAAGCGAGTTCTGCAAACTTAGCTCTGTCGCGTGCACTCTCCGACGACCACGACTGGTTCATCGCCTTCTCTCGTAGCGGGCAAGTGCGGGCAAGTGCCGGTGAAATAAGATGCATGCAGAGCGGTGAGTACGGCAGAGATGCACGAATGCGAAGCGCCTCTATCTTTATGTTCTGCCCATTCGGGCTGCGTGAAGCCGCCAGCTCAGCGACTTCAGTAGCGCAAGCAAGTAGGCCTGCACGCGTCCATGCTCTTGTACGGCTGGTCTGCTTGATGGGTCAATTGTGGCATTGTTTTCGCTCAATCCGGCGAATCGACCGCTTTCATCAAGCAACGTGCACCTTGACAGTGTAGTAGGTTCCTTTTTTTTTTTTCGCTTTTCTTTTCTTTTTTTTTTACTGCGCAAGTCAAGGATTCGTGGTGGGCTGAAATGGAAGCCTCAAGGGCTGGGATAGACAGGAAGCCGGACTCACTACCCCTAGGGAGCAATACTTCTCCAGATAGATGGCGGGCAACAGTAAGAGCCGGAGCCTGCTTAGGTTTCTAAACGAAAACAGCCTCCACAGCTGCATTTAGTGCATAGGTAGCCTCGACATGAGCCATATGACATTCTTTGACTAAAGAAAAAAAGTAAACGAAACAACTGAACAAAGAAACTCAATTTGGGCATGTTAGCAAGCACGTACTAAGAGGTTGAAGTCATTTTGCCTCGCGCCACTAAAGAACGGAACTCATTACCTAGTGTCATTCTCTCATTTCCGTCTCGAAGATTTGCATCCGCATCTCAGACGCATAATTAATCTTTAACTTCCGACCCTTGGACTGATTGTTTATTTTTTCTGCATTCTTTTCTTCAGTGTATTGCTTTTTTTGTGTGTGCAAGAGCCGTAGATTTGTGCAACTGGGTATATTTTATAGCCCGAAGTGTATGCTGGTATATTTTAATCTCGCTCTTGCCATAGCGCATGAATGCGGAGCTGTAGAAATGGACATTTCAAGTAAAACCTTCAAACTGAGCTTTACCCGCCTCCAACACTGCAAAGGGTGCAGCGGAAGAACCGAGTTTTTTTTTCTTTCTTTTCGTGCAACCGTAGTGATCGCGTCGATAATTCTTCAACATTTCTGCAGATCATGATTCGCTTCTATAAGCCTTGAACTTATATTTTTCTGTTGAACGTAACAAGGACCGTTCATGTCGATGTAACATTTACTGATAAGAACGTTCGTGCCTGACTCAAATATTTGGACAAAAATCGCAGATTCTGGATAAAGCATGTCCTGTTGTTGTCTTTTTTATGCTGCAAGTACCGGCTCCAAACATCAAGTGTTCATGGTCTTACCAAAAGCCATCCCTCCCCTCTGCAGCCCCTCGAATAGTAAACGAAATATGTGAGTCAAAAATAACAACTAAAAACGCAAGGCCACGCTTTAGGAAGCTACTTATAGTATAGCACTCCATTACCGCTTCTTTCCAACGTAGTTTTCTAACCGTTACCAAGTCTATCATACGAAACCATAGCGCTCCAGTCACGTGTGCTTTGTGCCGAACACGCGGAGCGCTAAATAAACGCACCAGCATCTGGATAAGCCGATTTACTGTCAAAAGGTCCCTTTTTATGTTGTTGCCGTCACTCAGCGCACTGGCCAGCTATCTCGGGGAATATAGAAATAGCAACGTCAGTTATGAGGACCGCGTGTAGGCAACCGCAAAGGTTTTCGGAACTTCGGTGCTCTAAAAAAAAAGTTTTATATTCCCCGTCGCCGCACTATGTACGCAGAAAATGGGAGTTGCAGCATGCACTTGTTTTTGCGACCAACACGGTGCGAGGTTGGGTTTCCAAGCAGCGAGTAGATTAAGTTTTTTCGTGGCACCCGTGTTCAAAAACTCCTGCAGTCATTTATGTAACTGCCATCTCCTACCATGTGAAAGTAGCCGACACTGGCTACAAGAGACAATGTCGCTAGTGGTTGATGCGTCACGTCACAAGTATCTACCAATTTATTAAGGCCGAGATTCGGGAAAATTGGTGCTGATTCATAACAGATTGCAGCAGTGAGTCTCGGACGAACAAAAGCTACGGGGAGACATTAGCGCGTGCGCTCCTTGCTTCTATTCGTCTTGTCTGCTTTCGCGCTGTATCTCATAATGAATCCATGGATTTCCTTGCACGCCAACGGAGTAAACTCGCATTTTGCCGCGCGTATCAACCATACCCTTGGAACGGAATTCTACCGCGGAAGGATTCTTCCCATCGTAAGTTGTGTCTACGTTTAGCGCGCGTCACGCTGAATCCTGTGTAGCGTTCAATTTCATGGCCTCCTTCAAAATTAACATGCTGCTCTTAAACGTCTTCGCACTGTGGGTTGAGGTCTGAGGTGGCAGCGTGGAAAGAAGCAGTGAAGGATGTCATGCCAAAGGGAACGAAACATGTTTCCATCTTCCTGCTAGAGACGACGGCAAATAGTGGCCTCATGGCGACTATTAATGGCTATGGTGCTACTGGAGCAGCGCGATAACTTAGATGCTCCGGTGTTTAACGTAGGGTTTAATGTCCCAAAGGGACTCGGGCTGTAAGGGAAGCCGTAGTGGAAGGCTCCGGATAATTTCGACCACCTGGATTTCTTTAACGTGCACTGACATCGCACAGCACACGGGCCTCTAGAATTTCGCCTCCATCGAAATGCGACCGCAGCGGCCGGGATCGAACCCGCGTCTTTTTGGGCCAGCATTAGAACACCGTAACCAGTGAGCCACCGCTGCGGCTATTTATTGTAAGTACCTCAAATGCCCCTGTGCAGGGGTTTTACATGAGCGGTGGGCATTCGTAATGACAGATTAATTCTTCAATGAAACGCTTGAGGTGGTCGTGATTGCAGTGGACAGCATGGACGACAACAATGGATGTCAGCAATGAATGACAGAATAGGCGGTTACCAAGTAATATCGACAGGAATAAGTATTCGACCTTCTTGATGTTGTGCCAGTCTCTTATATAACATCATCAAAGGAGGGATCTGGTAGAATGGCTCCTGACCCGTTCCTACCCCTCAAAAACAACTCACTCGCTCTTCGCTATAAAAGCATCAGACTCTCACTTCGCTCACACCTCATCGAACCATCACTCGAACCACTCTTGTAACGATCCTTACAGCAACCACGAGGATTCTCATGTCTGCCGTCGAGGCAGGAATGCGTTCAGAAAACGAGCCACGACCTCTTTTCGCACTTCTCAGCTCAGCAGCCTCATCGCAACGTCGGGGTTTGATCTACAGTTATGGCCCCCGCTTTAGACTCCATCAGGACTGGTTACTCTGATGTGAGTCGTTGAATTATGTACATGGTTCCTCTCTGGTATGAAGGCAATGTCTTTTTTTTTTTTAACTCCCTTGCAACTGCCTCTTCGTGCCACCATATTACCTATATAGCCACCTAAATAATCCAAGCTTCGCGTTATTGAGGCGTCTACCTCTACGCCACCATATAAGGTAGCTCAAAATCAGGAATTAAACGTGAGCAGATACGCTACAAAATACAGTACACTTCGCTGCCGCTCTCGGCGCAGCTTGACAGAAATATCTCTTGTGTATACGTGCGCTTTTTTCGGCGCACTGTCACCTCCGTTTTTTGTACGACGCTTCGGGCATTTATAATGCATCTAAACTTCGCCGCTCAGCAGTCTTCTTTTCTGCACTTAAGTGCAGCGCCCGTACGCCCTCACATGTCGACGAGCCTTTCACGAAGGTGAGGGGGAAGTTACGTGCTCATGGAATGCGAGCAACGACTCTGTGATCCCGCCTTTGCCATCCGAATCCCCGTCGCCTCGTAAGGCGCTGGAGAACGGTGATTTTCAACAGCCGCGTGCTCGAATCGGCTCGGGACGGAAAAGCCATCTCATGGAAAGGCCGCCCGAAAGAGGCTCCCCCGATGAGCGCATAGGCGCCGGCATGCACCTATGTATACGCGTGCTCTCAGTTTACGTGTCGCGGCCATACGGTCGGTCTACGAGCAGAAATAAATCTTGGCGTCGATTTGTTATTTCCGTCATTGAAACTCTTATCTGTTCTTTTAATTGCCTTGGTCCCCGCTCTTTCCTGTCGCTATCCTTGAGAGCGTGCCGCTATATTTGTTAGCGCCAAAGGAAATATCGACACAGGAAAAGTATTTCCGCAAGTAAATACCTCATAAACGGCCAGAACGCGTCGGCGTGAAAATAACCCTCCGAAAAGCATCGTTTGCTCACTTACATACCAAATCCGCGACATGAGTTTCCTCACAGAAAGAAAGGAGACGAGGCGTTGCAAGCAACTAGGCTCTCTTTATCCTAGTTACTTGAATCGCCTACTGAAAAGAGACCGCGTCAGGTCCGACGATGAAATCTCAAGTCAACGTCAAGCCTTGCTTCGCGTAGTGATTCTGGCGATTTTCCGGTCAGGAAATACATACCTAGAAATTCTGCCAGCGTCATGAGCCTCCGGGACATGAACGTTTGAGTGCAGTGGGGCCGTGCGGGGGCCCAAGGACCGACGTGTCCAAAACTCCGTTGTTCCAAATAAAGTTTTCATCATCATCATCATCATCATCTGAGCATTTTTTTCAGCGCGAAGTTCTTCATAAACGAAATTTTTTCGCACATCGTAAGACTGCACGGTAACGATCAATATATCCGTAGATCCTTCTTCGGCACGCTTGTGCCATTAAAAGTGATGTCCAAGAAAGCTGGACTTCTTTGGGACCCTGGCCGGGACGCGGGGGTCGACACTTCAGCTTGTACCCGTCTAGACAAAGAAAGAACCGCTCGCTGATACCACTGTCCGTTTCTTTATTTTTCATTCGAAAAAAAAAGAAATTCTGGTGCGACTAGAGCGAAGCAAAATACGGAGCAAATTAGCCGGACAACTTTACGTGGTTTATGTGCTTTGTTTGCTACTTCATCACTATTAAAATAACATTTCCACTAACCTCAAGCGCTTTTGAAGCGTGTTCATTCTTCCCAGAAAATTAATTGCGTCATTTCTAACGAAGTGAATGGCACACTGCATTACTGAAAAATACTGCCGGCTTTGTTGAAATTTTTTGCATTTTTTTCTCATCCTTACTTCAATCGTTTTCCGCATCGTTGTATCCTTCTTTCCAAATATTTATTCATTGGAGCTACCCATGGCAGATCGCTGCCTCATCCGCTCCTTTTGTATTTCAAAGTGAATGTTTCAATTTGAAGCTTTGAGTAAATTTTTTTTTCAATATTAATTTGATTTTTTAAAAATTATCGTAGTCTAAGTGCCGCTCCAGGAACCGGAAGCTATTTCTCCGCGAAATTATTGCGAACCAAATCGATCTAGCGCGGTTTTTTACGATTGCTGTAAAGTGTGCATCGGCATCCAGCTACAAAAAAAAAGCGCCCAGAGACGAGCTTGCTAAACGTTAATCTCATTGCCAATAGCCGAGCAAAATAATAATATTGAGACGACTGTCTAGTGACAAGGCTGCTAAAGAAACGCTGCACCAAGGCCTTATTTCACGATCAAACGCAACATTTAGGAGCGCATAAAATGAGCTCGACCGTAAGTTGTCATTTCTTGTTCGCATAAATTTTACGGCGCAGACACATAACAGCCGCGTTTACTACATTTTTTCACACCGCACACCCGGAAGGGAACCAAAATGCTACGCGCATATCCGGTTGAAAGAAGAAAGCATATGACAGAACTGTTGCATATCCCCTTTTCCGCAGGAAAGAAACTTGGAGTAGGGTGAATGAAGGCGCCCTTTTACCCCGGGTGGGCGTGACGGGCGAAAGGAAGAATTTCTCTCACTGTCAAGGAAGCTGTCCGAGCGGCGCTTCAACCGCGTACGCCCGCAAAGCACCCCTCCTGCTGCGCACACGAATGCACGCGTTACAGTGGAGTAATATCGACCCGTGATGACAAAAAAAGAAAAACGCCCTCTACGGACAGTTTTTAATTCAGCCGTCCCATAGCTTCATCTCTGTGTCCCCTGTCGCTGTTCTTTATTTCATCCTTAGAGGCGCCTGTCTACTTTTTTTTTTTCTTCTTCTCTGTCCAACAGCTGAAACCCCTTCAATCTCGGCCTACGGAAACTTGTCTGTCGTTTTCTAAAACTAAGAAAAGGTTGAAGACACGCCTCGAGTTTTTGGAGGTAATACGCATGCAGAGACAGCTGTGAGCCGCAAACACTCGTCAAAGCAATAGAACAGAGTGCGGGCCTTAAGGTGTGGCAAATTTCTGAGAATTCCTGAGGTAATGGAAATTATTATTACGGGAAAATATTACGACCGTAGGGTTTTCAGGTATTAGAGAGAAAGAACTCTCCTCCTGTAGTAGAATGAACGCTTTTATAGTTCTTCCTCCCTTCCTTCTTATTTTCAATCGTTCAGTCACTCTATCAATTGCTCATTCATTCATTCATTCATTCATTCATTCATTCATTCATTCATTCATTCATTCATTGATTCATTCATTCATTCATTCATTCATTCATTCATTCATTCATTCATTCATTCATTAATGAATGAATGAATGAATTAATTAATTAATTAATTTGATACTACAGCTTAAAATATGAGGAGCCAAGAAAATACATCATAAAGTGTTATTTGCAACAGCCAGAATATCGAAAGCAATAAAAGCCCCGACGCGCGCGCTATAAATTGACCAGGGCCCCCAGCGAAGAATAAAAGCCATGAACTTTTGTCGTCTGTATGTTATAAGTAAGGTTACAGTAAAATGTCTTAGTCTCCAATAATGTTATAAAACAAGAAACAGCGAACAGTTTAGCCGTTAAAAAAATGATTGCAGGCTGAGGTCTGTCAGGTTAGATGTTTGGCTACATTCCGGTGCTACGAATACCAACAGCATGGTAGTAATCTGAAGAAAAAAAAATTCCTTTCATTAATTCAGGCTCACTTGAGCGAGGATAACGCAAACATAAGCAACAGATTCTTACGAAATGCGTAGTCATGAACATAAAAAAAAAAACTGAAGATATGTACGAACCTCGAAAGCACAAAGGGAAATTAACTTCTCTGCTTCTGTAATAGGTAGGTAAGGACTGATCGCCCATCCCCATGGCAAACGTTTAACGATGGTTAAGTGCACAACCGAAAGCTGTTTTTTACTAACCTCCATGCTGTCATGCGGGCCACTTGCTGTCTCACTGCCAAGGACTGTCAAGCTTTAGCTCTCGAAAAAACTTAGGGAACGTATCAAACGATGGATCCTTGTATAAATCGGGCAAAATGCACTGTTGGAAAAAAGATCAAAGCCTCAACTTCTTGCCTGTAATACGCAAGAAATACGATCGTCGTGGGCCATAAGCCACTAAGAGCACACTTCCGCCTACGGCAAATGAAAACCCATTGCTTCTTGTTCTATTTACACCTGCCAGTTCACTAAAGGGACACTGAGGACAACTGTGTCAAATCTTTGTTGTCAGCCAAAACCGATAGTTGGACATTTCGTCGCTTTGTTGCCGCTTGTCCGGTGGCGAAAGATGTACTTATTGCTAAGAGATTTGGATTCGAAGTTGAAAAACTTTTCCTGTCGCTACGATTCAAACTCGGGACTCTTTGTTGACGAAATAACCGAAAACTGACGCAAACTATCGTGAACGCCGGCTCCATAAGCCCAGCAGCAGCCGAAATGAAAACTACCGCCGGCCAGATGTTGAAGACCTCTGCCAGACGTCGCTACCGTCGCTTCGTTTACGTTTACCCCAGCGTTACGATGAATCCCGTTCCCGATCCAGACAGTGAGGTTCTCGCGAAGAATGGTGGCCTGCACTTTAGCGACCTCAACCCCACACAGCGTGCAATGCTTTTGAGGGCTGAGGTGGCGGTTCTGGCAGGATAGTCAGCGCCGAGGAGTCGGCAGCGTCGGCAGCAAGCCAAGCTACTGGTGCGAAAGCTCTCACCGCCGAGCCACCGGCCGTCACGACTGATGAGCAGAGACTGATACGTACGGACATATTCATGTTCGGTAATACTAGTCGTCGTAGCGCTGGCTATGCAGCCCAGCGTCTTGGTACGTTGAAGAAGCAAACACGCCGAGCGGTGCGTTTACTAACGTAGAGGCTCGTGCAACATTAGCTGCACACAGGCGTTTTCCTCGTCGCAGGTGCGTGCCGCAGCATGAACTTGGTGCGAGGAGCACTTAGAGGTGCACTTAGAGCTCCCGTGCTGTTCCGCTCTTTTAAATCGAGGCGCGTCCAAAACGAAACCACGCGGGCACGCAAAGAGCATAGCCGCAAAGCACTAGTGCGCACTGAAACTCAGCTGGCCGCCTGTTGTGCCGCCAAGTAAAAGTTTTCTCTGGCTTCCAACATTCAGGCTTTTTTTTTCGCTTTCCTCGCGTGGTAAAAGTGCACTAGTTGTTCCAAAACAAAAATGTTATACTTCAATATCCAAACGCGTAACCTTCGTGCACCTTCATGATAACGCAGACTGCGTTATTTCAATTAGTTTTCCTAGCTTTATTATCTAGAATTCTAATTCTTCCAGCGACATAATTACTTAGTTACACGACGGATCCACCATCGCTTTTCTTTGTATTTTCTTTTTTGTTTGTTTGTTGGGCATTTTTAAAGAATATTCTTTGTAATCATGTCTCTTGACTTCAACTTGAGTGCCGCATTAATTTCCTGCAGTGCTTTTTTTGTGCGTGTGTGAAGGATTCGTGTTCTGCTTATGGCCCCGCCACCCCCCCTCCCCCCCCCCCCCCCGGTCTATGTAATGCCCCCAGAGCACCCTTAGGGTATTTCAATAAATAAATAAATAAATTTGTCAGCCTCATAGATCCGTGTTGGCTGCCAATACTGAAGACCGTGCAACTCAGTGGGGATATTTTAAACATGTCATTTTGAGAAATCTATAGAGCCATGAGAGATTCTACGCGAGCATGGTAATTATCATTGCTGGCTATTTCTCATCGCTGCAAAATGTGACAATTAAAATGCTTCTTGCGCTCACACGAACCATTTCCGACGGCCACAGATCATCAATGGGACGCGCCGAAAATTCGAAATTCCCGCAGTGATTTTGAGTGTTTGGCGCCACTCGGCACATAGTCACAGCTGTGCGAGCTAGAAGCAATTGTCCCGATTTCCTGGCTTGCGTCAAGTAGGAGCGCCATGGATCGAAATGAGCAAACGGACACGCCTCTAGACAAAAATCGTCATTTCGTCGCCTGTCGCGACAGCAGGCGCTCCCGGCAAGTGGCGCAGCAGTGCAGTCTAACCGAAGGTCGCATGGTGTACACTACTTTTGCTCCCGACCGTGCACAAAAAAAAATTCAGAGATGACATGTCGGTTCTGGATCTGGCGGTTCGTAAACGCAGGCAGTTCAAATTGAGGACAAATACAGGACTAAAAGGGGCAATGGAACAAAGAACTACATTGAATGTGAACTTTTTGACAGGAATCTGTGTGTCTATAAAGCTGACCTCCAGCCTTTCTTTATTTTGGTGCACAACGGTTCTACTCCTCCCCCTTCCCATCTGCTGGCAGCCGCTATGTTGCCGCATAGACTGAGCATGACCACACACAAGATTGAAGGAGCTCACTCAAATAGGTAATTGAGTGAGCTCATTCGTGAATTTCACCTTTAATGGCTGTTGCAACAAACGCACTTAATTCTGTCTAAAACAGTTTTCTCATGCAGATTGTGCAAACAATATCAGTAGAAACCCGATCTTCCAGAAGAAAGAGGGGTACATTTAGTGATCCGGGAAGTGACCTTTAAGGAGTATAAGGGAGTTACTTTGACCACGATGGTTGAAGAGTGGCGGCGAGATAAGAGAAAAACAACTGCGTAGTATGTTGATCTCCCAAAGAAAGCACCGCAGGACGACGGCATCATCGTGTTGAGGAGCAGGTACTACTGTAAATGGCACACGCTTTCACCGAAGCACTAGTTTTTGTTAGCATGGCATCCCACGCAGTTTCCGACTCTGTACAAACAATCGCGTCGGCTCTATTTGACGGACGTTATATATATATATATATATATATATATATATATATATATATATATATATATATATATATATATATATATATATATATATTAGTGTGTGCTTGCCACTCGGTGCACGGAAAATTTCTAGTTGCCGGGCGCTCACTTCAGGCGTCCCACATCGTCGCTGCTCGCGTCGTGCAAACACACGTGTTTGTCCCACGGTGTCTAGTCTATAACGAGTGGGAACGCACACAGGATCTGTCTCCATAGCTGCCCTCGTGGTTGGTTCTTCATGGGGTCGTATATAGGGCTATGCCCCCGTGGAACTCATGACAGTCCGATCGCGGACAGAGTTGGGGAGCCCCCGTTCGCCTCTGCCTTTAAAGGGCATTTCGTAACGGCTCCCTGCGTTCTTCGTTCCGGCGACCGATACTGCACTCTGCTCTACGTATAGAGTAACGCTTCTCGCAGGGCTCGTCGCGCTGTAAAATCTACGGTCAGTGACTTTCCGAGCGCTTACGCAACAACGAGCCGATTAGATGTCACCCTATAGCCGACGACGGTGCGAGCCACGTGTGCCGCGCCGAGCGCGCTGAGGGCCCAACAGTGGGATCCAGGCGCTTGCTGCATATTCGAAAGTGAGCTCGATAACGTGCGAGAAGCGCGCGCTGCTATTTGTCGTATATACCGATCCACCTCGAGAACGAACTCGCAGTTGCGAGGATGTTACACCACGCGAAACAGGATTTCGTACCTAAGTTAACAGCGCTGTAAGTCGGGAAGTCACACGGGGCGTATTGCGTAAAGCCATTTATTGATCAAGCCCTAAGGTGGAATGGAATAAATATTTGTATTATAGATTTTGCTCTTTGTTTTCTGTAAAGAACTCCGCTGCTGCGGCGCAGTTAATGTAAATATAACTTCTTTTTTTTTTTTTTAAGAACAACGCAGTGGTATGCTGCTCCTCTGATCTACAGGAAATGAAATCTAAGGTTTGGCAAGAAGTGCGCCACGACGGCTGTACCGCTCAGGTTCATCGCCGATTTTGTAGACACTCGGGGTTTCGGCACGCGTTTATGCTTCATTTGTTTAGTTCAGTTTGTTGCAAATGCTTTAACGTCAAGAATATATTTATCTTAAATAAATCTTATAAACTTGAGTTAGAAAGTCAGGTAGCGGTCTCTAGGTCGTGTAGCGCCTTCTTTCACGCATTCGGAGTGCGCTGATCCAACGAACAGTATTACGGGCATGAGAAATAAAAAGAAAAATACTGTTAAAAAGGAATTTCGGAAGTTGATATGTTGTGCCGTTAAGTATGGTCACCGCGATTTCCTTACATCCTTTGTTCAACTGAATACTAAAAATCGGTAGCTGCTTCTTAAACTACAACCGGCTTTCGTTCCATCTATTTTCTAATATGGGCAGATATAAAGAGGACCTTGTTTTACATACAGGGCTACCTTTATTGGTTCATTGTTTATGGGAATCCCCCAAGGCAGAGTATATTTGCAATAACGCTGCGCTTGGGTGGATTCTATTGAGTAATTACAGCATTATTACTATCTTTATTAAGGCTGAATGCATAGGCTCAGCAGTTAGATCGTCGATGTCGCCGTTTTTCATACTTTTATATTGGGCAGAAAAGGCATCTGAAAAAGAAATTTTGCCTAAAACAAAACCTGTAGTATTTTTATTTTTTGCCAACTTCTTTTACTATGTTTAATAAAAAAAAATGACGGGGGACTCGAAAAGTTTCGGCCGGGCAAAAGATTAAAGATATAACTGCAGAATCTCATGCGAGGAAAAGTAAAACAGTAGAGTAAATTGCTAGGCTAGTTGGTTCATAATGCACAGATGTTGGAACCAACGAAACTGAAGCAGGACAAGACGGAGAGGAATGATGTAAAAATGTGGCTCAATTCATCGGAATAAATCAGTTGTAAATCCAGCGGTGTTCTGTGTGTGCCTCTGTCTTGACCTGCGTCAGTTTCGCTGGCTCCACCATTTGTTAAAGTAAAACATTTGTCCCGAAAACCAAATGATATAGCTCACCTACTGCACCTTAATAAACTAAAAAAAAAGGGAAAAAACTGCACTTGCTCAGAAAACACGGGGGGGGGGGGGGGGGGAGAGAGAGAGAATTAGAAGGCTGAAGAAAATTCTCCGAGAAGCTCAATGGCGCATTACTGAATGCGCTTGGCGATAGAGAAGAAGGTGTAACTGCGTGGACCGCTACCTTTTGTACTTGGCTAATGAGAATGTGCTTAAATCTAATTATTACCTGATCAGTTATTCCCTCGTGGTGTACCCGCGTATTTCGTTACTGCACCCAGAAACAGACTGCAAGCTAACGAAAAGCACTACGAGGCTTGGAAGGGAGAGCTCTTTCTTTTCTCCTTTCCGCGAAAATGTTACGCCAAGGGGTCAGTTGGCTGAATGCGGAACCAAGCTGAAGCAGCTTTGACTAATCAAGTAAAATATTCCAGCAGAAGCGTCTACGAGCCAAAAACAGAAGTGTGAGACAGCCGCATGAATCATTACCTTAACGCTAAACATTTACAGCGGTAAACGCTCAGCCAGAGTGATTATGTATTAAAATAAAAATTATTATTGCTGTCTGGTTACTTCATTATTCGTGTCGTTCTTCTGAAGATGGTAAAGTCACGTTCGGAAAAGCTCGAAGGTTTCGTAGATGTGTGAGTGATATGCATGACGACGAGGTAAACTTTGTTACACTAAAATCGCGCGACAAGCATGTCGTCAAGTCGAAGAGGACTGCTGCGCGAATTTCAGGGATGAGTGGCGCCAAGGTCGCGGTAACGCTGCCCTTTTGTGACTACCGCCCACGTGCCCCGCAGCAAGAAGCAAGGAATGCGCGCTTCCCACAAGTAACGCTGCGGCGGTCGTGCGAAGTAGGTACCTCTTGGCAGCCTTTTCGCGAACGGTCGCACGGAGGGACTGACTAGCGTTTAGATTCCCTCGCTGCGCCCGGTGGCATCGGAGCGACTGTTTCCTGTGTGCTGTCACCGCGCTAGCCTTCGGCGTATATCCTCGCCGGAAGCGTGGGAATGGAAACGTGTGGTTGATATGATACGAACCGCCAGCCGCAGAGGTGCCGCAATTGAGACAAGCTCAGTTTTGAAACTTGCCAACCGACATGGGTGGCAGCCCTGTCTGCTGCGTAGTACTCGCGCAGAAAACAGGGCTGTGGTGCTTGCCAGAAGAAGTGGCATGAACGTCCATCGTTCAGTTTCAATATTCATTTCGTGCATTACAACTCACGCCACTGAGCAAGAAGGATGTCGTGACAAAAGCACGCGACACGTTTATGAATTCACTCTGGAGGGTTCACAAACGGCGAAAGAAAAGGGCACTCGTGTTCTTTCAGCGAGCTCATACGCGGCGGGAAAGAGTGGGCTGTTAGCGGTGCCCGACCTCTGCGCAACGCTCGGCCTCCCTCTTTCCAGCAAGGCGAACGTAAAGCTGCAGCTGAATTCTCTGACATGTGCGCCCCAAATACGCGTTCCGCAATCTCTTTCATTGCCACGAAACGTGATGCTGCGCCCTTGGTGCCTCCTCCGGGCCATCATCCAGAGTCAGCCTGCTGCAGGAACGGAAGGACTTCGGCACGCCACCCACCTTCGCCCACGGGCGGCGAGACCGCAGGTGGCGCCCGCAATGCCATCGTGGCATTGCCGCCGTCACTAAAGCGGCCGTTAGTCTAAAGCACAGCGTCATACAGCACCGGCAGGCCACAATCACAAAGGGTGGGTTTCACACACAGGTGGGCCCTTTCTCGTGTCTCTCATCAGACAGCTCGTCCCCTCTCGAACACCGGGTAACCTGATCAAAGTACCGAGCAAGAAGTGGGACGACGAACCACTCACGAAAACGCTGCTAAATAAGGCCTTAGATACCACACTCAGAAGTGGCTGCGACGATTCGTACAGCGTGGTTTTCTCGAGAGACCGTCTTTCCTGCACCCAGCATTCGTCTAAACGAAGACGTATGATGAACTGTCTGTAGCGCAGCCAGCCTACGCTGCAGGCAATTTTCTCAACGGAAGCAACAATTTGCTAGGGTGGCTCCTTTGTCACCCTTTGTCTGGATTGGCCCCTGCATGGCGCCGTGGACAGTGAAGTTCGACCACAGCGTCTTCTCCGTCAGCTACGAAGTTACGCAAGGCAAATCAATGCAACCGACTTCTTTATTTTTCTATTTTGGGGGCGGACACCATGAATGGCGTGTTCTGGTTATTGTGGTTCTGACCAGTCTGAGGCTGACGTATTAGTTTGCTGCCTTCGGTTTTAAAGAGATCCAATCATCTTTACAGCTCGCTAGAAAAAAAAATGAAGGTTCCTTTTTTTTACCCCTGTGCAATTTCTTTGCAACTCATGCACGCCAAGCACGCTGTGCGGATTTCACAAATGTCCTGCACGCTCCTAATAATAATGGTAATTAGAATACAATTTTCGAGGTAGAATACTTCATAAAAAATCGCAGGTGGTGTTACAATTGCAGTTCATTTATTGTCAAGCAGCGAGGAACTTCGACAAAAGAGTATTTCCAATAAAGCGATCTTTTCACCACGACGAGTTGTAACAATTGTTTACAAGTTCGCAGCAATATTTTTACTTGAAGGAGGGATATGCTTTTATAGGCAGATGAACGGGCGCACTTCTCTCGCAGGGTATCAGAATACGACTGTAGTTGTCTTGTAATTCGTTCGCTTGGCAGCTCTTGCTTTCTTTTCTGTGAACTATAGTGCCACTTAGTTATAGCTTTCGGTAATAACGAAAGCTTACGAAATGTTTTGTACCAACTCTCTCGAACGAACATTGTGCGGGTTGACAAAGTATAAACGTTGCAAGTAACCCCTATTATAATGTCTAGTACTTGGTTATTTCCAATTCTTTACTCTCTTTTTTTTATTGCAGTGACGAATGTATGATATATAGCCCGATGGTCATTATTGAAAACAGAGCCAGAAAAAAAGAAAACGAGAAGAATATACAAGAAGACACTCGGCACAAGTGTTTTCTTGCTGCCATCTGTTCGAGACGAGTAGCTCGACAATGGGCTACAGTCTCCAATCTGCGGCACTTTTGAAAATAATTCGTGTTTAAGCTCTGCTGTGTACATTAATACTTGCATCTTGATACTTAGCTGCCTGAAGTTCTGCGCATAATATCCGCGTGGATCAGTAAACGAAAGCGCGAAATATTTAATTTAATTACGATTACTATAACACGTCTTTACATGACCCTGCCCTCATTTACTCCATTGCCACTCATTACCGTTTTATACTGTTTGCACTAGTAACAGTGCAATGCCGCACGGTCAGATCCGCAGTGAGGCCATTTTCAAACTTTATGGAGTGACAGCCACAACGAGTTGGCAAAAAGTTTGAAGACAGCCACCGGTTGAGTCGGTTTGGCAAATAGGGATGGATCGGTGAGCGTTCACCGTGGCGCTTTCGGGGTACACTGCGCAAACTCACCATGGGCGCTGCTGGCCGAGACCTGGACGGGAGGCGCGCGCTCGACCTGGGACGGCGAGGAGGCACGTTGCAGCTCGGCCATGGCGCGCCGCGAACTCTTGCCGACGGCCCGCGGCCCAGACTGGCGAAGCACGGAGCGCGCGCCGCCGCCGCTGCCGGCCGACGGCAGCGCCGCGGGTTTCCCGCCCGGGGAAGCCGCAAGCGCGCGCCTCCGGCGCGCCGTGAGTGTTTGTTTGCGCGCGCGTTTACGCGACCCCCGGTTTACTGACGTCGAGTGAATGCGCGCGGCGCACGCGCTGCCTGATTGCCCTTGCCGCTGTTCAGGAGCGCGTTAATTCCACGTTCCGACGCGCTGAAAGCGCTCTGATTACCCGCCGGTATCTGCGATGGAAGCCAGCGGACTGTCGCTTGAGCTTGCGCTATTTATCGCGGCACTGTAGCCCTACGCTCGTTGTTTGCGAAAAAGGCGAACGTCACAGAGCCCGGCGTGACATTTGGCGCCGCGCTTTCATTCTGACCTGGCGACAGTGATCGCTTCGGGCGTCTTCTCTCTTGAGGACGACGTGCGCCCACAAACTCGCTTCGTGTAGGCTGACTCACGTAATTTACAACGTTTAGTATAGAAACGGAAGATCTAGCTAGAAAAACGAGAGGGATGGAGCAACTGCCATCTCCAGTCGCTCAAACCATGTTTATCCCATTCGTGTAGCTACACCAGAGTTGTACACGCGTTACAAGTAATTGATTGCTTGTAATAAATTGCATTTTCCGCGTATTTTGTAATGTACTGATTACTTTGTGCAAGTTGTAATGTTCTCGGTAATCCAACTATTTTTTTTTTCAGTAACAAATTGATAGTAACCGCCTGTAACCACCGGTATACCTTAGTGAACCATGTGTCAAACACTATAGTGCCAGCGCGGAATAGTCCTTCGTGATAGAGTGACAATGGTCGGGCTGTGGAAAAGCTGCGCGCGCGAGGATGTCCGCACATGCAAGCCTGAGCGTCCTGCATTCAACTATTCGAATTTATGCAGGGCGGCGCATCAGAATGTCGTGTTTAGCGAGCTTAAACTTTGTCCCCGCAGAGCGCGAACAACAAAGCGCGGCGCTTTCCGCAACTACGAGCTGGTGGGCAAGGCCTTCGTCCGTTACTAAAACTCCGCCCTTTCATTCAGCGCGTAGACCCATACAGTCTTCAGTGTCGCTGCTTCCGTTTTCACTAGGAAACGCAGAAAAAATACCGAAGAAAACAAGGAAAAACGACTGCTAGTGAGAGTAACAGCGTATAAATTTCAGCAAACAACAGATCAAGGAAGCCACATCGGCTCATCCTGTATATTAGTCTTAAGCTAATAAAAGTGGGAAGGAAAATAACATAATACCCGGTCACACTTTTGCAACTAGTCGTTTACTTTTGAGGGGCCATAACTGACCACTGGAAACAGTTACATTTCCGATGAAGTATTATTAATTGCAATCGGTTACTTATCTTCTGTAACGTGTACAGAACTGAGTTACACACAGAAATGACGAATGGCCGGTCCGGATCAAACGTAAGAAAGAAGAGGGATAATTTTTTTGTGTGTGTGAGCATGGCAGTTATGGTCGGTCGGTGTATCAGAAAGCAGGACAGGACACTGGACGTGTTGGTATTGGCTAACCGCATCAGAACAGCGCGAAAAGTACCATAAAACAAGAGAGAAGGCGAGAGCGGCACAGTGAAGTGTCGTTTTCGTCTTCCCTCTTGTGTCATGGCCCCTTTCTAGCCGTTCCAGTGCGGTGCAACGCGTCTCTTGCTTGCTACTCCACACACGGAAAGAAAAGAAAAACTATTCGAAAGAAGAACGTGGCGTTCTTCGTTTTTCGTTCAAACAGTATGTCTGACAAACTGGCCTCACAGTGCACTTTGTTAAAGGAAGGGAAAAGACAAAAATAGGAGTGAAGATGGGGTGAATAATGTCGCAATACACTGTGCTGCACACGCCGTGCCCAAGGCATCTGCGTAGGTGAAAGGACAAAATTGTAGGGCCGAAGACAAACGTACGCATGGATGAAATTAAGAGAAACGCCATAGACGGCACTTCCGCAGAGCAGCCCTGGCAACTGATACAAACCATAGATGGGCTTCTACAGCACCTCCACAGGGCCCGACGAAGAATCGAATGTTATGCACAGTGGCGTGTGAAACGTTTAACAACGGCGGCACCAAATTACGGATGCTGATTGCAACAGCACAATCACTCACTTTTGCACAGACGTGTTACGGGTATCTGGGCTTATTTGCGATAGTAAATATCACTTTGGCAAACTGCATTATTTACAGATGTAACCATTGACTTCGTCCCCCCAAAGCGTGCGAATCAATAGCGCTGTTCTTTACGGGAAACGTGTTCAGTGCGTGGAAGGCAATGACAAACGAAGCATACATACGCAGCTCCTGCAAGTAAGCGCCAGTCCTGGCGTCTATTCCTCGGTTGTCGTCCTCCACATCGCGCTACACACTTTTCCACTATGAATCCATCGCTTACCCAGCTTTTACTGTACCGAAACGCTCCACCCATATCATTTAAGGATAGAGCAACGTTCGGCTAGCATAAAGTAAATGCGCGAGAGTGACGTTCTTCAGTCCCTTCTACATTTGTACAGACGCTTCCACGACTTTCGAAGCACGTAACCTTTGTGTCACGGAGTGACACAAAGGCCATGTACCTTCGTGACCTTTCTGTTGTCCCATTCTTTTAGCCCCGTGCTCTTTTCGCGACGAGTGAGTCTAAGCAGA